>NW_027325373.1:22296471-22707635 GCF_036924035.1 Leuresthes tenuis
TCTTCGGATGCAAGTGGGTTTGAATATACCACCATACAAGTGGTGGAGAGGAAGCTGTGAATGGCCTACCATAGTAAAAAGCGGGTGAGAAAAGGTGCGAATGTCAAACCATACATGATCAAAAGAGGGAGCGGAGGTTTTCGGCTGCAAGAAGGTCTGAATGTCCAACCATAATTTGTAAAAACCGGGGAAGAAAAGGCTCGAAAGCCCGACTATACACCATCAAAGCGGGAGAGGAGGTCTTCAGCTGCAAGAAGGTGTGAATGTCCACCCATAATTACTGAAAAATGGGTAAGACAAGGTGCGAATGAGCAACCATACATCATCAAAAGCAGGAGTGGATGTGTTCGGCTACAAGAAGGTTTGAATGTCCAACCATAGTTTGTAAAAAGCGGGTAATAAAAGGTTTGAATCCCGAACATACACCATAAAAAGAGGGAGCGGAGATGTTCCGCTGTAAGAAGGTGTGAATGTCCGACCATTAGTTTGGTAAAAAGCGGGTAAGAAAAGGTTAAAATACCCGACTGTACACAATCAATAGCGGGAGCGGGGTTGTTCCGCTACTAAAAGGTGTGAAAGTCCGACCATGGTTTGTAAAATACGGGTAAGAAAAGGTGCGAATGCCCGACAATGTATGATCAAAAGAGGGAGCGGAGGTTTTCGGCTGCAAGAAGGTCTGAATGTCCAACCATAATTTGTAAAAACCGGGGAAGAAAAGGCTCGAAAGCCCGACTATACACCATCAACAGCGGGAGTGGAGGTGTTCAGCTGCAAGAAGGTCTGAATGTCCATCAATAATTGCTAGAACATATGAAAGAAAATTTTCGAATATCAAACCACACGGAAAGGTGGAGCGGAAGAAGGTGTGAATGTCCGACTATATTTGGTGAAAAGCAGGTGAAGCAAGGTCTGAATGCCCAACCTTACATCATCAAAAGCGAGATCAGAGGTGTTTGGCTGCAAGAAGGCCATAGTTTGCCAAAAGCGGGTAAGGTGCGAATGACCGACTAAATATCAACAAAAGTGGGGGCGGAGGTCTTCGGATGCAAGTGGGTTTGAATATACCACCATACAAGTGGTGGAGAGGAAGCTGTGAATGGCCTACCATAGTAAAAAGCGGGTGAGAAAAGGTGCGAATGTCAAACCATACATGATCAAAAGAGGGAGCGGAGGTTTTCGGCTGCAAGAAGGTCTGAATGTCCAACCATAATTTGTAAAAACCGGGGAAGAAAAGGCTCGAAAGCCCGACTATACACCATCAAAGCGGGGAGCGGAGGTGTTCAGCTGCAAGAAGGTCTGAATGTCCATCAATAATTGCTAGAAAACATGAAAGAAAATTTTTCGAATATCAAACCACACGGAAAGGTGGAGCGGAAGAAGGTGTGAATGTCCGACTATATTTGGTGAAAAGCAGGGTGAAGCAAGGTCTGAATGCCCAACCTTACATCATCAAAAGCGAGATCAGAGGTGTTTGGCTGCAAGAAGGCCATAGTTTGCCAAAAGCGGGTAAGGTGCGAATGACCGACCAAATATCAACAAAAGTGGGGGCGGAGGTCTTCGGATGCAAGTGGGTTTGAATATCCCACCATGCAAGTATGGTGGAGAGGAAGCTGTGAATGGCACACCATAGTAAAAAGCGGGTGAGAAAAGGGGGGGGGGGGGGGGGGGGGGGGGGGGGCTGGGTGATGGTGGGTCTCAGGCCAGGGCTGCTGCGACTGGTGTGACCGGGTGGTTTGTTTGTTTGTTTTTTGTAGAGGTCCTCCAGGGTGGGGTTGGGTTGAGTGGGGTGGGGCGGGATGGGTACCTTCTGGAGGTACAATATCTCCCGGAATATGGTCGCTGCAGGCCCTGAGCCTGGTGGACATCAGGCCCTCCTGCCCTGTGTTGGCTCCCAGGTAGCGGGGATGCCTATTGCAGCCAGTCCCTGGCTGGGTAAGAAAAGGTGTGAATGCCCAACCATACATCATCAAAAGCAGGAGTGGATGTGTTCGGCTAAAAGGAAGGTTTGAATGTCCGACCATAGTTTGTAAAAAGCGGGTAAGAAAAGGTTCGAATGCCCGAACATACACCATCAAAAGAGGGAGCGGAGGTGTTCCGCTGTAAGAAGGTGTGAATGTCCGACCATAGTTGGTAAAAAGCGTGTAAGAAAAGGTTAAAATACCCGACTGTACACAATCAATAGCGGGAGCGGAGTTTTTTCGCTACTAAAAGGTGTGAAAGTCCGACCATGGTTTGTAAAAAGCGGGTAAGAAACGGTACGAATGCCCGACAATGTATGATCAAAAGAGGGAGTGGAGGTTTTCGGCTGCAAGAAGGTCTGAATGTCAAACCATAATTTGTAAAAACCGGGGAAGAAAAGGCTCGAAAGCCCGACTATACACCATCAAAAGTGGGAGCGGAGGTGTTCAGCTGCAAAAAGGTCAGAATGTCCATCAATAATTGCTAGAAAACATGAAAGAAAATTTTCGAATATCAAACCACACATGATCATAAGCGGGAGAGGAGGTCTTCAGCTGCAAGAAGGTGTGAATGTCCACCCATAATTACTGAAAAATGGGTAAGACAAGGTGCGAATGAGCAACCATACATCATCAAAAGCAGGAGTGGATGTGTTCGGCTACAAGAAGGTTTGAATGTCCAACCATAGTTTGTAAAAAGCGGGTAATAAAAGGTTTGAATCCCGAACATACACCATAAAAAGAGGGAGCGGAGATGTTCCGCTGTAAGAAGGTGTGAATGTCCGACCATAGTTGGTAAAAAGCGGGTAAGAAAAGGTTAAAATACCCGACTGTACACAATCAATAGCGGGAGCGGAGTTGTTCCGCTACTAAAAGGTGTGAAAGTCCGACCATGGTTTGTAAAATACGGGTAAGAAAAGGTGCGAATGCCCGACAATGTATGATCAAAAGAGGGAGCGGAGGTTTTCGGCTGCAAGAAGGTCTGAATGTCCAACCATAATTTGTAAAAACCGGGGAAGAAAAGGCTCGAAAGCCCGACTATACACCATCAACAGCGGGAGTGGAGGTGTTCAGCTGCAAGAAGGTCTGAATGTCCATCAATAATTGCTAGAACATATGAAAGAAAATTTTCGAATATCAAACCACACGGAAAGGTGGAGCGGAAGAAGGTGTGAATGTCCGACTATATTTGGTGAAAAGCAGGTGAAGCAAGGTCTGAATGCCCAACCTTACATCATCAAAAGCGAGATCAGAGGTGTTTGGCTGCAAGAAGGCCATAGTTTGCCAAAAGCGGGTAAGGTGCGAATGACCGACTAAATATCAACAAAAGTGGGGGCGGAGGTCTTCGGATGCAAGTGGGTTTGAATATACCACCATACAAGTGGTGGAGAGGAAGCTGTGAATGGCCTACCATAGTAAAAAGCGGGTGAGAAAAGGTGCGAATGTCAAACCATACATGATCAAAAGAGGGAGCGGAGGTTTTCGGCTGCAAGAAGGTCTGAATGTCCAACCATAATTTGTAAAAACCGGGGAAGAAAAGGCTCGAAAGCCCGACTATACACCATCAAAAGCGGGAGCGGAGGTGTTCAGCTGCAAGAAGGTCTGAATGTCCATCAATAATTGCTAGAAAACATGAAAGAAAATTTTCGAATATCAAACCACACGGAAAGGTGGAGCGGAAGAAGGTGTGAATGTCCGACTATATTTGGTGAAAAGCAGGTGAAGCAAGGTCTGAATGCCCAACCTTACATCATCAAAAGCGAGATCAGAGGTGTTTGGCTGCAAGAAGGCCATAGTTTGCCAAAAGCGGGTAAGGTGCGAATGACCGACCAAATATCAACAAAAGTGGGGGCGGAGGTCTTCGGATGCAAGTGGGTTTGAATATCCCACCATGCAAGTATGGTGGAGAGGAAGCTGTGAATGGCACACCATAGTAAAAAGCGGGTGAGAAAAGGGGGGGGGGGGGGGGGGGGGGCTGGGTGATGGTGGGTCTCAGGCCAGGGCTGCTGCGACTGGTGTGACCGGGTGGTTTGTTTGTTTGTTTTTTGTAGAGGTCCTCCAGGGTGGGGTTGGGTTGAGTGGGGTGGGGCGGGATGGGTACCTTCTGGAGGTACAATATCTCCCGGAATATGGTCGCTGCAGGCCCTGAGCCTGGTGGACATCAGGCCCTCCTGCCCTGTGTTGGCTCCCAGGTAGCGGGGATGCCTATTGCAGCCAGTCCCTGGCTGGGTAAGAAAAGGTGTGAATGCCCAACCATACATCATCAAAAGCAGGAGTGGATGTGTTCGGCTAAAAGAAGGTTTGAATGTCCGACCATAGTTTGTAAAAAGCGGGTAAGAAAAGGTTCGAATGCCCGAACATACACCATCAAAAGAGGGAGCGGAGGTGTTCCGCTGTAAGAAGGTGTGAATGTCCGACCATAGTTGGTAAAAAGCGTGTAAGAAAAGGTTAAAATACCCGACTGTACACAATCAATAGCGGGAGCGGAGTTTTTTCGCTACTAAAAGGTGTGAAAGTCCGACCATGGTTTGTAAAAAGCGGGTAAGAAACGGTACGAATGCCCGACAATGTATGATCAAAAGAGGGAGTGGAGGTTTTTGGCTGCAAGAAGGTCTGAATGTCAAACCATAATTTGTAAAAACCGGGGAAGAAAAGGCTCGAAAGCCCGACTATACACCATCAAAAGTGGGAGCGGAGGTGTTCAGCTGCAAAAAGGTCAGAATGTCCATCAATAATTGCTAGAAAACATGAAAGAAAATTTTCGAATATCAAACCACACATGATCATAAGCGGGAGAGGAGGTCTTCAGCTGCAAGAAGGTGTGAATGTCCACCCATAATTACTGAAAAATGGGTAAGACAAGGTGCGAATGAGCAACCATACATCATCAAAAGCAGGAGTGGATGTGTTCGGCTACAAGAAGGTTTGAATGTCCAACCATAGTTTGTAAAAAGCGGGTAATAAAAGGTTTGAATCCCGAACATACACCATAAAAAGAGGGAGCGGAGATGTTCCGCTGTAAGAAGGTGTGAATGTCCGACCATAGTTGGTAAAAAGCGGGTAAGAAAAGGTTAAAATACCCGACTGTACACAATCAATAGCGGGAGCGGAGTTGTTCCGCTACTAAAAGGTGTGAAAGTCCGACCATGGTTTGTAAAATACGGGTAAGAAAAGGTGCGAATGCCCGACAATGTATGATCAAAAGAGGGAGCGGAGGTTTTCGGCTGCAAGAAGGTCTGAATGTCCAACCATAATTTGTAAAAACCGGGGAAGAAAAGGCTCGAAAGCCCGACTATACACCATCAACAGCGGGAGTGGAGGTGTTCAGCTGCAAGAAGGTCTGAATGTCCATCAATAATTGCTAGAACATATGAAAGAAAATTTTCGAATATCAAACCACACGGAAAGGTGGAGCGGAAGAAGGTGTGAATGTCCGACTATATTTGGTGAAAAGCAGGTGAAGCAAGGTCTGAATGCCCAACCTTACATCATCAAAAGCGAGATCAGAGGTGTTTGGCTGCAAGAAGGCCATAGTTTGCCAAAAGCGGGTAAGGTGCGAATGACCGACTAAATATCAACAAAAGTGGGGGCGGAGGTCTTCGGATGCAAGTGGGTTTGAATATACCACCATACAAGTGGTGGAGAGGAAGCTGTGAATGGCCTACCATAGTAAAAAGCGGGTGAGAAAAGGTGCGAATGTCAAACCATACATGATCAAAAGAGGGAGCGGAGGTTTTCGGCTGCAAGAAGGTCTGAATGTCCAACCATAATTTGTAAAAACCGGGGAAGAAAAGGCTCGAAAGCCCGACTATACACCATCAAAAGCGGGAGCGGAGGTGTTCAGCTGCAAGAAGGTCTGAATGTCCATCAATAATTGCTAGAAAACATGAAAGAAAATTTTCGAATATCAAACCACACGGAAAGGTGGAGCGGAAGAAGGTGTGAATGTCCGACTATATTTGGTGAAAAGCAGGTGAAGCAAGGTCTGAATGCCCAACCTTACATCATCAAAAGCGAGATCAGAGGTGTTTGGCTGCAAGAAGGCCATAGTTTGCCAAAAGCGGGTAAGGTGCGAATGACCGACCAAATATCAACAAAAGTGGGGGCGGAGGTCTTCGGATGCAAGTGGGTTTGAATATCCCACCATGCAAGTATGGTGGAGAGGAAGCTGTGAATGGCACACCATAGTAAAAAGCGGGTGAGAAAAGGGGGGGGGGGGGGGGGGTGGGGGGCTGGGTGATGGTGGGTCTCAGGCCAGGGCTGCTGCGACTGGTGTGACCGGGTGGTTTGTTTGTTTGTTTTTTGTAGAGGTCCTCCAGGGTGGGGTTGGGTTGAGTGGGGTGGGGCGGGATGGGTACCTTCTGGAGGTACAATATCTCCCGGAATATGGTCGCTGCAGGCCCTGAGCCTGGCGGACATCAGGCCCTCCTGCCCTGTGTTGGCTCCCAGGTAGCGGGGATGCCTATTGCAGCCAGTCCCTGGCTGGGTAAGAAAAGGTGTGAATGCCCAACCATACATCATCAAAAGCAGGAGTGGATGTGTTCGGCTACAAGAAGGTTTGAATGTCCGACCATAGTTTGTAAAAAGCGGGTAAGAAAAGGTTCGAATGCCCGAACATACACCATCAAAAGAGGGAGCGGAGGTGTTCCGCTGTAAGAAGGTGTGAATGTCCGACCATAGTTGGGAAGAAAAGGCTCGAAAGCCCGACTATACACCATCAACAGCGGGAGTGGAGGTGTTCAGCTGCAAGAAGGTCTGAATGTCCATCAATAATTGCTAGAACATATGAAAGAAAATTTTCGAATATCAAACCACACGGAAAGGTGGAGCGGAAGAAGGTGTGAATGTCCGACTATATTTGGTGAAAAGCAGGTGAAGCAAGGTCTGAATGCCCAACCTTACATCATCAAAAGCGAGATCAGAGGTGTTTGGCTGCAAGAAGGCCATAGTTTGCCAAAAGCGGGTAAGGTGCGAATGACCGACTAAATATCAACAAAAGTGGGGGCGGAGGTCTTCGGATGCAAGTGGGTTTGAATATACCACCATACAAGTGGTGGAGAGGAAGCTGTGAATGGCCTACCATAGTAAAAAGCGGGTGAGAAAAGGTGCGAATGTCAAACCATACATGATCAAAAGAGGGAGCGGAGGTTTTCGGCTGCAAGAAGGTCTGAATGTCCAACCATAATTTGTAAAAACCGGGGAAGAAAAGGCTCGAAAGCCCGACTATACACCATCAAAAGCGGGAGCGGAGGTGTTCAGCTGCAAGAAGGTCTGAATGTCCATCAATAATTGCTAGAAAACATGAAAGAAAATTTTCGAATATCAAACCACACGGAAAGGTGGAGCGGAAGAAGGTGTGAATGTCCGACTATATTTGGTGAAAAGCAGGTGAAGCAAGGTCTGAATGCCCAACCTTACATCATCAAAAGCGAGATCAGAGGTGTTTGGCTGCAAGAAGGCCATAGTTTGCCAAAAGCGGGTAAGGTGCGAATGACCGACCAAATATCAACAAAAGTGGGGGCGGAGGTCTTCGGATGCAAGTGGGTTTGAATATCCCACCATGCAAGTATGGTGGAAAGGAAGCTGTGAATGGCACACCATAGTAAAAAGCGGGTGAGAAAAGGTGCGAATGTCAAACCATACATGATCAAAAGAGGGAGCGGAGGTTTTCGGCTGCAAGAAGGTCTGAATGTCCAACCATAATTTATAAAAACCGGGGAAGAAAAGGCTCGAAAGCCCAACTATACACCATCAAAAGCGGGAGCGGAGGTGTTCAGCTGCAAGAAGGTCAGAATGTCCATCAATAATTGCTAGAAAACATGAAAGAAAATTTTCGAATATCAAACCACACATGATCATAAGCGGGAGAGGAGGTCTTCAGCTGCAAGAAGGTGTGAATGTCCACCCATAATTACTGAAAAATGGGTAAGAAAAGGTGCGAATGAGCAACCATACATCATCAAAAGCAGGAGTGGATGTGTTCGGCTACAAGAAGGTTTGAATGTCCAACCATAGTTTGTAAAAAGTGGGTAATAAAAGGTTTGAATCCCGAACATACACCATAAAAAGAGGGAGCGGAGATGTTCCGCTGTAAGAAGGTGTGAATGTCCGACCATAGTTGGTAAAAAGCGGGTAAGAAAAGGTTAAAATACCCGACTGTACACAATCAATAGCGGGAGCGGAGTTGTTCCGCTACTAAAAGGTGTGAAAGTCCGACCATGGTTTGTAAAATACGGGTAAGAAAAGGTGCGAATGCCCGACAATGTATGATCAAAAGAGGGAGCGGAGGTTTTCGGCTGCAAGAAGGTCTGAATGTCCAACCATAATTTGTAAAAACCGGGGAAGAAAAGGCTCGAAAGCCCGACTATACACCATCAACAGCGGGAGTGGAGGTGTTCAGCTGCAAGAAGGTCTGAATGTCCATCAATAATTGCTAGAACATATGAAAGAAAATTTTCGAATATCAAACCACACGGAAAGGTGGAGCGGAAGAAGGTGTGAATGTCCGACTATATTTGGTGAAAAGCAGGTGAAGCAAGGTCTGAATGCCCAACCTTACATCATCAAAAGCGAGATCAGAGGTGTTTGGCTGCAAGAAGGCCATAGTTTGCCAAAAGCGGGTAAGGTGCGAATGACCGACTAAATATCAACAAAAGTGGGGGCGGAGGTCTTCGGATGCAAGTGGGTTTGAATATACCACCATACAAGTGGTGGAGAGGAAGCTGTGAATGGCCTACCATAGTAAAAAGCGGGTGAGAAAAGGTGCGAATGTCAAACCATACATGATCAAAAGAGGGAGCGGAGGTTTTCGGCTGCAAGAAGGTCTGAATGTCCAACCATAATTTGTAAAAACCGGGGAAGAAAAGGCTCGAAAGCCCGACTATACACCATCAAAAGCGGGAGCGGAGGTGTTCAGCTGCAAGAAGGTCTGAATGTCCATCAATAATTGCTAGAAAACATGAAAGAAAATTTTCGAATATCAAACCACACGGAAAGGTGGAGCGGAAGAAGGTGTGAATGTCCGACTATATTTGGTGAAAAGCAGGTGAAGCAAGGTCTGAATGCCCAACCTTACATCATCAAAAGCGAGATCAGAGGTGTTTGGCTGCAAGAAGGCCATAGTTTGCCAAAAGCGGGTAAGGTGCGAATGACCGACCAAATATCAACAAAAGTGGGGGCGGAGGTCTTCGGATGCAAGTGGGTTTGAATATCCCACCATGCAAGTATGGTGGAGAGGAAGCTGTGAATGGCACACCATAGTAAAAAGCGGGTGAGAAAAGGGGGGGGGGGGGGGGGGGGGGGGGGCTGGGTGATGGTGGGTCTCAGGCCAGGGCTGCTGCGACTGGTGTGACCGGGTGGTTTGTTTGTTTGTTTTTTGTAGAGGTCCTCCAGGGTGGGGTTGGGTTGAGTGGGGTGGGGCGGGATGGGTACCTTCTGGAGGTACAATATCTCCCGGAATATGGTCGCTGCAGGCCCTGAGCCTGGCGGACATCAGGCCCTCCTGCCCTGTGTTGGCTCCCAGGTAGCGGGGATGCCTATTGCAGCCAGTCCCTGGCTGGGTAAGAAAAGGTGTGAATGCCCAACCATACATCATCAAAAGCAGGAGTGGATGTGTTCGGCTACAAGAAGGTTTGAATGTCCGACCATAGTTTGTAAAAAGCGGGTAAGAAAAGGTTCGAATGCCCGAACATACACCATCAAAAGAGGGAGCGGAGGTGTTCCGCTGTAAGAAGGTGTGAATGTCCGACCATAGTTGGGAAGAAAAGGCTCGAAAGCCCGACTATACACCATCAACAGCGGGAGTGGAGGTGTTCAGCTGCAAGAAGGTCTGAATGTCCATCAATAATTGCTAGAACATATGAAAGAAAATTTTCGAATATCAAACCACACGGAAAGGTGGAGCGGAAGAAGGTGTGAATGTCCGACTATATTTGGTGAAAAGCAGGTGAAGCAAGGTCTGAATGCCCAACCTTACATCATCAAAAGCGAGATCAGAGGTGTTTGGCTGCAAGAAGGCCATAGTTTGCCAAAAGCGGGTAAGGTGCGAATGACCGACTAAATATCAACAAAAGTGGGGGCGGAGGTCTTCGGATGCAAGTGGGTTTGAATATACCACCATACAAGTGGTGGAGAGGAAGCTGTGAATGGCCTACCATAGTAAAAAGCGGGTGAGAAAAGGTGCGAATGTCAAACCATACATGATCAAAAGAGGGAGCGGAGGTTTTCGGCTGCAAGAAGGTCTGAATGTCCAACCATAATTTGTAAAAACCGGGGAAGAAAAGGCTCGAAAGCCCGACTATACACCATCAAAAGCGGGAGCGGAGGTGTTCAGCTGCAAGAAGGTCTGAATGTCCATCAATAATTGCTAGAAAACATGAAAGAAAATTTTCGAATATCAAACCACACGGAAAGGTGGAGCGGAAGAAGGTGTGAATGTCCGACTATATTTGGTGAAAAGCAGGTGAAGCAAGGTCTGAATGCCCAACCTTACATCATCAAAAGCGAGATCAGAGGTGTTTGGCTGCAAGAAGGCCATAGTTTGCCAAAAGCGGGTAAGGTGCGAATGACCGACCAAATATCAACAAAAGTGGGGGCGGAGGTCTTCGGATGCAAGTGGGTTTGAATATCCCACCATGCAAGTATGGTGGAAAGGAAGCTGTGAATGGCACACCATAGTAAAAAGCGGGTGAGAAAAGGTGCGAATGTCAAACCATACATGATCAAAAGAGGGAGCGGAGGTTTTCGGCTGCAAGAAGGTCTGAATGTCCAACCATAATTTATAAAAACCGGGGAAGAAAAGGCTCGAAAGCCCAACTATACACCATCAAAAGCGGGAGCGGAGGTGTTCAGCTGCAAGAAGGTCAGAATGTCCATCAATAATTGCTAGAAAACATGAAAGAAAATTTTCGAATATCAAACCACACATGATCATAAGCGGGAGAGGAGGTCTTCAGCTGCAAGAAGGTGTGAATGTCCACCCATAATTACTGAAAAATGGGTAAGAAAAGGTGCGAATGAGCAACCATACATCATCAAAAGCAGGAGTGGATGTGTTCGGCTACAAGAAGGTTTGAATGTCCAACCATAGTTTGTAAAAAGTGGGTAATAAAAGGTTTGAATCCCGAACATACACCATAAAAAGAGGGAGCGGAGATGTTCCGCTGTAAGAAGGTGTGAATGTCCGACCATAGTTGGTAAAAAGCGGGTAAGAAAAGGTTAAAATACCCGACTGTACACAATCAATAGCGGGAGCGGAGTTGTTCCGCTACTAAAAGGTGTGAAAGTCCGACCATGGTTTGTAAAATACGGGTAAGAAAAGGTGCGAATGCCCGACAATGTATGATCAAAAGAGGGAGCGGAGGTTTTCGGCTGCAAGAAGGTCTGAATGTCCAACCATAATTTGTAAAAACCGGGGAAGAAAAGGCTCGAAAGCCCGACTATACACCATCAACAGCGGGAGTGGAGGTGTTCAGCTGCAAGAAGGTCTGAATGTCCATCAATAATTGCTAGAACATATGAAAGAAAATTTTCGAATATCAAACCACACGGAAAGGTGGAGCGGAAGAAGGTGTGAATGTCCGACTATATTTGGTGAAAAGCAGGTGAAGCAAGGTCTGAATGCCCAACCTTACATCATCAAAAGCGAGATCAGAGGTGTTTGGCTGCAAGAAGGCCATAGTTTGCCAAAAGCGGGTAAGGTGCGAATGACCGACTAAATATCAACAAAAGTGGGGGCGGAGGTCTTCGGATGCAAGTGGGTTTGAATATACCACCATACAAGTGGTGGAGAGGAAGCTGTGAATGGCCTACCATAGTAAAAAGCGGGTGAGAAAGGGGGGGGGGGGGGGGGGGGGGGGGGGGGGGGGGGGCTGGGTGATGGTGGGTCTCAGGCCAGGGCTGCTGCGACTGGTGTGACCGGGTGGTTTGTTTGTTTGTTTTTTGTAGAGGTCCTCCAGGGTGGGGTTGGGTTGAGTGGGGTGGGGCGGGATGGGTACCTTCTGGAGGTACAATATCTCCCGGAATATGGTCGCTGCAGGCCCTGAGCCTGGTGGACATCAGGCCCTCCTGCCCTGTGTTGGCTCCCAGGTAGCGGGGATGCCTATTGCAGCCAGTCCCTGGCTGGGTAAGAAAAGGTGTGAATGCCCAACCATACATCATCAAAAGCAGGAGTGGATGTGTTCGGCTACAAGAAGGTTTGAATGTCCGACCATAGTTTGTAAAAAGCGGGTAAGAAAAGGTTCGAATGCCCGAACATACACCATCAAAAGAGGGAGCGGAGGTGTTCCGCTGTAAGAAGGTGTGAATGTCCGACCATAGTTGGGAAGAAAAGGCTCGAAAGCCCGACTATACACCATCAACAGCGGGAGTGGAGGTGTTCAGCTGCAAGAAGGTCTGAATGTCCATCAATAATTGCTAGAACATATGAAAGAAAATTTTCGAATATCAAACCACACGGAAAGGTGGAGCGGAAGAAGGTGTGAATGTCCGACTATATTTGGTGAAAAGCAGGTGAAGCAAGGTCTGAATGCCCAACCTTACATCATCAAAAGCGAGATCAGAGGTGTTTGGCTGCAAGAAGGCCATAGTTTGCCAAAAGCGGGTAAGGTGCGAATGACCGACTAAATATCAACAAAAGTGGGGGCGGAGGTCTTCGGATGCAAGTGGGTTTGAATATACCACCATACAAGTGGTGGAGAGGAAGCTGTGAATGGCCTACCATAGTAAAAAGCGGGTGAGAAAAGGTGCGAATGTCAAACCATACATGATCAAAAGAGGGAGCGGAGGTTTTCGGCTGCAAGAAGGTCTGAATGTCCAACCATAATTTGTAAAAACCGGGGAAGAAAAGGCTCGAAAGCCCGACTATACACCATCAAAAGCGGGAGCGGAGGTGTTCAGCTGCAAGAAGGTCTGAATGTCCATCAATAATTGCTAGAAAACATGAAAGAAAATTTTCGAATATCAAACCACACGGAAAGGTGGAGCGGAAGAAGGTGTGAATGTCCGACTATATTTGGTGAAAAGCAGGTGAAGCAAGGTCTGAATGCCCAACCTTACATCATCAAAAGCGAGATCAGAGGTGTTTGGCTGCAAGAAGGCCATAGTTTGCCAAAAGCGGGTAAGGTGCGAATGACCGACCAAATATCAACAAAAGTGGGGGCGGAGGTCTTCGGATGCAAGTGGGTTTGAATATCCCACCATGCAAGTATGGTGGAGAGGAAGCTGTGAATGGCACACCATAGTAAAAAGCGGGTGAGAAAAGGGGGGGGGGGGGGGGGGCTGGGTGATGGTGGGTCTCAGGCCAGGGCTGCTGCGACTGGTGTGACCGGGTGGTTTGTTTGTTTGTTTTTTGTAGAGGTCCTCCAGGGTGGGGTTGGGTTGAGTGGGGTGGGGCGGGATGGGTACCTTCTGGAGGTACAATATCTCCCGGAATATGGTCGCTGCAGGCCCTGAGCCTGGCGGACATCAGGCCCTCCTGCCCTGTGTTGGCTCCCAGGTAGCGGGGATGCCTATTGCAGCCAGTCCCTGGCTGGGTAAGAAAAGGTGTGAATGCCCAACCATACATCATCAAAAGCAGGAGTGGATGTGTTCGGCTACAAGAAGGTTTGAATGTCCGACCATAGTTTGTAAAAAGCGGGTAAGAAAAGGTTCGAATGCCCGAACATACACCATCAAAAGAGGGAGCGGAGGTGTTCCGCTGTAAGAAGGTGTGAATGTCCGACCATAGTTGGGAAGAAAAGGCTCGAAAGCCCGACTATACACCATCAACAGCGGGAGTGGAGGTGTTCAGCTGCAAGAAGGTCTGAATGTCCATCAATAATTGCTAGAACATATGAAAGAAAATTTTCGAATATCAAACCACACGGAAAGGTGGAGCGGAAGAAGGTGTGAATGTCCGACTATATTTGGTGAAAAGCAGGTGAAGCAAGGTCTGAATGCCCAACCTTACATCATCAAAAGCGAGATCAGAGGTGTTTGGCTGCAAGAAGGCCATAGTTTGCCAAAAGCGGGTAAGGTGCGAATGACCGACTAAATATCAACAAAAGTGGGGGCGGAGGTCTTCGGATGCAAGTGGGTTTGAATATACCACCATACAAGTGGTGGAGAGGAAGCTGTGAATGGCCTACCATAGTAAAAAGCGGGTGAGAAAAGGTGCGAATGTCAAACCATACATGATCAAAAGAGGGAGCGGAGGTTTTCGGCTGCAAGAAGGTCTGAATGTCCAACCATAATTTGTAAAAACCGGGGAAGAAAAGGCTCGAAAGCCCGACTATACACCATCAAAAGCGGGGAGCGGAGGTGTTCAGCTGCAAGAAGGTCTGAATGTCCATCAATAATTGCTAGAAAACATGAAAGAAAATTTTCGAATATCAAACCACACGGAAAGGTGGAGCGGAAGAAGGTGTGAATGTCCGACTATATTTGGTGAAAAGCAGGTGAAGCAAGGTCTGAATGCCCAACCTTACATCATCAAAAGCGAGATCAGAGGTGTTTGGCTGCAAGAAGGCCATAGTTTGCCAAAAGCGGGTAAGGTGCGAATGACCGACCAAATATCAACAAAAGTGGGGGCGGAGGTCTTCGGATGCAAGTGGGTTTGAATATCCCACCATGCAAGTATGGTGGAAAGGAAGCTGTGAATGGCACACCATAGTAAAAAGCGGGTGAGAAAAGGTGCGAATGTCAAACCATACATGATCAAAAGAGGGAGCGGAGGTTTTCGGCTGCAAGAAGGTCTGAATGTCCAACCATAATTTATAAAAACCGGGGAAGAAAAGGCTCGAAAGCCCAACTATACACCATCAAAAGCGGGGAGCGGAGGTGTTCAGCTGCAAGAAGGTCAGAATGTCCATCAATAATTGCTAGAAAACATGAAAGAAAATTTTCGAATATCAAACCACACATGATCATAAGCGGGAGAGGAGGTCTTCAGCTGCAAGAAGGTGTGAATGTCCACCCATAATTACTGAAAAATGGGTAAGAAAAGGTGCGAATGAGCAACCATACATCATCAAAAGCAGGAGTGGATGTGTTCGGCTACAAGAAGGTTTGAATGTCCAACCATAGTTTGTAAAAAGTGGGTAATAAAAGGTTTGAATCCCGAACATACACCATAAAAAGAGGGAGCGGAGATGTTCCGCTGTAAGAAGGTGTGAATGTCCGACCATAGTTGGTAAAAAGCGGGTAAGAAAAGGTTAAAATACCCGACTGTACACAATCAATAGCGGGAGCGGAGTTGTTCCGCTACTAAAAGGTGTGAAAGTCCGACCATGGTTTGTAAAATACGGGTAAGAAAAGGTGCGAATGCCCGACAATGTATGATCAAAAGAGGGAGCGGAGGTTTTCGGCTGCAAGAAGGTCTGAATGTCCAACCATAATTTGTAAAAACCGGGGAAGAAAAGGCTCGAAAGCCCGACTATACACCATCAACAGCGGGAGTGGAGGTGTTCAGCTGCAAGAAGGTCTGAATGTCCATCAATAATTGCTAGAACATATGAAAGAAAATTTTCGAATATCAAACCACACGGAAAGGTGGAGCGGAAGAAGGTGTGAATGTCCGACTATATTTGGTGAAAAGCAGGTGAAGCAAGGTCTGAATGCCCAACCTTACATCATCAAAAGCGAGATCAGAGGTGTTTGGCTGCAAGAAGGCCATAGTTTGCCAAAAGCGGGTAAGGTGCGAATGACCGACTAAATATCAACAAAAGTGGGGGCGGAGGTCTTCGGATGCAAGTGGGTTTGAATATACCACCATACAAGTGGTGGAGAGGAAGCTGTGAATGGCACACCATAGTAAAAAGCGGGTGAGAAAAGGGGGGGGGGGCTGGGTGATGGTGGGTCTCAGGCCAGGGCTGCTGCGACTGGTGTGACCGGGTGGTTTGTTTGTTTGTTTTTTGTAGAGGTCCTCCAGGGTGGGGTTGGGTTGAGTGGGGTGGGGCGGGATGGGTACCTTCTGGAGGTACAATATCTCCCGGAATATGGTCGCTGCAGGCCCTGAGCCTGGTGGACATCAGGCCCTCCTGCCCTGTGTTGGCTCCCAGGTAGCGGGGGATGCCTATTGCAGCCAGTCCCTGGCTGGGTAAGAAAAGGTGTGAATGCCCAACCATACATCATCAAAAGCAGGAGTGGATGTGTTCGGCTACAAGAAGGTTTGAATGTCCGACCATAGTTTGTAAAAAGCGGGTAAGAAAAGGTTCGAATGCCCGAACATACACCATCAAAAGAGGGAGCGGAGGTGTTCCGCTGTAAGAAGGTGTGAATGTCCGACCATAGTTGGGAAGAAAAGGCTCGAAAGCCCGACTATACACCATCAACAGCGGGAGTGGAGGTGTTCAGCTGCAAGAAGGTCTGAATGTCCATCAATAATTGCTAGAACATATGAAAGAAAATTTTCGAATATCAAACCACACGGAAAGGTGGAGCGGAAGAAGGTGTGAATGTCCGACTATATTTGGTGAAAAGCAGGTGAAGCAAGGTCTGAATGCCCAACCTTACATCATCAAAAGCGAGATCAGAGGTGTTTGGCTGCAAGAAGGCCATAGTTTGCCAAAAGCGGGTAAGGTGCGAATGACCGACTAAATATCAACAAAAGTGGGGGCGGAGGTCTTCGGATGCAAGTGGGTTTGAATATACCACCATACAAGTGGTGGAGAGGAAGCTGTGAATGGCACACCATAGTAAAAAGCGGGTGAGAAAAGGGGGGGGGGGGGGGGGCTGGGTGATGGTGGGTCTCAGGCCAGGGCTGCTGCGACTGGTGTGACCGGGTGGTTTGTTTGTTTGTTTTTTGTAGAGGTCCTCCAGGGTGGGGTTGGGTTGAGTGGGGTGGGGCGGGATGGGTACCTTCTGGAGGTACAATATCTCCCGGAATATGGTCGCTGCAGGCCCTGAGCCTGGTGGACATCAGGCCCTCCTGCCCTGTGTTGGCTCCCAGGTAGCGGGGATGCCTATTGCAGCCAGTCCCTGGCTGGGTAAGAAAAGGTGTGAATGCCCAACCATACATCATCAAAAGCAGGAGTGGATGTGTTCGGCTACAAGAAGGTTTGAATGTCCGACCATAGTTTGTAAAAAGCGGGTAAGAAAAGGTTCGAATGCCCGAACATACACCATCAAAAGAGGGAGCGGAGGTGTTCCGCTGTAAGAAGGTGTGAATGTCCGACCATAGTTGGGAAGAAAAGGCTCGAAAGCCCGACTATACACCATCAACAGCGGGAGTGGAGGTGTTCAGCTGCAAGAAGGTCTGAATGTCCATCAATAATTGCTAGAACATATGAAAGAAAATTTTCGAATATCAAACCACACGGAAAGGTGGAGCGGAAGAAGGTGTGAATGTCCGACTATATTTGGTGAAAAGCAGGTGAAGCAAGGTCTGAATGCCCAACCTTACATCATCAAAAGCGAGATCAGAGGTGTTTGGCTGCAAGAAGGCCATAGTTTGCCAAAAGCGGGTAAGGTGCGAATGACCGACTAAATATCAACAAAAGTGGGGGCGGAGGTCTTCGGATGCAAGTGGGTTTGAATATACCACCATACAAGTGGTGGAGAGGAAGCTGTGAATGGCCTACCATAGTAAAAAGCGGGTGAGAAAAGGTGCGAATGTCAAACCATACATGATCAAAAGAGGGAGCGGAGGTTTTCGGCTGCAAGACGGTCTGAATGTCCAACCATAATTTGTAAAAACCGGGGAAGAAAAGGCTCGAAAGCCCGACTATACACCATCAAAAGCGGGAGCGGAGGTGTTCAGCTGCAAGAAGGTCTGAATGTCCATCAATAATTGCTAGAAAACATGAAAGAAAATTTTCGAATATCAAACCACACGGAAAGGTGGAGCGGAAGAAGGTGTGAATGTCCGACTATATTTGGTGAAAAGCAGGTGAAGCAAGGTCTGAATGCCCAACCTTACATCATCAAAAGCGAGATCAGAGGTGTTTGGCTGCAAGAAGGCCATAGTTTGCCAAAAGCGGGTAAGGTGCGAATGACCGACCAAATATCAACAAAAGTGGGGGCGGAGGTCTTCGGATGCAAGTGGGTTTGAATATCCCACCATGCAAGTATGGTGGAAAGGAAGCTGTGAATGGCACACCATAGTAAAAAGCGGGTGATAAAAGGTGCGAATGTCAAACCATACATGATCAAAAGAGGGAGCGGAGGTTTTCGGCTGCAAGAAGGTCTGAATGTCCAACCATAATTTATAAAAAACGGGGAAGAAAAGGCTCGAAAGCCCAACTATACACCATCAAAAGCGGGAGCGGAGGTGTTCAGCTGCAAGAAGGTCAGAATGTCCATCAATAATTGCTAGAAAACATGAAAGAAAATTTTCGAATATCAAACCACACATGATCATAAGCGGGAGAGGAGGTCTTCAGCTGCAAGAAGGTGTGAATGTCCACCCATAATTACTGAAAAATGGGTAAGAAAAGGTGCGAATGCCCAACCATACATAATCAAAAGCAGGAGTGGATTTGTTCGGCTACAGGAAGGTTTGAATGTCCGACCATAGTTTGTAAAAAGCGGGTAAGAAAAGGTGCGAATGCCCAACCATACATCATCAAAAGAAGGACTGAATGTGTTCGGCTACAAGAAGGTTTGAATGTCCGACCATAGTTGGTAAAAAGCGGGTAAGAAAAGGTTAGAATGCCCGAACATACACCATCAAAAGAGGGAGCGGAGGTGTTCCGCTGTAAGAAGGTGTGAATGTCCGACCATAGTTTGTAAAAAGCGGGTAAGAAAAGGTTAAAATACCCGACTGTAAACAATGAATAGCGGGAGCGGAGTTGTTCCGCTACTAAAAGGTGTGAAAGTCCGACCATGGTTTGTAAAAAGCGGGTAAGAAAAGGTGCGAATGCCCGACAATGTATGATCAAAAGAGGGAGCGGAGGTTTTCGGCTGCAAGAAGGTCTGAATGTCCAACCATAATTTGTAAAAACCGGGGAAGAAAAGGCTCGAAAGCCCGACTATACAACATCAAAAGCGGGAGCGGAGGTGTTCAGCTGCAAGAAGGTGTGAATGTCCATCAATAATTGCTAGAAAACATGGAAGAAAATTTTCGAATATCAAACCACACTAAAAGGTGGAACGGAAGAAGGTGTGAATGTCCGACTATATTTGGTGAAAAGCAGGTGAAGCAAGGTCTGAATGCCCAACCTTACATCATCAAAAGCGAGATCAGAGGTGTTTGGCTGCAAGAAGGCCATAGTTTGCCAAAAGCGGGTAAGGTGCGAATGACCGACTAAATATCAACAAAAGTGGGGGCGGAGGTCTTCGGATGCAAGTGGGTTTGAATATACCACCATACTTGTATGGTGGAGAGGAAGCTGTGAATGGCCGACCATAGTAAAAAGCGGGTGAGAAAAGGTACGAATGTCAAACCATACATGATCAAAAGAGGGAGCGGAGGTTTTCGGCTGCATGAAGGTCTGAATGTCCAACCATAATTTGTAAAAACCGGGGAAGAAAAGGCTCGAAAGCCCGACTATACACCATCAAAAGCGGGAGCGGAGGTGTTCAGCTGCAAGAAGGTCTGAATGTCCATCAATAATTGCTAGAAAACATGAAAGAAAATTTTCGATTATCAAACCACATATGATCATAAGCGGGAGAAGAGGTGTTCAGCTGCAAGAAGATGTGAATGTTCACCCATAATTACTGAAAAATGGGTGTAAGAAAAGGTGCGAATGCCCAACCATACATCATCAAAAGCAGGAGTGGATGTGTTCGGCTACAAGAAGGTTTGAATGCCCGACCATAGTTTGTAAAAAGCGGGTAAGAAAAGGTTCGAATGCCCGAACATACACCATCAAAAGAGGGAGCGGAGGTGTTCCGCTGTAAGAAGGTGTGAATGTCCGACCATAGTTGGTAAAAAGCGGGTAAGAAAAGGTTAAAATACCCGACTGTACACAATCAATAGCGGGAGCGGAGTTGTTCCGCTACTAAAAGGTGTGAAAGTCTGACCATGGTTTGTAAAAAGCGGGTAAGAAAAGGTGCGAATGCCCGACAATGGATAATCAAAAGAGGGAGCGGAGGTTTTCGGCTTCAAGAAGGTCTGAATGTCAAACCATAATTTGTAAAAACCGGGGAAGAAAAGGCTCGAAAGCCCGACTATACACCATCAAAAGCGGGAGCGGAGGTGTTCAGCTGCAAGAAGGTCTGAATGTCCATCAATAATTGCCAGAAAACATGAAAGAAAATTTTCGAATATCAAACCACACATGATCATAAGCGGGAGAGGAGGTGTTCAGCTGCAAGAAGGTGTGAATGTCCACCCATAATTACTGAAAAATGGGTAAGAAAAGGTGCGAATGCCCATCGAATGCGAATGCCCATCTTCAAAAGCAGGAGTGGATGTGTTCGGCTACAAGAAGGTTTGAATGTCCGACAATAGTTTGTAAAAAGCGGGTAAGAAAGGGTTTGAATGCCCAACCATACATCATCAAAGGCAGGACTGAATTAGTTCGGCTACAAGAAGGTTTGAATGTCCGACCATAGTTTGTAAAAAGCGGGTAAGAAAAGGTTCGAATGCCCGAACATACACCATCAAAAGAGGGAGCGGAGGTGTTCAGCTGCAAGAAGGTCTAAATGTCCATCAATAATTGCTTGAAAACATGAAAGAAAATTTTCGAAAATCAATCTGCACATGATCATAAGTGGGAGAGGAGTTGTTCAGCTGCAAGAAGGTGTGAATGTCCAACCATAATACCTGAAAAATGGGTTAAAAAAAGGTGCGAATGCCCAACCATACATCATCAAAAGCAGGAGTGCATGTGTTCAGCTACAAGAAGGTGTGAACGTCCGACCAAAATTTGTAAAAAGCAGTTAAGAAAAGGTTTGAATATCCAACCAAACATAATCAAAAGCGGGGGCAGAGCTGTTCGACTGCAAGTAGGTGTGAATGTCCAGCCATAATTACTCACAAACGGGTAAGAAAAGGTAGTATTGCCAGACCATACATGATCAAAACAGGGAGCGGAGGTGGTTCAGCTGCAAGAAGGTGTGAATGTCTGACTAAAGTTCAAATATATTAACAAAAGCGGGGGGAGAGGTCTTCGGATGAGAGTGGTTGAGAATTTCCAACCATAATCTATAAAATGCGGTGAAAGAAAAGGTGTGATAGAACACTAAAAGGTTGAGCGGAAGTGTTCGGCTGCAAGAAGGTGTGAATGTCCGACTATATTTGGTGAAAAGCAGGTGAAGCAAGGTCTGAATGCCCAACCTTACATCATCAAAAGCGAGATCAGAGGTGTTTGGCTGCAAGAAAGCCAAAGTTTGCCAAAAGCGGGTAAGGTGCGAATGACCGTCTAAATATCAACAAAAGTGGGGGAGAGGTCTTCGGATGAGAGTGGTTGAGAATTTCCAACCATAATCTATAAAATGCGGTGAAAGAAAAGGTGTGATAGAACACTAAAAGGTGGAGCGGAAGTGTTCGGCTGCAAGAAGGTGTGAATGTCCGACTATATTTGGTGAAAAGCAGGTGAAGCAAGGTCTGAATGCCCAACCTTACATCATCAAAAGCGAGATCAGAGGTGTTTGGCTGCAAGAAGGCCAAAGTTTGCCAAAAGCGGGTAAGGTGCGAATGACCGTCTAAATATCAACAAAAGTGGGGGCGGAGGTCTTCGGATGCAAGTGGGTGTGAATATCCCACCATACAAGTATGGTGGAGAGGAAGCTGTGAATAGCCAACCATATTTTGCAAAAAGCTGGTGAGAAAAGGTGCAAATGTCCAACCATACATGATCAAAACAGGGAGCGGAGGTGTTTGGTTGCGACAAGGTGTGAAAGCCAACCCATAATTAATTAAAAGTGGGCAACAGGTAGGTTCGAATGCCCAACCATACATCATCAAAAGCAGGAGTGGATGTGTTCGGCTACAAGAAGGTTTGAATGTCCGAGCATAGTTTGTAAAAAGCGGGTAAGAAAAGTTTGAATGCCCAAACATACACCATCAAAAGAGGGAGCGGAGGTGTTCCGCTGTACGAAGGTGCGAATGTCCGACAATGTATGATAAAAAGAGGGAGCGGAGGTTTTCGGATACAAGAAGGTTTGAATGTCCGACCATAATTTGTAAAAAGCGGGTAAGAAAAGTTTCGAATGCCCGACAATGCACAATCAAAAGTAGGAGCGGAGGTGTTCCGCTGTAAGACGGTGTGAATGTCCGACCATAGTTGGTAAAAAGCGGGTAAGAAAAGGTTAAAATACTTGACTGTACACAATCAATAGCGGGAGCGGAGTTGTTCGGCTACAAGAAGGTGTGAAAATCCGACCATGGTTTGTAAAAAGCGGGTAAGAAACGGTTCGAATGCCCGAATATATACCATAAAAAGCGGAAGCGGAGGTATTCCACTGCAAGAAGGTGTGAACGTCCGACCGAAGTTTGTAAAAAGCAGTTAAGAAAAGGTTCGAATATCGAACCAAACATAATCAAAAGCGGGAACAGAGCTGTTCGACTGCAAGTAGGTGTGAATGTCCAGCCATAATTAGTCACAAACGGGTAAGAAAAGGTAGTATTGCCAGACCATACATTATCAAAACAGGGAGCGGAGGTGGTTCAGCTGCAAGGTGTGAATGTCTGACTATAGTTTGTAAAAAGCGGGTAAGACAAGGTGCGAATGCCCGACAATGTATGATCAAAAGAAGGAGCGGAGGTGTTCGGCTGCAAGGTCTGAATGTCCAACCATAATTTGTAAAAACCGGGTAAGAAAAGGCTCGAAAGCCCGACTATACATCATCAAAAGCGAGAGCGGAGGTGTTCAGCTGCAAGAAGGTGTGAATGTTCGACTAAAGTTTGTAAAAAGCTTGTAAGATGAGGTGCGAAGGCCCGACAATGTATGATCAAAAGCGGGAGCGGAGGTGTTCAGCTGTGAGTAGGTGTGAATGTCCGACCATAATTGCTGAAAATTGTGTCAGAAAAGGTAAGAATACTGGACCATACATCATCAAAAGCGGGAGAGGTGGTGTTCGGATGCAAGAAGGTGTGAACGTCCGACCAAAGTTTGTAAAAAGCAGTGAAAAGCGAGAAAAAGCTTTTCCTGAGTTCTTGGGATTTTGCTTTTAAAATGCATTTCTTCACTCAAACTATGTTAAAACTGATTTGTCCTTCATATTTACCATGTCTAGAAAGATTTAAACAAAAAAAAAAAAACAACGTTGTACTTTGCAGTAAAAGAAAGAGCAAATCTAAAGTTTCAGGAATCCGAGTATAAGCTTGCTTTCATGAGTTCTGCACGATTTCGGATTTTGCTATAAAAAGAATTGCTTTGCTCAAACCAAGTTAAAACTGCTTTGTCCTTCCATATTTATCAATGTTTAGATCAACTTCAACAAAGAAAAACATTGGACTTTGCAGTAGAAGAAGTTGAAATCCATCTACACATTGATAAATATGAAGGACAAAGCAGTTCCCACTTTGCCCATAAGAAAATAAGCTTATTCTCGGATTCCTGATCCTTCAGTGTTGCTCTTTCTTCTACTGCAAAATCCAATGTTGTTCTTTGTTGAAGTCGATCTAGACATTGATAAATATGAAGGACAAAGCAGTTGTCACTTGGTTTGAGTTAAGGAATACATTTTATACATAAAATCCCAAATCATGCAGAACGTATGAAAATAAGCTTATTCTCGGATTCCTAAAACTTTTGATTTGCTCTTTCTTTTACTGCAAAGTACAACGTTGTTTTTTTGTTTAAATCTATCGAGACATTGATAAATATGAAGGTAAAAGCCGTTTTAACATAGTTTGAGTGAAGGAATTAATTTTATAGATAAAATCCCAAATCATGCAGAACTCCTCAAAAGGGGCGTATGTTTTAATCACAAGTGTGGTTATTTCTCATTCAGGGTAATATGAGGAAGTTTATGCTTGAAATATATGTAGAAATGGGTACATATGAAGGACAAAGCAGTTTTAACTTAGTTTGAGTGAAGGAATTCATTTTATAGCAAAATCCGAAATCGTGCAGAACTTCTTGAAACTTTAGATTTGCTCTTTCTTTTACTGCAAAGTACAACGTTGTTTTTTGTTGGAATCTATCTAGACATTGATAAATACCAGCCGAACATCTCTGCTGCCGCTTTTGATAATTTATGGTTGGGCTTTCGCACCTTTTCTTGCCCATTTTTCAGTAATTTTGCGTGGACATTCAGACCTTCTTACAGCCGAACACCTCCGCTGCCGCTTTTGATGGTGTATAGTCGGGCTTTCGAGCCTTTTCTTCCCCGATTTTTACAAATTATGGTTGGACATTCAGACCTACTTGCAGCCGAAAACCTCCGCTCCTCTTTTGATCATACATTGTCGGGCATTCGCACCTTCTCTTACCCACTTTTTACAAACTTTAGTCGGACATTCACACCTTCTTGCAGTTGAACTAACTCCGCTCCCTGTTTTGATCATGTGTGGTCTGGCAATACTACCTTTTCTTACCCGTTTGTGAGTAATTAAGGCTGGACATTCACACCTTCTTGCAGCCGAACACAACCTCTCCCGCTTTTGATGATATATGGTCCGGAATTTTTACCTTTTCTAACACATTTTTCGGCAATTATGGTTGGACATTCACACTTACTCACAGACGAACACCTCCGCTCCCACATTTGATAGTGTATAGTCGGGCATTCTCACCCTTTTTCATCTGCTTTTTACAAACTTTGGTCGGACGTTCACACCTTCTTGCAGGCGAACACCTCCGCTTCCGATTTTGATGGTGTATAGTCGAGCATTGGAGCCTTTTCTTACCCGCCTTTTACATACTATGGTCGGACATTCAAACCTTCTTGTAGCCGAACACATCCACTCCTGCTTTTAATGATGTATGGTTGGGCATTCGCACCTTTTCTTACCCATTTTTCAGTTATAATTGGTCGGACTTTAAGACCTTCTTGCAGCTGAACACCTCCGCTCACACTTTTGATGATGTATAGTCGGGCTTTCGAGCCTTTTCTTCCCCGCTTTTTACAAATTATTGTTGGACATTCAGACCTTGCAGCCGAAAACCTCCGCTCCCTCTTTTGATCATACATTGTCAGGCATTCGCACCTACTTGCAGCCGAATACTTCCGCTCCACCTTTTAGTGATGTATGGTTGGCATTTGCACCTTTTCTTACCCTCTTTTTATACTGATTGCTGAAGATTAAGTTGTTCTTTCTCAAATTACAAATTTTTTTTAATTGTTGAAACTTGATTTGGAGTGGATAAATAAGGAGGACAAACAGTTTTAAGTCAGGCTGATAGAAGGAATTAATTTTATAGCAAAATCTGTATTTCGTCATATGTCGAGAGATGCTTATTGCTGAAGAAGTTCTTTCTCATTCTACAAAGTACAACGTTGTTTATCGTTGAAACTTGATTAGACATGAATAAATATGAAGGACAAAGCAGTCTTAACTTGGTTTGAGTTAAGGAATTCGTTTTATAGGAGAATCCGAATTCGTGCATAACTCGTAAAATAGAGCTTATTTTCGGATTCCTGAAGAATGAGTCTGGTTCTTTCTCATAATACAAAGTTTGTTGTTTATTGTTGAAACTTCATCAGAAGTGAAGAAATTTTAAGTCAGTTTGATAGAAGGATTTAATTTTATAGCAAAATCTGTATTCCTTGATATCTCCTCGAGAGAAGCTTATTGCTGAAAATTAGGTCTTGTTCTTTTTCATACTACAAAATACAGTGTTGTTTATTGTTGAAACTAGATTAGAAGTAGATATATATGAAGAACAAAGCAGTTTGAACTTGGTTTGAGAGAAGGAATTAATTTTATTGCAAAATCCGAATTCATGCATAACTCGTCAAATAGATAGTGATGTGTCGTTCGTGAGCGATTTGTTCGATATGAACTAATTTTTTATATGACTCGGGAGTAACGAGTTGTCTCAGTGAGTGATTCGTTCATTTTCATTTAGTACCCTTCCTCACCACATGGCAGGCGACAGCTTCATAAGCTCAGTCAGCAGGACAGGAAACAGTATTGATTCGTTCACGACTCAACTCCTCGGGTGACGGGTCCTCGCACAGGAAACAGTATTGATTCGTTCATGACTCAACTCCTCGGCTGACGGGTCCTTGCACAGGAAACAGTATTGATTCGTTTACGACTCAACTCCTTGGGTCTTCGTTCATTTGTCACTTTTCAAATTCTACGTTTCATTTGACAGGCTGAAGAGCAGTAGGCACAACAGTTCGTTCACAAACCGGATCATTAATCTCATAGACTATTCTACCATCAACAACTTGGAAACCACAATCGACTCTCTAGATGCAGAAAAAGCATTTGATGGAGTGAACTGGAAATTTTTATTCGCAGCATTAAACAAATTCGGGTTTGGGTCACACTTTATCAACTGGATAAGGATATTAAATAGCTCCCCAAATACATGTGTCAGGACAAATGATCAAACTTCTCCAAGCTTCAGTCTGCAGAGAGGTACACGATAGGGTTGCCCACTTTCTCCCTCACTTTTTGCTATTTTCATCAAACCTTTAGCAGCTTCTATCAGACAAGATAGAAATATTAAAGGCATCCAATCCCAAAATATTGAGCATAAAATAAGTCTTTATGCTGATGATGTATTACTTTTCCTTCAGAACTCACAGATGTCTCTCACTCACATGATCACACTCATAAATAAATTCTCAGCACTTTCTGACTACTCTATCAACTGGTCTAAGACCACAGTTCTGCCCATTAACTGTAGGGTCCAGAATATACCTGCGATCACTTTACAGTCAGGAAATATTAGATATTTAGGCATAAACATTTCCTCCAGGCTCTCAGAGCTAACAAAGCTAAATTAAGTGCAATTATTAAAGAGAGTAGAGGACGATCTCTCTCGTTGGAAGTCCTTACCTATATCACTTATGGGGAGAGTTACAACCATTAAAATGATGTTACTACCAAAAGTTAACTATATGTTCTCAATGATCCCCATAAAACCATCTGCTACTTGGTTTAAGTCACTAGATTCATGCATCTCCAAATTTCTGTGGAAAGACAAACCACCACGTATTAGTTTAAAAACCCTACAGACAGTGGTGGATTAGATTTACCTAATTTTCAGCACTATTCCTTAGCCAATAGGTTACAATATATATCAAAATGGTTTAAACCTTGTTGTTGTCACAGTTCCCAGAGACGTTGTAATCGTTGAGGATTCTATATTCACCCCCTCATTAGAGGCACGTGTTGCAGATTGATGACACTGAATCTTCTTCTCTGTTCATTGCTGGCATCATTCCCAGCATCCTTTTGTATTTCTGGTTTGTCAGTCCTCTCTCTTCGTTCACCGGAGTCTTCGTCTCTTTGTCCTTGAGTTTGGTGATTTTTTCTTCTTTTGATGCCTTGACACAGTGTGACAGGTGATACCACGTGGGAGATCCTTTAACTTGGACTGCTGTCCCTGTGCTGCGAAATGGCTGTGCTGCTCAAATGGTCTCTCCTTCATCATATACACAGTTATTTATACATCACCTTCCACCATGAAGCGTTGTCCCTTTTTGTTTCTCTCTTTGTTCTTAAAATGCTTTTATGCATGTCTAAAACCAATCCATTAAATTAGATCATTTTGGCACTAAAGCGATCTACAATGTGCTTGGTCGCAATGCTGCTCATCTGTGGTAAACAGCTCTTCAGAAAGGCATTCTTCAATTTATTTCACTAATTTTATGTAATAATTTTGTGATTTCCTACAAAACTACACTTCTTCTCCCATCTGTCTGAGTATTTAATATTGTCTGGGTCCTGTTAAAACATGTATTTTTCTCATCTAATTCCTTGTTTGCTTTAAAACAAGTATTCCCCATTTTCTATCCCTTAAGTAGCCAACCAGTTTGTATGGAGTACACTGGAGCAACTTGACTGATCAGTAAAACACTGCTTTTGTTGTCACCGCAAGGCTTCCCCCATCAGTTGTTTCACTGAGACACTACTGAGTAACTATAACTCAACACAGTTTATACACATAACATTCATATACATACTAACAAACAAACAAACAATTATTTATCGCAATTTTCTCATCTCTGTTTGAACGTACACCCAGGTAAATATTCCTGTAGTCTTCTCATACCGACTATGGACCCATTCATTGTTTAACTTCACTGTTTTGCAAATCCTAATTGAATATTACACATTGACATTGAACTTTACTGGATAAGCAGGTCTTCATTGCATTCAGCAGCCTATATGTGAGCATCTATGTGTAAGCTGTTCTTCTTTGCATTTATCAGCAGCAAGCAATTCGTCATTGCACATCCATATGAAAATAGTAAAACAATTCCAATGCGTTAGCGAAACCTTCTATATCAGGAGTGTCTATCATGATGCTGGGAATAGAACCTGTTTCCCAGAATAGTTCAACCTTCATTACTCAACTGATCATAACTCCGCAATGAGCACATTTCAAAGTATCATTCCTCTACGTGTATTCAAAAATCTATGTGTAAATGTTTAATATTTCTTATATTTGTTGATGTCATTCTGTGTGCATGTGGCCTAAACCCAATCTCTGTGTGGCAATTTTAATTTAAACAAGTTGAACTCTGCCTCTGATCATTTAAAAAAGGTGTGTACCAATATCAACCTTTCTCAGGTAATTACTGATCCTACAAAACCAAACTTAAGAGATCCTTCAAGGTTGTCCCTGATTGGCTCAATCTTAACAAATCAAAGGTAGAAAATCCGCAGTATCTGAACTTGGTGTTAGTTATCACTGCTCAATAGCCTGTATCAGAATTGCAAAAATGAAAACATTAGGTCCACGCTTGGTATCCAGATCCTGAAACATCTCCATGAGCAGGCTTTTTTTTTAACTGATCTGTTGAATATACTTTTTGTAAATCTTCTAATTCCATAGTTGATAAACACGCCCCTTTTAAAAAGTATAGAACTTAGAACAGGTCTAGTCCCTGGCTTTCGACAGAACTGTCTTCTTTACTTTTTTTTTTTTTCCCCTTATCATGTTCAGCATTATGGCAGCAGAATTGTAGTCTGAATACCTTTGATGCCAAACAGATTTGCTTTGCCAAGGGAAGTTTTATAAATGTAAAGCTCCCCTTGATGCCCATTTATTTATTTCTGTTTACAATATATGACATGTAATAGAACTGAACCGGACCGGGGGACAAGGAAAGAAGAAGAGGAAAGAAGAGGAAACAGAACAAAAATAGAAACAAAAACCAGACAACCAGCTGCTACACCTGTAAAAAACAAAACAGACAACAATCCATGGCCTCTGAGGAGAATCCAGCCTTAGCGCCAGGAGCACCTGAAAGCAGACAAGCAGAGAAAAAACAAACACACAAACAAACAAAAACAAGCACAAGAAGCGGCAATCGCATACAACACAGCTGTTGATATAGATGACCTGAGACGACATGATAATACATCAACTGCTTAGCGACCATGCTACTGGACTAATGAATGTAGTTGTGTGTGTGTGAGAACATGCAACACCCATGGCACAGGACCTACATGATAACCGTGCTTAGTTATGAGTGTATAAGCGTACAGGGCCACAATCCACAGCCGCCCCAAGCAATCAGAAGCAGGCAGAGAGGGCCACAAGACCCAGGCCACCAGCAGCCCCCACAGAGCAAAGAACCCAGGAAGCCCACCGCAGGGGCAACCACGCATCCATCCAGAAGACTGCAGAGGAAGCCCCCGGAAAGAGCCCCCATAAGCATAGGGCAGAGGCCCTCCGGGAGCCAGGGGCAACAGCCCACCGACGTCGCCAGGCCCCAGCCGCCCAGACATGGGCCGTGCACTGGATCCGGGTCCCAGGAGCCCGAGCGCCCCCAAACCCCCCGGCAGAGGCCCCACCCAATACCCAGGAGGGCCAAGCGCCCCAGACAGCCACACAGTGGATCAGCGCCTGCCCCAGCACCCCTGGCCAAGTGCCCTGGGAGTCAAGACGTGCCCACAGGTGGGTGAAGTCGCGAGAGGCGGGGAGAGGCCACGCCGCCCCCCCCCATCGGGAGAAGCACAGGCAGGCCAGGCGACAGCAAGTCCAAGATCCAGGCCCAATCATTAACACACACACTTTCATGTCCCATACATCCACACGTCCTCCCTCCCTCGACTCCGCTGGGGTGTAGTGCGGCGGGCACACCAGGGGGCCAGTAGCCCCCCAGCCACCACAGACCCCAAACCAGCAGAACAATTAATTAATCCTCCTGGCCCCTCCCGCCCCGAGCAGCAACCAGGAAGCAGGGGTGTGCGAAGAAGACCCCTCCCCTCACCCTTCTGGCTCTTCAATATTTTCTAATAGTGAGCAATTAAAATTGAGGGGCAGCCAAACTTGTAGAACTGGGAGCGTGGCCCTCTGGGCAGCCTACATACCCAAAGAGCCCCGCCCACCAGATGCCACTCAGTGTAACCACCCCCCAAGACCTAATGTGTGTGTGTGAGTGTGTTTGATAAGTAGTAATGTCTAAGGTGTAATTAAAACAGGGGCGGGGAACTGCAGAGTGCAACTACTGCAGAGTCCACTACACCCCACCGAACACACACGCCCCCAAAACCCTTCATGTGTGAGTGTGTGCTGTGTACAGGAGCCAGAAGGGAGAGGGGTTTGGGGATATACACCGGGGGAGCTACTCTCCCCCAGAGAGGGCAGCCAGGGACTGGCTGCAATAGGCATCCCCGCTACCAGGGAGCCAACACAGGACAGGTGGGCCTGATGTCTACCAGGCTCGGGGCCTGCAGCGACCATATTACGGGAGCTACAGTACCCCCAGAAGATACCCATCCCGCCCCAACCCACTCAACCCAACCCCACCCCGGAGGACCTCTACAAAAAACAAACAAACAACAACAAAAAACAAACAAACAAACCACCCGGTCACAACAGTCGCAGCAGCCCGAGCCTGAGACCCACCATCACCCAGGCCCCCCCAGGCCCCCCCTCAACAGGTGCGCTCTTGTGAAAAAGCAAACAGCGGCAGCAACAAAAACACCACGGGAACACCGTATTGAGGCTTTGTTCTAACCGCTCATTTGATATGGCGTTTCTTTCAAGCAATTCTCCCGGTTAGCCCGCACTCGGCTCGCTCCCAGAGCCGTGTTAAATTCTACTTCGCATTCACTCTCTTTTCTCAGCAGACTAAAAGAAAGTTTCATCTTGGGCTCCCTGAAACTTCCATCCTGCACCGCTGTTTGCTTTTTCACAAGAGTAGAGAAGAGCGCACCGTTCCCAGCGGCACTGCAGTACCGGGTCAATGCTTGGAGTGAACGGAGCAAGCTACTTTTTCAACTCCTATTGCTAAAAATCCATTTAATATGTAGTCCTCGTATAGAGGACATATCAGATATTAAACTGATAAGAACAGATACTACACTTGATCTTAGCCAAAAGGCCGAGAAGCGATAACTGTCCACTGGTTCACGTCCGAGGGCCCTTCCTGGCACAATGCGCACTTGTAGCGGTGTTCTTTTCATGGCCATAGGTGGCCAGAGTGTCACTTTGCACCACCCGCTGCACTGAGCACTCTTCAGCCCTTTTAAATGGTATAACTTTGCACTCCCGCATGCTCCAGCGAGCACCATTCAAGCAACAACTTTGCACTCCAGCTTCGAACATCGGCACAGTCGCAACAAGTAAGGCGACTCTACTCAGAGAAGTCACTCTGCACAGTAACAAGATTTCTTTTGCACAGACAGAAAGGGCTTCACCGGCAAAGGTAAAGCCTGCCAAAAATAGAAACAACTCATTAGTGCTGCTCTCCACAGAAATCTTTAGTAAAAGGCGAAAGACTTGTCATTATGAAGAGAAACCAGAGTACGATTATCCGTCACTGCGGGAGCAGGGCATCAGGCTAGTTGGCATAGCCACCTTCCCCATGGTGAGCTTTGCTTGGTTGAGACGCTTGCTCCCCCCCCTTGCTCCTCGGCTGACCAAGTAGGAACAATCGGGCCCTATTCGATGGCTGCCTTGTCTTTTACTCTGTGCAAAAGACAAGGCAGCCACAAACACCACGGGAACACCGTATTGAGGCTTTGTTCTGACCGCTCATTTGGTGTCGCATTTCTTTCAAGCAATTCTCTCGGTTAGCCCGCACTCGGTTCGCTCCCAGAGCCGTGTTAAAGTCTACTTCGCATTCACTCTCTTTTCTCAGCAGACTCTTGGGATTTTATCTATAAAATTAATTCCTTCACTCAAACTATGTTAAAACTGCTTTGTCCTTCATATTTACCATGTCTTGAAAGATTTAAACAAAAAAAACAACGTTGTACTTTGCAGTAAAAGAAAGAGCAAATCTAAAGTTTCAGGAATCCGAGAATAAGCTTACTTTCATGAGTTCTTCACGATTTCGGATTTTGCTATAAAATGAATTCCTTCACTCAAACTAAATTAAAACTGCTAAACTGCTAATCTGTTACATGTAAGGCAGATGTCAAATTCACCGAAATAGGATTATTCGGTATTCGGCCAATCGAGCTGAAGCAGCTTCGGTAAAAGAGTATAAGTTGAAGAGTTTGTGAATAAAGGTGTGCGCACACATAGTGAGCTGTAGGAAAATAGGCAGGGAGCAATGCCGGGTGGGGTATATGTTCTTGTATGTTGTCTGACTCTTTGATTTGAATGTGTTGTGTAAGTGTCCTGTTGAATGTTACATGTTTGGGCTTTGACACTTCACTGTGGTTGTTAACTGTGTGGTGTGACCTGAAATGTTATATGTTTGGGCTGTGTGACATGCTTAATGCTTGTCAGTAGCTACCCACTTATTCATATATAGCAACTGACAACATAAGAAGTCTGGACATACTTTGATAGTAGTTGTAGAAGTATCCTTATTGATAATAGATAAACTAATTCATATTGATAGAACAGTAGATGAACAGGTGCCTGCACATGTCTCACGAAAATAAAATGGGTGTATGATTGCTGACGGCAGAGCAATACTGCCAAACTTATGAGTTCTTGTGGCAAACTTGATTCAGTGTCTTGACGTGTATACGCTGTTTCGCTGACTTGATTGTCACAAGAAACAAAGTGTGTTTGATAAGATCCGACCATTTTATTACGGGAGGATCAGTATGTATGGATTCTGATGTGACTGATAAACCCATTCGTATCGTAAGCATAATCTAATACGTGAGACAACGCCCTGGTACACAATCAAAAAAAAAAAAGAGAGAGCGGTTTTGTGTCCCCACAGTCCATAATGTAGAAAAGAGAGAAAAAAGCCTTTCTGATTTGGTGTGTGTGCTCATAGTGCAGAGTGTAGAGAAAAGAAAGCTGTTTTGGTGTCACGGGTGTTGTGACTTACACACACACATTTCTAAATTGAGAAAGGAAATTATTTTAGAGGAAGTACTAGAGTTTAGATCTCACATTTGTTGATAGGCATTCATTTATTTCTTCACTTCTGATGAAGTTTCAACAATAAACAACAAACTTTGTATTATGAGAAAGAACCAGACTCATTCTTCAGGAATCCGAAAATAAGCTCTATTTTAAGAGTTATGCACAAATTCGGATTCTCCTTTAAAACGAAATCCTTAACTCAAACCAAGTTAAGACTGCTTTGTCCTTCATATTTATTCATGTCTAATCAAGTTTCAATGATAAACAACATCGTACTTTGGAGAATGAGAAAGAACTTCTTCGGCAATAAGCATCTCTCGACAAATGACGAAGTACAGATTTTGCTATAAAATTATAATATCCTGAAAAAATATCCTTATTTATCCACTTCAAATCAAGTTTCAATAATTAAAAAAAAATTGTAGTTTGAGAAAGAACAACTTAATCTTTAGCAATCAGTATAAAAAGAGGGTAAGAAAAGGTGCAAATGCCAACCATACATACCTAAAAGGTGGAGCGGAAGTATTCGGCTGCAAGTAGGTGTGAATGTCCGACCATAATTTGTAAAAAGCGGGTAAGAAAAGGTTCGAATACCCGACTATATATTAACAAAAGCAGGAGGAGAGGTCTTCGGATGAGAGTGGGTAAGAATTTCCAACCATAATCTATAAAATGCGGTGAAAAAAAATGTGTGAAGGCCCCATAGAACACTAAAAGGTGGAGCGGACGTGTTCGGCTGCAAGAAGGTGTGAATGTTAGACTATATTTGGTGAAAAGCAGGTGAAGCAAGGTCTGAATGCCCAACCTTACATCTTCAAAAGCGAGATCAGAGGTGTTTGGCTGCAAGAAGGCCATAGTTTGCCAAAAGGGGGTAAGGTGCGAATGACCGACTAAATATCAACAAAAGTGGGGGCGGAGGTCTTCGGATGCAAGTGGGTGTGAATATCCCACCATACAAGTATGGTGGAGAGGAAGCTGTGAATGGCCGACCATAGTAAAAAGCGGGTGAGAGAAGGTTAAAATACCCGACTGTACACAATCAATAGTGGGAGCAGAGTTGTTCGGCTACTAAAAGGTGTGAAAGTCCGACCATGGTTTGTAAAAAGCAGGTAAGAAAAGGTGCGAATACCCGACAATGTATGATCAAGAGAGGGAGTGGAGGTTTTCGGCTGAAAGAAGGTCTGAATGTCCAACCATAATTTGTAAAAACCGGGGAAGAAAAGGCTCGAAAGCCCGACTATACACCATCAAAAGTGGGAGCGGAGGTGTTCATCTGCAAGAAGGTCTGAATGTCCATCAATAATTACTAGAAAACATGAAAGAAAATTTTCGAATATCAAACCACACATGATCATAAGCGGAAGCGGAGGTGTTCGGCTGCAAGATATTGTGAACGTCCGACCAAAGTTTGTAAAAAGCAGTTAAGAAAAGGTTTGAATATCTAACCAAACATAATCAAAAGCGGGAGCAGAGCTGTTCGACTGCAAGTAGGTGTGAATGTCAGATCATAATTTGCAAAAAGCTGATGAGAAAGGGTAGGAATGCCCGACTATACACCATCAATTGCGGTAGCAGAGTTGTTCGGCTGTGAGTAGGTGTGAATCTCCGACCATAATTGCTGAAAAATGTGTTAGAAAAGGTAAGAATGCCGGACCATACATCATCAAATGCGGGATAGGTCGTATTCGGTTGCAAAAAGGTTGGACTGTTCGACTAAAGTTTGTAAAAAGCGGGTAAGACAAGGTGCGAATGCCTGACAATGTATGATCAAAAGCAGGAGCGGAGGTGTTCAGCTGCAAGAAGGTCTAAATGTCCATCAATAATTGCTTGAAAACATGAAAGAAAATGTTCGAAAATCAATCTGCACATGAACATAAGTGGGAGAGGAGTTGTTCCGCTGCAAGAAGGTGTGAATGTCCACCCATAATACCTGAAAAATGGGTAAAAAAAAGGTGCGAATGCCCAACCATACATCATCAAAAGCAGGAGTGGATGTGTTCGGCTACAAGAAGGTTTGAATGTCCGAGCATAGTTTGTAAAAAGCGGGTAAGAAAAGTTTCGAATGCCCGACTATACACCATCAAAAGCGGGAGCGGAGGTGTTCCGCTGTAAAACGGTGTGAATGTCCGACCATAGTTGGTAAAAAGCGGGTAAGAAAAGGTTAAAATACCCGACTGTACACAATCAATAGCGGGAGCGGAGTTGTTCGGCTACAAGAAGGTGTGAAAGTCCGACCATGGTTTGTAAAAAGCGGGTAAGAAACGGTTCGAATGCCCGAATATATACCATAAAAAGCGGAAGCGGAGATGTTCGACTGCAAGAAGGTGTGAACGTCCGACCGAAGTTTGTAAAAAGCAGTTAAGAAAAGGTTCGAATATCCAACCAAACATAATCAAAAGCGGGAGCAGAGCTGTTCGACTGCAAGTAGGTGTGAATGTCCAGCCATAATTAGTCACAAACGGGTAAGAAAAGGTAGTATTGCCAGACCATACATGATCAAAACAGGGAGCGGAGGTGGTTCAGCTGCAAGGTGTGAATGTCTGACTATAGTTTGTAAAAAGCGGGTAAGACAAGGTGCGAATGCCCGACAATGTATGATCAAAAGAAGGAGAGGAGGTGTTCGGCTGCAAGGTCTGAATGTCCAACCATAATTTGTAAAAACCGGGTAAGAAAAGGCTCGAAAGCCCGACTATACATCATCAAAAGCGAGAGCGGAGGTGTTCAGCTGCAAGAAGGTGTGAATGTTCGACTAAAGTTTGTAAAAAGCTTGTAAGATGAGGTGCGAAGGCCCAACAATGTATGATCAAAAGCGGGAGTGGAGGTGTTCAGCTGTGAGTAGGTGTGAATGTCCAACCATAATTGCTGAAAAATGTGTCAGAAAAGGTAAGAATACTGGACCATACATCATCAAAAGCGGGAGAGGTGGTGTTCGGCTGCAAGAAGGTTTGAAAGTCCGACAATGGTTTGTAAAAAGCGGGTAAGAAAAGGTTCGAATTTCCGAATATACACCATCAAAAGCGGAAGCGGAGGTGTTCGGATGCAAGAAGATGTGAACGTCCGACCAAAGTTTGTAAAAAGCAGTGAAAAGCGAGAAAAAGCTTTTCGTGAGTTCTGCATGATTTGGGATTTTGCTTTTAAAATGCATTTCTTCACTCAAACTATGTTAAAACTGATTTTTCCTTCATATTTACCATGTCTAGAAAGATCTAAACAAAAAAAAAACAACGTTGTACTTTGCAGTAAAAGAAAGAGCAAATCTAAAGTTTCAGGAATCCGAGTATAAGCTTGCTTTCATGAGTTCTGCACGATTTCGGATTTTGCTATAAAATGAATTGCTTTGCTCAAACCAAGTTAAAACTGCTTTGTCCTTCCATATTTATCAATGTTTAGATCAACTTCAACAAAGAAAAACATTGGACTTTGCAGTAGAAGAAGTTGAAATCCATCTACACATTGATAAATATGAAGGACAAAGCAGTTCCCACTTTGCCCATAAGAAAATTAGCTTATTCTCGGATTCCTGATCCTTCAGTGTTGCTCTTTTTTCTACTGCAAAATACTATGTTGTTCTTTGTTGAAGTCGATCTAGACATTGATAAATATGAAGGACAAAGCAGTTTATACTTGGTTTGAGTTAAGGAATACATTTTATACATAAAATACCAAATCATGCAGAACGTATGAAAAGAAGCTTATTCTCGGATTCCTGATCCTTCAGTGTTGCGCTTTCTTCTACTGCAAAATACAATGTTGTTCTTTGTTGAAGTCGATCTAGACATTGATAAATATGAAGGACAAAGCAGTTTTAACTTGGTTTGAGTGAATGAAATAATTTTATACATAAAATCCGAAATCGTGCAGAACTCATGAAAATAAGCTTATTCTCGGATTCCTAAAACTTTTGATTTGCTCTTTCTTTTACTGCAAAGTACAACGTTGTTTTTTTTTTTAGATCTATCGAGACATTGATAAATATGAAGGTAAACGCCGTTTTAACATAGTTTGAGTGAAGGAATTAATTTTATAGATAAAATCCCAAATCATGCAGAACTCCTCAAAAGGGGCGATGGCTTAATCACAAGTGTGGTTCTTTCTCATTCAGGGTAAAATGAGGAAGTTTATGATTTAAATATATGTAGAAATGGGTACATATGAAGGACAAAGCCGTTTTAACATAGTTTGAGTGAAGGAATTCATTTTATAAAAAAATCCCAAATCATGCAGAACGTATGAAAAGAAGCTTATTCTCGGATTCCTGATCCTTCAGTGTTGCGCTTTCTTCTACTGCAAAATACAATGTTGTTCTTTGTGGAAGTCGATCTAGACATTGATAAATATGAAGGACAAAGCAGTTTATACTTGGTTTGAGTGAAGGAATTCATTTTATACATAAAATCCCAAATCATGCAGAACGCATGAAAATAAGCTTATTCTCGGATTCCTAAAACTTTTGATTTGTTCTTTCTTTTACTGCAAAGTACAACGTTGTTTTTTTTTTTTTTTTAGATCTATCGAGACATTGATAAATATGAAGGTAAACGCCGTTTTAACATAGTTTGAGTGAAGGAATTAATTTTATAGATAAAATCCCAAATCATGCAGAACTCCTCAAAAGGGGCGGATGGCTTAATCACAAGTGTGGTTCTTTCTCATTCAGGGTAAAATGAGGAAGTTTATGATTTAAATATATGTAGAAATGGGTACATATGAAGGACAAAGCCGTTTTAACATAGTTTGAGTGAAGGAATTCATTTTATAAAAAAATCCCAAATCATGCAGAACGTATGAAAAGAAGCTTATTCTCGGATTCCTGATCCTTCAGTGTTGCGCTTTCTTCTACTGCAAAATACAATGTTGTTCTTTGTGGAAGTCGATCTAGACATTGATAAATATGAAGGACAAAGCAGTTTATACTTGGTTTGAGTGAAGGAATTCATTTTATACATAAAATCCCAAATCATGCAGAACGCATGAAAATAAGCTTATTCTCGGATTCCTAAAACTTTTGATTTGCTCTTTCTTTTACTGCAAAGTACAACGTTTTTTTTTTTTAGATCTATCGAGACATTGATAAATATGAAGGTAAACGCCGTTTTAACATAGTTTGAGTGAAGGAATTAATTTTATAGATAAAATCCCAAATCATGCAGAACTCCTCAAAAGGGGCGGATGGCTTAATCACAAGTGTGGTTCTTTCTCATTCAGGGTAAAATGAGGAAGTTTATGATTTAAATATATGTAGAAATGGGTACATATGAAGGACAAAGCCGTTTTAACATAGTTTGAGTGAAGGAATTCATTTTATAAAAAAATCCCAAATCATGCAGAACGAATGAAAAGAAGCTTATTCTCGGATTCCTGATCCTTCAGTGTTGCTCTTTCTTCTACTGCAAAATACAATGTTGTTCTTTGTTGAAGTCGATCTAGACATTGATAAATATGAAGGAAAAAGCAGTTTTAACTTGGTTTGAGTGAATGAATTCATTTTATACATAAAATCCGAAATCGTGCAGAACTCATGAAAATAAGCTTATTCTTGGATTCCTAAAACTTTTGATTTGCTCTTTCTTTTACTGCAAAGTACAACGTTGTTTTTTTTTTTTTTTTAGATCTATCGAGACATTGATAAATATGAAGGTAAACGCCGTTTTAACATAGTTTGAGTGAAGGAATTAATTTTATAGATAAAATCCCAAATCATGCAGAACTCCTCAAAAGGGGCGGATGGCTTAATCACAAGTGTGGTTCTTTCTCATTCAGGGTAAAATGAGGAAGTTTATGATTTAAATATATGTAGAAATGGGTACATATGAAGGACAAAGCCGTTTTAACATAGTTTGAGTGAAGGAATTCATTTTATAAAAAAATCCCAAATCATGCAGAACGTATGAAAAGAAGCTTATTCTCGGATTCCTGATCCTTCAGTGTTGCGCTTTCTTCTACTGCAAAATACAATGTTGTTCTTTGTGGAAGTCGATCTAGACATTGATAAATATGAAGGACAAAGCAGTTTATACTTGGTTTGAGTGAAGGAATTCATTTTATACATAAAATCCCAAATCATGCAGAACGCATGAAAATAAGCTTATTCTCGGATTCCTAAAACTTTTGATTTGCTCTTTCTTTTACTGCAAAGTACAACGTTTTTTTTTTTTAGATCTATCGAGACATTGATAAATATGAAGGTAAACGCCGTTTTAACATAGTTTGAGTGAAGGAATTAATTTTATAGATAAAATCCCAAATCATGCAGAACTCCTCAAAAGGGGCGGATGGCTTAATCACAAGTGTGGTTCTTTCTCATTCAGGGTAAAATGAGGAAGTTTATGATTTAAATATATGTAGAAATGGGTACATATGAAGGACAAAGCCGTTTTAACATAGTTTGAGTGAAGGAATTCATTTTATAAAAAAATCCCAAATCATGCAGAACGAATGAAAAGAAGCTTATTCTCGGATTCCTGATCCTTCAGTGTTGCTCTTTCTTCTACTGCAAAATACAATGTTGTTCTTTGTTGAAGTCGATCTAGACATTGATAAATATGAAGGAAAAAGCAGTTTTAACTTGGTTTGAGTGAATGAATTCATTTTATACATAAAATCCGAAATCGTGCAGAACTCATGAAAATAAGCTTATTCTTGGATTCCTAAAACTTTTGATTTGCTCTTTCTTTTACTGCAAAGTACAACGTTGTTTTTTGTTAGATCTATGGAGACATTGATAAATATGAAGGACAAAGCCGTTTTAACATAGTTTGAGTGAAGGAATTAATTTTATAGATAAAATCCCAAATCATGCAGAACTCCTCAAAAGGGGCGGATGGCTTAATCACAAGTGTGGTTCTTTCTCATTCAGGGTAATATGAGGAAGTTTATGCTTGAAATATATGTAGAAATGGGTACATATGAAGGACAAAGCAGTTTTAACTTAGTTTGAGTGAAGGAATTAATTTTATAGCAAAATCCGAAATCGTGCAGAACTCATGAAAGTAAGCTTATATTCCTGAAACTTTAGATTTGCTCTTTCTTTTACTGCAAAGTACAACGTTGTTTTTTGTTGAAATCTATCTAGACATTGATAAATACCAGCCGAACATCTCTGCTGCCGCTTTTGATAATTTATGGTTGGGCTTTCGCACCTTTTCTTACCCATTTTTCAGTAATTTTGGGTGGACATTCAGACCTTCTTACAGCCGAACACCTCCGCTGCCGCTTTTGATGGTGTATAGTCGGGCTTTCGAGCCTTTTCTTCCCCGATTTTTACAAATTATGGTTGGACATTCAGACCTACTTGCAGCCGAAAACCTCCGCTCCTCTTTTGATCATACATTGTCGGGCATTCGCACCTTCTCTTACCCGCTTTTTACAAACTTTAGTCGGACATTCACACCTTCTTGCAGCTGAACTAACTCCGCTCCCTGTTTTGATCATGTGTGGTCTGGCAATACTACCTTTTCTTACCCGTTTGTGAGTAATTAAAGCTGGACATTCACACCTTCTTGCAGCCGAACACAACCTCTCCCGCTTTTGATGATATATGGTCCGGAATTTTTACCTTTTCTAACACATTTTTCAGAAATTACGGTCGGACATTCACACCTACTCACAGACGAACACCTCCGCTCCCACATTTGATAGTGTATAGTCGGGCATTCTCACCCTTTCTCATCTGCTTTTTACAAACTTTGGTCGGACGTTCACACCTTCTTGCAGGCGAACACCTCCACTTCCGCTTTTGATGGTGTATAGTCGAGCATTGGAGCCTTTTCTTACCCGCCTTTTACATACTATGGTCGGACATTCAAACCTTCTTGTAGCCGAAATCATCCACTCCTGCTTTTAATGATGTATTGTTGGGCATTCGCACCTTTTCTTACCCATTTTTCAGTAATTATTGGTCGGACTTTCACACCTTCTTGCAGCTGAACACCTCCGCTCACGCTTTTGATGGTGTATAGTCGGGCTTTCGAGCCTTTCCTTCCCCGCTTTTTACAAATTATTGTTGGACATTCAGACCTTCTTGCAGCCGAAAACCTCCGCTCCCTCTTTTGATCATACATTGTCAGGCATTCGCACCTACTTGCAGCCGAATACTTCCGCTCCACCTTTTAGTGATGTATGGTTGGCATTTGCACCTTTTCTTACCCTCTTTTTATACTGATTGCTGAAGATTAAGTTGTTCTTTCTCAAATTACAATTTTTTTTTAATTGTTGAAACTTGATTTGGAGTGGATAAATAAGGAGGACAAACAGTTTTAAGTCAGGCTGATAGAAGGAATTAATTTTATAGCAAAATCTGTATTTCGTCATATGTCGAGAGATGCTTATTGCTGAAGAAGTTCTTTCTCATTCTACAAAGTACAACGTTGTTTATCGTTGAAACTTGATTAGACATGAATAAATATGAAGGACAAAGCAGTCTTAACTTGGTTTGAGTTAAGGAATTCGTTTTATAGGAGAATCCGATTTCGTGCATAACTCGTAAAATAGAGCTTATTTTCGGATTCCTGAAGAATGAGTCTGGTTCTTTCTCATAATACAAAGTTTGTTGTTTATTGTTGAAACTTCATCAGAAGTGAAGAAATTTTAAGTCAGTTTGATAGAAGGATTTAATTTTATAGCAAAATCTGTATTCCTTGATATCTCCTCGAGAGAAGCTTATTGCTGAAAATTAGGTCTTGTTCTTTTTCATACTACAAAATACAGTGTTGTTTATTGTTGAAACTAGATTAGAAGTAGATATATATGAAGAACAAAGCAGTTTGAACTTGGTTTGAGAGAAGGAATTAATTTTATTGCAAAATCCGAATTCATGCATAACTCGTCAAATAGATAGTGATGTGTCGTTCGTGAGCGATTCGTTCGATATGAACTAATTTTTTATATGACTCGGGAGTAACGAGTTGTCTCAGTGAGTGATTCGTTCATTTTCATTTAGTACCCTTCCTCACCACATGGCAGGCGACAGCTTCATAAGCTCAGTCAGCAGGACAGGAAACAGTATTGATTCGTTCACGACTCAACTCCTCGGGTGACGGGTCCTCGCACAGGAAACAGTATTGATTCGTTCATGACTCAACTCCTCGGCTGACGGGTCCTTGCACAGGAAACAGTATTGATTCGTTTACGACTCAACTCCTTGGGTCTTCGTTCATTTGTCACTTTTCAAATTCTACGTTTCATTTGACAGGCTGAAGAGCAGTAGGCACAACAGTTCGTTCACAAACCGGATCATTAATCTCATAGACTATTCTACCATCAACAACTTGGAAACCACAATCGACTCTCTAGATGCAGAAAAAGCATTTGATGGAGTGAACTGGAAATTTTTATTCGCAGCATTAAACAAATTCGGGTTTGGGTCACACTTTATCAACTGGATAAGGATATTAAATAGCTCCCCAAATACATGTGTCAGGACAAATGATCAAACTTCTCCAAGCTTCAGCCTGCAGAGAGGTACACGATAGGGTTGCCCACTTTCTCCCTCACTTTTTGCTATTTTCATCAAACCTTTAGCAGCTTCTATCAGACAAGATAGAAATATTAAAGGCATCCAATCCCAAAATATTGAGCATAAAATAAGTCTTTATGCTGATGATGTATTACTTTTCCTTCAGAACTCACAGATGTCTCTCACTCACATGATCACACTCATAAATAAATTCTCAGCACTTTCTGACTACTCTATCAACTGATCTAAGACCACAGTTCTGCCCATTAACTGTAGGGTCCAGAATATACCTGCGATCACTTTACAGTCAGGAAATATTAGATATTTAGGCATAAACATTTCCTCCAGGCTCTCAGAGCTAACAAAGCTAAATTAAGTGCAATTATTAAAGAGAGTAGAGGACGATCTCTCTCGTTGGAAGTCCTTACCTATATCACTTATGGGGAGAGTTACAACCATTAAAATGATGTTACTACCAAAAGTTAACTATATGTTCTCAATGATCCCCATAAAACCATCTGCTACTTGGTTTAAGTCACTAGATTCATGCATCTCCAAATTTCTGTGGAAAGACAAACCACCACGTATTAGTTTAAAAACCCTACAGACAGTGGTGGATTAGATTTACCAAATTTTCAGCACTATTCCTTAGCCAATAGGTTACAATATATATCAAAATGGTTTAAACCTTGTTGTTGTCACAGTTCCCAGAGACGTTGTAATCGTTGAGGATTCTATATTCACCCCCTCATTAGAGGCACGTGTTGCAGATTGATGACACTGAATCTTCTTCTCTGTTCATTGCTGGCATCATTCCCAGCATCCTTTTGTATTTCTGGTTTGTCAGTCCTCTCTCTTCGTTCACCGGAGTCTTCGTCTCTTTGTCCTTGAGTTTGGTGATTTTTTCTTCTTTTGATGCCTTGACACAGTGTGACAGGTGATACCACGTGGGAGATCCTTTAACTTGGACTGCTGTCCCTGTGCTGCGAAATGGCTGTGCTGCTCAAATGGTCTCTCCTTCATCATATACACAGTTATTTATACATCACCTTCCACCATGAAGCGTTGTCCCTTTTTGTTTCTCTCTTTGTTCTTAAAATGCTTTTATGCATGTCTAAAACCAATCCATTAAATTAGATCATTTTGGCACTAAAGCGATCTACAACGTGCTTGGTCGCAATGCTGCTCATCTGTGGTAAACAGCTCTTCAGAAAGGCATTCTTCAATTTATTTCACTAATTTTATGTAATAATTTTGTGATTTCCTACAAAACTACACTTCTTCTCCCATCTGTCTGAGTATTTAATATTGTCTGGGTCCTGTTAAAACATGTATTTTTCTCATCTAATTCCTTGTTTGCTTTAAAACAAGTATTCCCCATTTTCTATCCCTTAAGTAGCCAACCAGTTTGTATGGAGTACACTGGAGCAACTTGACTGATCAGTAAAACACTGCTTTTGTTGTCACCGCAAGGCTTCCCCCATCGGTTGTTTCACTGAGACACTACTGAGTAACTATAACTCAACACAGTTTATACACATAACATTCATATACATACTAACAAACAAACAAACAATTATTTATCGCAATTTTCTCATCTCTGTTTGAACGTACACCCAGGTAAATATTCCTGTAGTCTTCTCATACCGACTATGGACCCATTCATTGTTTAACTTCACTGTTTTGCAAATCCTAATTGAATATTACACATTGACATTGAACTTTACTGGATAAGCAGGTCTTCATTGCATTCAGCAGCCTATATGTGAGCATCTATGTGTAAGCTGTTCTTCTTTGCATTTATCAGCAGCAAGCAATTCTTCATTGCACATCCATATGAAAATAGTAAAACAATTCCAATGCGTTAGCGAAACCTTCTATATCAGGAGTGTCTATCATGATGCTGGGAATAGAACCTGTTTCCCAGAATAGTTCAACCTTCATTACTCAACTGATCATAACTCCGCAATGAGCACATTTCAAAGTATCATTCCTCTACGTGTATTCAAAAATCTATGTGTAAATGTTTAATATTTCTTATATTTGTTGATGTCATTCTGTGTGCATGTGGCCTAAACCCAATCTCTGTGTGGCAATTTTAATTTAAACAAGTTGAACTCTGCCTCTGATCATTTAAAAAAGGTGTGTACCAATATCAACCTTTCTCAGGTAATTACTGATCCTACAAAACCAAACTTAAGAGATCCTTCAAGGTTGTCCCTGATTGGCTCAATCTTAACAAATCAAAGGTAGAAAATCCGCAGTATCTGAACTTGGTGTTAGTTATCACTGCTCAATAGCCTGTATCAGAATTGCAAAAATGAAAACATTAGGTCCACGCTTGGTATCCAGATCCTGAAACATCTCCATGAGCAGGCTTTTTTTTTAACTGATCTGTTGAATATACTTTTTGTAAATCTTCTAATTCCATAGTTGATAAACACGCCCCTTTTAAAAAGTATAGAACTTAGAACAGGTCTAGTCCCTGGCTTTCGACAGAACTGTCTTCTTTACTTTTTTTTTTTTCCCCTTATCATGTTCAGCATTATGGCAGCAGAATTGTAGTCTGAATACCTTTGATGCCAAACAGATTTGCTTTGCCAAGGGAAGTTTTATAAATGTAAAGCTCCCCTTGATGCCCATTTATTTATTTCTGTTTACAATATATGACATGTAATAGAACTGAACCGGACCGGGGGACAAGGAAAGAAGAAGAGGAAAGAAGAGGAAACAGAACAAAAATAGAAACAAAAACCAGACAACCAGCTGCTACACCTGTAAAAAACAAAACAGACAACAATCCATGGCCTCTGAGGAGAATCCAGCCTTAGCGCCAGGAGCACCTGAAAGCAGACAAGCAGAGAAAAAACAAACACACAAACAAACAAAAACAAGCACAAGAAGCGGCAATCGCATACAACACAGCTGTGGATATAGATGACCTGAGACGACATGATAATACATCAACTGCTTAGCGACCATGCTACTGGACTAATGAATGTAGTTGTGTGTGTGTGAGAACATGCAACACCCATGGCACAGGACCTACATGATAACCGTGCTTAGTTATGAGTGTATAAGCGTACAGGGCCACAATCCACAGCCCCCCCAAGCAATCAGAAGCAGGCAGAGAGGGCCACAAGACCCAGGCCACCAGCAGCCCCCACAGAGCACAGAACCCAGGAAGCCCACCGCAGGGGCAACCACGCATCCATCCAGAAGACTGCAGAGGAAGCCCCCGGAAAGAGCCCCCATAAGCATAGGGCAGAGGCCCTCCGGGAGCCAGGGGCAACAGCCCACCGACGTCGCCAGGCCCCAGCCGCCCAGACATGGGCCGTGCACTGGATCCGGGTCCCAGGAGCCCGAGCGCCCCCAAACCCCCCGGCAGAGGCCCCACCCAATACCCAGGAGGGCCAAGCGCCCCAGACAGCCACACAGTGGATGAGCGCCTGCCCCAGCACCCCTGGCCAAGTGCCCTGGGAGTCAAGACGTGCCCACAGGTGGGTGAAGTCGCGAGAGGCGGGGAGAGGCCACGCCGCCCCCCCCATCGGGAGAAGCACAGGCAGGCCAGGCGACAGCAAGTCCAAGATCCAGGCCCAATCATTAACACACACACTTTCATGTCCCATACATCCACACGTCCTCCCTCCCTCGACTCCGCTGGGGTGTAGTGCGGCGGGCACACCAGGGGGCCAGTAGCCCCCCAGCCACCACAGACCCCAAACCAGCAGAACAATTAATTAATCCTCCTGGCCCCTCCCGCCCCGAGCAGCAACCAGGAAGCAGGGGTGTGCGAAGAAGACCCCTCCCCTCACCCTTCTGGCTCTTCAATATTTTCTAATAGTGAGCAATTAAAATTGAGGGGCAGCCAAACTTGTAGAACTGGGAGCGTGGCCCTCTGGGCAGCCTACATACCCAAAGAGCCCCGCCCACCAGATGCCACTCAGTGTAACCACCCCCCAAGACCTAATGTGTGTGTGTGAGTGTGTTTGATAAGTAGTAATGTCTAAGGTGTAATTAAAACAGGGGCGGGGAACTGCAGAGTGCAACTACTGCAGAGTCCACTACACCCCACCGAACACACACGCCCCCAAAACCCTTCATGTGTGAGTGTGTGCTGTGTACAGGAGCCAGAAGGGAGAGGGGTTTGGGGATATACACCGGGGGAGCTACTCTCCCCCAGAGAGGGCAGCCAGGGACTGGCTGCAATAGGCATCCCCGCTACCAGGGAGCCAACACAGGACAGGAGGGCCTGATGTCTACCAGGCTCGGGGCCTGCAGCGACCATATTACGGGAGCTACAGTACCCCCAGAAGATACCCATCCCACCCCAACCCACTCAACCCAACCCCACCCCGGAGGACCTCTACAAAAAACAAACAAACAACAACAAAAAACAAACAAACAAACCACCCGGTCACAACAGTCGCAGCAGCCCGAGCCTGAGACCCACCATCACCCAGGCCCCCCCAGGCCCCCCCTCAACAGGTGCGCTCTTGTGAAAAAGCAAACAGCGGCAGCAACAAAAACACCACGGGAACACCGTATTGAGGCTTTGTTCTAACTGCTCATTTGATATGGCGTTTCTTTCAAGCAATTCTCCCGGTTAGCCCGCACTCGGCTCGCTCCCAGAGCCGTGTTAAATTCTACTTCGCATTCACTCTCTTTTCTCAGCAGACTAAAAGAAAGTTTCATCTTGGGCTCCCTGAAACTTCCATCCTGCACCGCTGTTTGCTTTTTCACAAGAGTAGAGAAGAGCGCACCGTTCCCAGCGGCACTGCAGTACCGGGTCAATGCTTGGAGTGAACGGAGCAAGCTACTTTTTCAACTCCTATTGCTAAAAATCCATTTAATATGTAGTCCTCGTATAGAGGACATATCAGATATTAAACTGATAAGAACAGATACTACACTTGATCTTAGCCAAAAGGCAGAGAAGCGATAACTGTCCACTGGTTCACGTCCGAGGGCCCTTCCTAGCACAATGCGCACTTGTAGCGGTGTTCTTTTCATGGCCATAGGTGGCCAGAGTGTCACTTTGCACCACCCGCTGCACTGAGCACTCTTCAGCCCTTTTAAATGGTATAACTTTGCACTCCCGCACGCTCCAGCGAGCACCATTCAAGCAACAACTTTGCACTCCAGCTTCGAACATCGGCACAGTCGCAACAAGTAAGGCGACTCTACTCAGAGAAGTCACTCTGCACAGTAACAAGATTTCTTTTGCACAGACAGAAAGGGCTTCACCGGCAAAGGTAAAGCCTGCCAAAAATAGAAACAACTCATTAGTGCTGCTCTCCACAGAAATCTTTAGTAAAAGGCGAAAGACTTGTCATTATGAAGAGAAACCAGAGTACGATTATCCGTCACTGCGGGAGCAGGGCATCAGGCTAGTTGGCATAGCCACCTTCCCCATGGTGAGCTTTGCTTGGTTGAGACGCTTGCTCCCCCCCCTTGCTCCTCGGCTGACCAAGTAGGAACAATCGGGCCCTATTCGATGGCTGCCTTGTCTTTTACTCTGTGCAAAAGACAAGGCAGCCACAAACACCATGGGAACACCGTATTGAGGCTTTGTTCTGACCGCTCATTTGGTGTCGCGTTTCTTTCAAGCAATTCTCTCGGTTAGCCCGCACTCGGCTCGCACCCAGAGCCGTGTTAAAGTCTACTTCGCATTCACTCTCTTTTCTCAGCAGACTCTTGGGATTTTATCTATAAAATGAATTCCTTCACTCAAACTATGTTAAAACTGCTTTGTCCTTCATATTTACCATGTCTTGAAAGATTTAAACAAAAAAAAACAACGTTGTACTTTGCAGTAAAAGAAAGAGCAAATCTAAAGTTTCAGGAATCCGAGAATAAGCTTACTTTCATGAGTTCTTCACGATTTCGGATTTTGCTATAAAATGAATTCCTTCACTCAAACTAAATTAAAACTGCTAAACCGCTAATCTGTTACATGTAAGGCAGATGTCAAATTCACCGAAATAGGATTATTCGGTATTCGGCTAATCGAGCTGAAGCAGCTTCGGTAAAAGAGTATAAGTTGAAGAGTTTGTGAATAAAGGTGTGCGCACACATAGTGAGCTGTAGGAAAATAGGCAGGGAGCAATGCCGGGTGGGGCATATGTTCTTGTATGTTGTCTGACTGTTTGATTTGAATGTGTTGTGTAAGTGTCCTGTTGAATGTTACATGTTTGGGCTTTGACACTTCACTGTGGTTGTTAACTGTGTGGTGTGACCTGAAATGTTATATGTTTGGGCTGTGTGACATGCTTAATGCTTGTCAGTAGCTACCCACTTATTCATATATAGCAACTGACAACATAAGAAGTCTGGACATACTTTGATAGTAGTTGTAGAAGTATCCTTATTGATAATAGATAAACTAATTCATATTGATAGAACAGTAGATGAACAGGTGCCTGCACATGTCTCACGAAAATAAAATGGGTGTATGATTGCTGACGGCAGAGCAATACTGCCAAACTTATGAGTTCTTGTGGCAAACTTGATTCAGTGTCTTGACGTGTATACGCTGTTTCGCTGACTTGATTGTCACAAGAAACAAAGTGTGTTTGATAAGATCCGACCATTTTATTACGGGAGGATCAGTATGTATGGATTCTGATGTGACTGATAAACCCATTCGTATCGTAAGCATAATCTAATACGTGAGACAACCCCCTGGTACACAATCAAAAAAAAAAAAGAGAGAGCGGTTTTGTGTCCCCACAGTCCATAATGTAGAAAAGAGAGAAAAAAGCCTTTCTGATTTGGTGTGTGTGCTCATAGTGCAGAGTGTAGAGAAAAGAAAGCCGTTTTGGTGTCACGGGTGTTGTGACTTACACACACACATTTCTAAATTGAGAAAGGAAATTATTTTAGAGGAAGTACTAGAGTTTAGATCTCACATTTGTTGATAGGCATTCATTTATTTCTTCACTTCTGATGAAGTTTCAACAATAAACAACAAACTTTGTATTATGAGAAAGAACCAGACTCATTCTTCAGGAATCCGAAAATAAGCTCTATTTTAAGAGTTATGCACAAATTCAGATTCTCCTTTAAAACGAATTCCTTAACTCAAACCAAGTTAAGACTGCTTTGTCCTTCATATTTATTCATGTCTAATCAAGTTTCAATGATAAACAACATCGTACTTTGGAGAATGGGAAAGAACTTCTTCGGCAATAAGCATCTCTCGACAAATGACGAAGTACAGATTTTGCTATAAAATTATAATATCCTGAGAAAATATCCTTATTTATCCACTTCAAATCAAGTTTCAATAATTAAAAAAAATTTGTAGTTTGAGAAAGAACAACTTAATCTTCAGCAATCAGTATAAAAAGAGGGTAAGAAAAGGTGCAAATGCCAACCATACATACCTAAAAGGTGGAGCGGAAGTATTCGGCTGCAAGTAGGTGTGAATGTCCGACCATAATTTGTAAAAAGCGGGTAAGAAAAGGTTCGAATACCCGACTATATATTAACAAAAGCAGGAGGAGAGGTCTTCGGATGAGAGTGGGTAAGAATTTCCAACCATAATCTATAAAATGCGGTGAAAAAAAAGGTGTGAAGGCCCCATAGAACACTAAAAGGTGGAGCGGACGTGTTCGGCTGCAAGAAGGTGTGAATGTTAGACTATATTTGGTGAAAAGCAGGTGAAGCAAGGTCTGAATGCCCAACCTTACATCTTCAAAAGCGAGATCAGAGGTGTTTGGCTGCAAGAAGGCCATAGTTTGCCAAAAGGGGGTAAGGTGCGAATGACCGACTAAATATCAACAAAAGTGGGGGCGGAGGTCTTCGGATGCAAGTGGGTGTGAATATCCCACCATACAAGTATGGTGGAGAGGAAGCTGTGAATGGCCGACCATAGTAAAAAGCGGGTGAGAGAAGGTGCGAATGTCAAACAATACATAATCAAAACAGGGAGCGGAGGTGTTCCGCTGTAAGAAGGTGTGAATGTCCGACCATAGTTGGTAAAAAGCGGGTAAGAAAAGGTTAAAATACCCGACTGTACACAATCAATAGTGGGAGCAGAGTTGTTCGGCTACTAAAAGGTGTGAAAGTCCGACCATGGTTTGTAAAAAGCAGGTAAGAAAAGGTGCGAATACCCGACAATGTATGATCAAGAGAGGGAGTGGAGGTTTTCGGCTGAAAGAAGGTCTGAATGTCCAACCATAATTTGTAAAAACCGGGGAAGAAAAGGCTCGAAAGCCCGACTATACACCATCAAAAGCGGGAGCGGAGGTGTTCATCTGCAAGAAGATCTGAATGTCCATCAATAATTGCTAGAAAACATGAAAGAAAATTTTCGAATATCAAACCACACATGATCAAAAGCGGAAGCGGAGGTGTTCGGCTGCAAGATATTGTGAACGTCCGACCAAAGTTTGTAAAAAGCAGTTTAGAAAAGTTTTGAATATCTAACCAAACATAATCAAAAGCGGGAGCAGAGCTGTTCGACTGCAAGTAGGTGTGAATGTCAGATCATAATTTGCAAAAAGCTGATGAGAAAGGGTAGGAATGCCCGACTATACACCATCAATTGCGGTAGCAGAGTTGTTCGGCTGTGAGTAGGTGTGAATCTCCGACCATAATTGCTGAAAAATGTGTTAGAAAAGGTAAGAATGCCGGACCATACATCATCAAATGCGGGATAGGTCGTATTCGGTTGCAAAAAGGTTTGACTGTTCGACTAAAGTTTGTAAAAAGCGGGTAAGACAAGGTGCGAATGCCTGACAATGTATGATCAAAAGCGGGAGCGGAGGTGTTCAGCTGCAAGAAGGTCTAAATGTCCATCAATAATTGCTTGAAAACATGAAAGAAAATGTTCGGAAATCAATCTGCACATGATCATAAGTGGGAGAGGAGTTGTTCAGCTGCAAGAAGGTGTGAATGTCCACCCATAATACCTGAAAAATGGGTAAAAAAAAGGTGCGAATACCCAACCATACATCATCAAAAGCAGGAGTGGATGTGTTCGGCTACAAGAAGGTTTGAATGTCCGAGCATAGTTTGTAAAAAGCGGGTAAGAAAAGTTTCGAATGCCCGACTATACACCATCAAAAGCGGGAGCGGAGGTGTTCCGCTGTAAAACGGTGTGAATGTCCGACCATAGTTGGTAAAAAGCGGGTAAGAAAAGGTTAAAATACCCGACTGTACACAATCAATAGCGGGAGCAGAGTTGTTCGGCTACAAGAAGGTGTGAAAGTCCGACCATGGTTTGTAAAAAGCGGGTAAGAAACGGTTCGAATGCCCGAATATAAACCATAAAAAGCGGAAGCGGAGATGTTCGACTGCAAGAAGGTGTGAACGTCCGACCGAAGTTTGTAAAAAGCAGTTAAGAAAAGGTTCGAATATCCAACCAAACATAATCAAAAGCGGGAGCAGAGCTGTTCGACTGCAAGTAGGTGTGAATGTCCAGCCATAATTAGTCACAAACGGGTAAGAAAAGGTAGTATTGCCAGACCATACATGATCAAAACAGGGAGCGGAGGTGGTTCAGCTGCAAGGTGTGAATGTCTGACTATAGTTTGTAAAAAGCGGGTAAGAAAAGTCTCGAAAGCCCGACTATACATCATCAAAAGCGAGAGCGGAGGTGTTCAGCTGCAAGAAGGTGTGAATGTTCGACTAAAGTTTGTAAAAAGCTTGTAAGATGAGGTGCGAAGGCCCAACAATGTATGATCAAAAGCGGGAGTGGAGGTGTTCAGCTGTGAGTAGGTGTGAATGTCCGACCATAATTGCTGAAAAATGTGTCAGAAAAGGTAAGAATACTGGACCATACATCATCAAAAGCGGGAGAGGTGGTGTTCGGCTGCAAGAAGGTTTGAAAGTCCGACAATGGTTTGTAAAAAGCGGGTAAGAAAAGGTTCGAATTTCCAAATATACACCATCAAAAGCGGAAGCGGAGGTGTTCGGATGTAAGAAGATGTGAACGTCCGACCAAAGTTTGTAAAAAGCAGTGAAAAGCGAGAAAAAGCTTTTCGTGAGTTCTGCATGATTTGGGATTTTGCTTTTAAAATGCATTTCTTCACTCAAACTATGTTAAAACTGATTTGTCCTTCATATTTACCATGTCTAGAAAGATCTAAACAAAAAAAAAACAACGTTGTACTTTGCAGTAAAAGAAAGAGCAAATCTAAAGTTTCAGGAATCCGAGTATAAGCTTGCTTTCATGAGTTCTGCACGATTTCGGATTTTGCTATAAAATGAATTGCTTTGCTCAAACCAAGTTAAAACTGCTTTGTCCTTCCATATTTATCAATGTTTAGATCAACTTCAACAAAGAAAAACATTGGACTTTGCAGTAGAAGAAGTTGAAATCCATCTACACATTGATAAATATGAAGGACAAAGCAGTTCCCACTTTGCCCATAAGAAAATTAGCTTATTCTCGGATTCCTGATCCTTCAGTGTTGCTCTTTTTTCTACTGCAAAATACAATGTTGTTCTTTGTTGAAGTCGATCTAGACATTGATAAATATGAAGGACAAAGCAGTTTATACTTGGTTTGAGTTAAGGAATACATTTTATACATAAAATACCAAATCATGCAGAACGTATGAAAAGAAGCTTATTCTCGGATTCCTGATCCTTCAGTGTTGCGCTGTCTTCTACTGCAAAATACAATGTTGTTCTTTGTGGAAGTCGATCTAGACATTGATAAATATGAAGGACAAAGCAGTTTATACTTGGTTTGAGTGAAGGAATTCATTTTATACATAAAATCCCAAATCATGCAGAACGCATGAAAATAAGCTTATTCTCGGATTCCTAAAACTTTTGATTTGCTCTTTCTTTTACTGCAAAGTACAACGTTGTTTTTTTTTTTTTAGATCTATCGAGACATTGATAAATATGAAGGTAAACGCCGTTTTAACATAGTTTGAGTGAAGGAATTAATTTTATAGATAAAATCCCAAATCATGCAGAACTCCTCAAAAGGGGCGGATGGCTTAATCACAAGTGTGGTTCTTTCTCATTCAGGGTAAAATGAGGAAGTTTATGATTTAAATATATGTAGAAATGGGTACATATGAAGGACAAAGCCGTTTTAACATAGTTTGAGTGAAGGAATTCATTTTATAAAAAAATCCCAAATCATGCAGAACGTTATGAAAAGAAGCTTATTCTCGGATTCCTGATCCTTCAGTGTTGCGCTTTCTTCTACTGCAAAATACAATGTTGTTCTTTGTGGAAGTCGATCTAGACATTGATAAATATGAAGGACAAAGCAGTTTATACTTGGTTTGAGTGAAGGAATTCATTTTATACATAAAATCCCAAATCATGCAAAACGCATGAAAATAAGCTTATTCTCGGATTCCTAAAACTTTTGATTTGCTCTTTCTTTTACTGCAAAGTACAACGTTGTTTTTTTTTTTTAGATCTATCGAGACATTGATAAATATGAAGGTAAACGCCGTTTTAACATAGTTTGAGTGAAGGAATTAATTTTATAGATAAAATCCCAAATCATGCAGAACTCCTCAAAAGGGGCGGATGGCTTAATCACAAGTGTGGTTCTTTCTCATTCAGGGTAAAATGAGGAAGTTTATGATTTAAATATATGTAGAAATGGGTACATATGAAGGACAAAGCCGTTTTAACATAGTTTGAGTGAAGGAATTCATTTTATAAAAAAATCCCAAATCATGCAGAACGTATGAAAAGAAGCTTATTCTCGGATTCCTGATCCTTCAGTGTTGCTCTTTCTTCTACTGCAAAATACAATGTTGTTCTTTGTTGAAGTCGATCTAGACATTGATAAATATGAAGGAAAAAGCGGTTTTAACTTGGTTTGAGTGAATGAATTCATTTTATACATAAAATCCGAAATCGTGCAGAACTCATGAAAATAAGCTTATTCTCGGATTCCTAAAACTTTTGATTTGCTCTTTCTTTTACTGCAAAGTACAACGTTGTTTTTTGTTAGATCTATGGAGACATTGATAAATATGAAGGACAAAGCCGTTTTAACATAGTTTGAGTGAAGGAATTAATTTTATAGATGAAATCCCAAATCATGCAGAACTTCTCAAAAGGGGCGGATGGCTTAATCACAAGTGTGGTTCTTTCTCATTCAGGGTAAAATGAGGAAGTTTATGCTTGAAATATATGTAGAAATGGGTACATATGAAGGACAAAGCAGTTTTAACTTAGTTTGAGTGAAGGAATTCATTTTATAGCAAAATCCGAAATCGTGCAGAACTCATGAAAGTAAGCTTATATTCCTGAAACTTTAGATTTGCTCTTTCTTTTACTGCAAAGTACAACGTTGTTTTTTGTTGAAATCTATCTAGACATTGATAAATACCAGCCGAACATCTCTGCTGCCGCTTTTGATAATTTATGGTTGGGCTTTCGCACCTTTTCTTACCCATTTTTCAGTAATTTTGGGTGGACATTCAGACCTTCTTACAGCCGAACACCTCCGCTGCCACTTTTGATGGTGTATAGTCGGGCTTTCGAGCCTTTTCTTCCCCGATTTTTACAAATTATGGATGGACATTCAGACCTACTTGCAGCCGAAAACCTCCGCTCCTCTTTTGATCATACATTGTCGGGCATTCGCACCTTCTATTACCCGCTTTTTACAAACTTTAGTCGGACATTCACACCTTCTTGCAGCTGAACTAACTCCGCTCCCTTTTTTGATCATGTGTGGTCTGGCAATACTACCTTTTCTTACCCGTTTGTGAGTAATTAAAGCTGGACATTCACACCTTCTTGCAGCCGAACACAACCTCTCCCGCTTTTGATGATATATGGTCCAGAATTTTTACCTTTTCTAACACATTTTTCAGAAATTACGGTCGGACATTCACACCTACTCACAGACGAACACCTCCGCTCCCACATTTGATAGTGTATAGTCGGGCATTCTCACCCTTTCTCATCTGCTTTTTACAAACTTTGGTCGGACGTTCACACCTTCTTGCAGGCGAACACCTCCACTTCCGCTTTTGATGGTGTATAGTCCAGCATTGGAGCCTTTTCTTACCCGCCTTTTTACCAACTGTGGTCGGACATTCACACCTTCTTACAGCGGAACACCTCCGCTCCCTCTTTTGATGGTGTATGTTCGCGCATTCGAACCTTTTCTTACCCGCTTTTTACAAACTATGGTCGGACATTAAAACCTTCTTGTAGCCGAACACATCCACTCCTGCTTTTGATGATGTATGGTTGGGCATTCGTACCTTTTCTTACCCATTTTGCAGTAATTATGGGTGGACATTCACACCTTCTTGCATTTGAACACCTCCTCTCCCGCTTATGATCATGTGCGGTTTGATATTCGAAAATTCTCTTCCATGTTTTCTAGCAATTATTGATGGACATTCAGACCTTCTTGCAGCTGAACACCTCCGCTCTCGCATTTTATGATGTTTAGTCGGGCTTTCGAGCCTTTTCTTCCCCGGTTTTTACAAATTATGGTTGGACATTCAGATCTTCTTTCAGCCGAAAACCTCCGCTCCCTCTTTTGATCATACATTGTCGGGCATTCGCACCTTTTTTCACCCGCTTTTTACAAACCATGGTCGGACTTTCACACCTTTTAGTAGCGGAACAACTCTGCTCCCGCTATTGATTGTGTACAATCGGGTATTTTAAGCTTTTCTTACCTGCTTTTTTCCAACTATGGTTGGACATTCACACCTTCTTACAGCGGAACACCTCCGCTCCCTCCTTTGATGGTGTATGTTCGGGCATTCGAACCTTTTCTTACCCGCTTTTTACAAACTATGGTCAGACATTCAAACCTTGTAGCCGAACACATCCACTCCTGCTTTTGATGATGTATGGTTGGGCATTCAAACCTACTTGTTGCCCGCTTTTCATTAATTATGGGTGGACATACACACCTTGTCACAGCCACACACCTCCGCTCCCTGTTTTGATCATGTATGGTTGGACATTCGCACCTTTTCTCACCCGCTTTTTACTATGGTCGGCCATTCACAGCTTCGTCTCCACCATACTTGTATGGTGGGATATTCACACCCACTTGCATCCGAAGACCTCCGCCCCCACTTTTGTTGATATTTAGTCGGTCATTCGCAGCTTACCCGCTTTTGGCAAACTATGGCCTTCTTGCAGCCAAACACCTCTGATCTCGCTTTTGATGATGTAAGGTTTGGCATTCAGACCTTGCTTCACCTGCTTTTCACCAAATATAGTCGGACATTCACACCTTCTTGCAGCCGAACACTTCCGCTCCACCTTTTAGTGTTCTATGGGGTATTCACACCTTTTTTTTCACCGCATTTTATAGATTATGGTTGGAAATTCTCACCCACTCTTATCCGAAGACCTCTCCTCCTGCTTTGGTTAATATATAGTCGGGCATTCGAACCTTTTCTTACCTGCTTTTTACAAATTATGGTCGAACATTCACACCTACTTGCAGCCGAACACCTCCGCTCCCGCTTTTGATGGTGTATAGTCGGGCTTTCGAGTCTTTTCTTCCCCGGTTTTTACAAATTATGGTTGGACATTCAGACCTTGCAGCCGAAAACCTCCGCTCCCTCTTTTGATCATACATTGTCAGGCATTCGCACCTACTTGCAGCCGAATACTTCCGCTCCACCTTTTAGTGATGTATGGTTGGTATTGGCACCTTTTCTTACCCTCTTTTTATACTGATTGCTGAAGATTAAGTTGTTCTTTCTCAAATTACAATTTTTTTTTAATTGTTGAAACTTGATTTGGAGTGGATAAATAAGGAGGACAAACAGTTTTAAGTCAGGCTGATAGAAGGAATTAATTTTATAGCAAAATCTGTATTTCGTCATATGTCGAGAGATGCTTATTGCTGAAGAAGTTCTTTCTCATTCTACAAAGTACAACGTTGTTTATCGTTGAAACTTGATTAGACATGAATAAATATGAAGGACAAAGCAGTCTTAACTTGGTTTGAGTTAAGGAATTCGTTTTATAGGAGAATCCGAATTCGTGCATAACTCGTAAAATAGAGCTTATTTTCGGATTCCTGAAGAATGAGTCTGGTTCTTTCTCATAATACAAAGTTTGTTGTTTATTGTTGAAACTTCATCAGAAGTGAAGAAATTTTAAGTCAGTTTGATAGAAGGATTTGATTTTATAGCAAAATCTGTATTCCTTCATATCTCCTCGAGAGAAGCTTATTGCTGAAAATTAGGTCTTGTTCTTTTTCATACTACAAAATACAGTGTTGTTTATTGTTGAAACTAGATTAGAAGTAGATAAATATGAAGAACAAAGCAGTTTGAACTTGGCTTGAGAGAAGGAATTAATTTTATTGCAAAATCCGAATTCATGCATAACTCGTCAAATAGATAGTGATGTGTCGTTCGTGAGCGATTCGTTCGATATGAACTAATTTTTTATATGACTCGGGAGTAACGAGTTGTCTCAGTGAGTGATTCGTTCATTTTCATTTAGTACCCTTCCTCACCACATGGCAGGCGACAGCTTCATAAGCTCAGTCAGCAGGACAGGAAACAGTATTGATTCGTTCACGACTCAACTCCTCGGGTGACGGGTCCTCGCACAGGAAACAGTATTGATTCGTTCATGACTCAACTCCTCGGCTGACGGGTCCTTGCACAGGAAACAGTATTGATTCGTTTACGACTCAACTCCTTGGGTCTTCGTTCATTTGTCACTTTTCAAATTCTACGTTTCATTTGACAGGCTGAAGAGCAGTAGGCACAACAGTTCGTTCACAAACCGGATCATTAATCTCATAGACTATTCTACCATCAACAACTTGGAAACCACAATCGACTCTCTAGATGCAGAAAAAGCATTTGATGGAGTGAACTGGAAATTTTAATTCGCAGCATTAAACAAATTCGGGTTTGGGTCACACTTTATCAACTGGATGAGGATATTAAATAGCTCCCCAAATACATGTGTCAGGACAAATGATCAAACTTCTCCAAGCTTCAGTCTGCAGAGAGGTACACGATAGGGTTGCCCACTTTCTCCCTCACTTTTTGCTATTTTCATCAAACCTTTAGCAGCTTCTATCAGACAAGATAGAAATATTAAAGGCATCCAATCCCAAAATATTGAGCATAAAATAAGTCTTTATGCTGATGATGTATTACTTTTCCTTCAGAACTCACAGATGTCTCTCACTCACATGATCACATTCATAAATAAATTCTCAGCACTTTCTGACTACTCTATCAACTGGTCTAAGACCACAGTTCTGCCCATTAACTGTAGGGTCCAGAATATACCTGCGATCACTTTACAGTCAGGAAATATTAGATATTTAGGCATAAACATTTCCTCCAGGCTCTCAGAGCTAACAAAGCTAAATTAAGTGCAATTATTAAAGAGAGTAGAGGACGATCTCTCTCGTTGGAAGTCCTTACCTATATCACTTATGGGGAGAGTTACAACCATTAAAATGATGTTACTACCAAAAGTTAACTATATGTTCTCAATGATCCCCATAAAACCATCTGCTACTTGGTTTAAGTCACTAGATTCATGCATCTCCAAATTTCTGTGGAAAGACAAACCACCACGTATTAGTTTAAAAACCCTACAGACAGTGGTGGATTAGATTTACCTAATTTTCAGCACTATTCCTTAGCCAATAGGTTACAATATATATCAAAATGGTTTAAACCTTGTTGTTGTCACAGTTCCCAGAGACGTTGTAATCGTTGAGGATTCTATATTCACCCCCTCATTAGAGGCACGTGTTGCAGATTGATGACACTGAATCTTCTTCTCTGTTCATTGCTGGCATCATTCCCAGCATCCTTTTGTATTTCTGGTTTGTCAGTCCTCTCTCTTCGTTCACCGGAGTCTTCGTCTCTTTGTCCTTGAGTTTGGTGATTTTTTCTTCTTTTGATGCCTTGACACAGTGTGACAGGTGATACCACGTGGGAGATCCTTTAACTTGGACTGCTGTCCCTGTGCTGCGAAATGGCTGTGCTGCTCAAATGGTCTCTCCTTCATCATATACACAGTTATTTATACATCACCTTCCACCATGAAGCGTTGTCCCTTTTTGTTTCTCTCTTTGTTCTTAAAATGCTTTTATGCATGTCTAAAACCAATCCATTAAATTAGATCATTTTGGCACTAAAGCGATCTACAATGTGCTTGGTCGCAATGCTGCTCATCTGTGGTAAACAGCTCTTCAGAAAGGCATTCTTCAATTTATTTCACTAATTTTATGTAATAATTTTGTGATTTCCTACAAAACTACACTTCTTCTCCCATCTGTCTGAGTATTTAATATTGTCTGGGTCCTGTTAAAACATGTATTTTTCTCATCTAATTCCTTGTTTGCTTTAAAACAAGTATTCCCCATTTTCTATCCCTTCAGTAGCCAACCAGTTTGTATGGAGTACACTGGAGCAACTTGACTGATCAGTAAAACACTGCTTTTGTGGTCACCGCAAGGCTTCCCCCGTCGGTTGTTTCACTGAGACACTACTGAGTAACTATAACTCAACACAGTTTATACACATAACATTCATATACATACTAACAAACAAACAAACAATTATTTATCGCAATTTTCTCATCTCTGTTTGAACGTACACCCAGGTAAATATTCCTGTAGTCTTCTCATACCGACTATGGACCCATTCATTGTTTAACTTCACTGTTTTGCAAATCCTAATTGAATATTACACATTGACATTGAACTTTACTGGATAAGCAGGTCTTCATTGCATTCAGCAGCCTATATGTGAGCATCTATGTGTAAGCTGTTCTTCTTTGCATTTATCAGCAGCAAGCAATTCTTCATTGCACATCCATATGAAAATAGTAAAACAATTCCAATGCGTTAGCGAAACCTTCTATATCAGGAGTGTCTATCATGATGCTGGGAATAGAACCTGTTTCCCAGAATAGTTCAACCTTCATTACTCAACTGATCATAACTCCGCAATGAGCACATTTCAAAGTATCATTCCTCTACGTGTATTCAAAAATCTATGTGTAAATGTTTAATATTTCTTATATTTGTTGATGTCATTCTGTGTGCATGTGGCCTAAACCCAATCTCTGTGTGGCAATTTTAATTTAAACAAGTTGAACTCTGCCTCTGATCATTTAAAAAAGGTGTGTACCAATATCAACCTTTCTCAGGTAATTACTGATCCTACAAAACCAAACTTAAGAGATCCTTCAAGGTTGTCCCTGATTGGCTCAATCTTAACAAATCAAAGGTAGAAAATCCGCAGTATCTGAACTTGGTGTTAGTTATCACTGCTCAATAGCCTGTATCAGAATTGCAAAAATGAAAACATTAGGTCCACGCTTGGTATCCAGATCCTGAAACATCTCCATGAGCAGGCTTTTTTTTAAACTGATCTGTTGAATAGTTATACTTTTTGTAAATCTTCTAATTCCATAGTTGATAAACACGCCCCTTTTAAAAAGTATAGAACTTAGAACAGGTCTAGTCCCTGGCTTTCGACAGAACTGTCTTCTTTACTTTTTTTTTTTTTCCCCTTATGATGTTCAGCATTATGGCAGCAGAATTGTAGTCTGAATACCTTTGATGCCAAACAGATTTGCTTTGCCAAGGGAAGTTTTATAAATGTAAAGCTCCCCTTGATGCCCATTTATTTATTTCTGTTTACAATATATGACATGTAATAGAACTGAACCGGACCGGGGGACAAGGAAAGAAGAAGAGGAAAGAAGAGGAAACAGAACAAAAATAGAAACAAAAACCAGACAACCAGCTGCTACACCTGTAAAAAACAAAACAGACAACAATCCATGGCCTCTGAGGAGAATCCAGCCTTAGCGCCAGGAGCACCTGAAAGCAGACAAGCAGAGAAAAAACAAACACACAAACAAACAAAAACATGCACAAGAAGCGGCAATCGCATACAACACAGCTGTGGATATAGATGACCTGAGACGACATGATAATACATCAACTGCTTAGCGACCATGCTACTGGACTAATGAATGTGGTTGTGTGTGTGTGAGAACATGCAACACCCATGGCACAGGACCTACATGATAACCGTGCTTAGTTATGAGTGTATAAGCGTACAGGGCCACAATCCACAGCCCCCCCAAGCAATCAGAAGCAGGCAGAGAGGGCCACAAGACCCAGGCCACCAGCAGCCCCCACAGAGCACAGAACCCAGGAAGCCCACCGCAGGGGCAACCACGCATCCATCCAGAAGACTGCAGAGGAAGCCCCCGGAAAGAGCCCCCATAAGCATAGGGCAGAGGCCCTCCGGGAGCCAGGGGCAACAGCCCACCGACGTCGCCAGGCCCCAGCCGCCCAGACATGGGCCGTGCACTGGATCCGGGTCCCAGGAGCCCGAGCGCCCCCAAACCCCCCGGCAGAGGCCCCACCCAATACCCAGGAGGGCCAAGCGCCCCAGACAGCCACACAGTGGATCAGCGCCTGCCCCAGCACCCCTGGCCAAGTGCCCTGGGAGTCAAGACGTGCCCACAGGTGGGTGAAGTCGCGAGAGGCGGGGAGAGGCCACGCCGCCCCCCCCATCGGGAGAAGCGCAGGCAGGCCAGGCGACAGCAAGTCCAAGATCCAGGCCCAATCATTAACACACACACTTTCATGTCCCATACATCCACACGTCCTCCCTCCCTCGACTCCGCTGGGGTGTAGTGCGGCGGGCACACCAGGGGGCCAGTAGCCCCCCAGCCACCACAGACCCCAAACCAGCAGAACAATTAATTAATCCTCCTGGCCCCTCCCGCCCCGAGCAGCAACCAGGAAGCAGGGGTGTGCGAAGAAGACCCCTCCCCTCACCGTTCTGGCTCTTCAATATTTTCTAATAGTGAGCAATTAAAATTGAGGGGCAGCCAAACTTGTAGAACGGGGAGCGTGGCCCTCTGGGCAGCCTACATACCCAAAGAGCCCCGCCCACCAGATGCCACTCAGTGTAACCACCCCCCAAGACCTAATGTGTGTGTGTGAGTGTGTTTGATAAGTAGTAATGTCTAAGGTGTAATTAAAACAGGGGTGGGGAACTGCAGAGTGCAACTACTGCAGAGTCCACTACACCCCACCGAACACACACGCCCCCAAAACCCTTCATGTGTGAGTGTGTGCTGTGTACAGGAGCCAGAAGGGAGAGGGGTATGGGGATATACACTGGGGCTACTCTCCCCCAGAGAGGGCAGCCAGGGACTGGCTGCAATAGGCATCCCCGCTACCAGGGAGCCAACACAGGACAGGAGGCTCGGGGCCTGCAGCGACCATATTCCGGGAGCTACTGTACCCCCAGAAGGTACCCATCCCGCCCCCCCCCACTCAACCCAACCCCACTCCGGAGGACCTCTACAAAAAACAAACAAACAACAACAAAAAACAAACAAACAAACCACCCGGTCACACCAGTCGCAGCAGCTCGGGCCTGAGACCCACCATCACCCAGGCCCCCCCAGGCCCCCCCAGGCCCCCCCTCAACAGGTGCGCTCTTGTGAAAAAGCAAACAGCGGCAGCAACAAAAACACCACGGGAACACCGTATTGAGGCTTTGTTCGGACCGCTCATTTGGTATGGCAATTCTTTCAAGCAATTCTCCCGGTTAGCCCGCACTCGGCTCGCTCCCAGAGCCATGTTAAAATCTACTTCGCATTCACTCTCTTTTCTCAGCAGACTAAAAGAAAGTTTCATCTTGGGCTCCCTGAAACTTGCATCCTGCACCGCTGTTTGCTTTTTCACAAGAGTAGAGAAGAGCGCACCGTTCCCAGCGGCATTGCAGTACCGGGTCAATGCTTGGAGTGAACGGAGCAAGCTACTTTTTCAACTCCTATTGCTAAAAATCCATTTAATATGTAGTCCTCGTATAGAGGACATATCAGATATTAAACTGATAAGAACAGATACTACACTTGATCTTAGCCAAAAGGCCGAGAAGCGATAACTGTCAACTGGTTCACGTCCGAGGGCCCTTCCTGGCACAATGCGCACTTGTAGCGGTGTTCTTTTTATGGCCAAAGGTGGCCAGAGTGTCACTTTGCACCTCCGCCCACCTGCTGCACTGAGCACTCTTCAGCCCTTTTAAATGGTATAACTTTGCACTCCCGCACGCTCCAGCGAGCACCATTCAAGCAACAACTTTGCACTCCAGCTTCGAACATCGGCACAGTCGCAACAAGTAAGGCGACTCTACTCAGAGAAGTCACTCTGCACAGTAACAAGATCTCTTTTGCACAGACAGAAAGGGCTTCACCCGCAAAGGTAAAGTCTGTCAAAAATAGAAACAACTCATTAGTGCTGCTCTCCAAGTCTTTAGTAAAAGGCGAAAGACTTGTACGTTATGAAGAGAAACCAGAGTACGATTATCCGTCACTGCGGGAGCAGGGCATCAGGCTAGTTGGCATAGCCACCTTCCCCATGATGAGCTTTGCTGGGTTAAGACGCTTGCTCCCCCCCCCCCTTGCTCCTCGGCTGACCAAGTAAGAACAATCGGGCCCTATTTGATGGCTGCCTTGTCTTTTACTCTGTGCAAAAGACAAGGCAGCAACAAAAACACCACAGGAACACCGTATTGAGGCTTTGTTCTGACCGCTCATTCGGTGTCGCGTTTCTTTCAAGCAATTCTCCCGGTTAGCCCGCACTCGGCTCGCTCCCAGAGCCGTGTTAAAGTCTACTTCGCATTCACTCTCTTTTCTCAGCAGACTCTTGGGATTTTATCTATAAAATGAATTCCTTCACTCAAACTATGTTAAAAACTGCTTTGTCCTTCATGTTTACCATGTCTTGAAATATTTAAACAAAAAAACCAACGTTGTACTTTGCAGTAAAAGAAAGAGCAAATCTAAAGTTTCAGGAATCCGAGAATAAGCTTACTTTCATGAGTTCTTCACGATTTCGGATTTTGCTATGAAATGAATTCCTTCACTCAAACTAAATTAAAACTGCTAAACCGCTAATCTGTTACATGTAAGGCAGATGTCAAATTCACCGAAATAGGATTATTCGGTATTCGGCCAATCGAGCTGTAGCAGCTTCGGTAAAAGAGTATAAGTTGAAGAGTTTGTGAATAAAGGTGTGCGCACACATAGTGAGCTGTAGGAAAATAGGCAGGGAGCAATGCCGGCTGGGGTATATGTTCTTGTATGTTGTCTGACTGTTTGATTTGAATGTGTTGTGTAAGTGTCCTGTTGAATGTTACATGTTTGGGCTTTGACACGCTTCACTGTGGTTGTTACCTGTGCGGTGTGTCCTGAAATGTTATATGTCTGGGCTGTGTGACATGCTTAATGCTTGTCAGTAGCTACCCACTTATTCATATATAGCAACTTACAACATAAGAAGTCCGGACATACTTTGATAGAGTAGTTGTAGAAGTATCCTTATTGATAATAGATAAACTAATTCATAGTGATAGAACAGTAGATGAACAGGTGCCTGCACATGTCTCACGAAAATAAAATGGATGTATGATTGCTGACGGCAGAGCAATACTGCCAAACTTATGAGTTCTTGTGGCAAACTTGATTCAGTGTCTTGACGTGTATACGCTGTTTCGCTGACTTGATTGTCACAAGAAACAAAGTGTGTTTGATAAGATCCGACCATTTTATTACGGGAGGATCAGTATGTATGGATTCTTATGTGACTGATAAACCCATTCGTATCTTAGGCATAATCTAATACGTGAGACAACGCCCTGGCACACAATCAAATAAAAAAAAGAGAGAGCGGTTTCGTGTCCCCACAGTCCATAATGTAGAAAAGAGAGAAAAAAGCCTTTCTGATTTGGTGTGTGTGCTCATAGTGCAGAGTGTAGAGAAAAGAAAGCCGTTTTGGTGTCACGGGTGTTGTGACTTACACACACACATTTCTAAATTGAGAAAGGAAATTATTTTAGAGGAAGCACTAGAGTTTAGATCCCACATTTGTTGATAGGCATTCATTTATTTCTTCACTTCTGATGAAGTTTCAACAATAAACAACAAACTTTGTATTATGAAAAAGAACCAGACTCATTCTTCAGGAATAAACAACGTTGTACTTTGTAGAATGAGAAAGAACTTCTTCAGCAATAAGCATCTCTCGACATATGACGAAGTACAGATTTTTCTATAAAATTAATTCCTTCTATCAGGCTGACTTAAAACTGTTTGTCCTCGTAATTTATCCACTTCAAATCCATTTTCAACAATTAAAAAAATGTTGTAGTTTCAGAAAGTACAACTTAATCTTCAGCAATCAGTATAAAAAGAGGGTAAGAAAAGGTGCAAATGCCAACCATACATACCTAAAAGGTGGAGCGGAAGTATTCGGCTGCAAGTAGGTGTGAATGTCCGACCATAATTTGTAAAAAGTGGGTAAGAAAAGGCTCGAAAGCCCGACTATACACCATCAAAAGCGGGAGTGGAGGTGTTCATCTGCAAGAAGGTCTGAATGTCCATCAATAATTGCTAGAAAACATGAAAGAAAATTTTCGAATATCAAACCACACATGATCATAAGCGGAAGCGGAGGTGTTCGGCTGCAAGATATTGTGAACGTCCGACCAAAGTTTGTAAAAAGCAGTTAAGAAAAGGTTTGAATATCTAACCAAACATAATCAAAAGCGGGAGCAGAGCTGTTCGACTGCAAGTAGGTGTGAATGTTAGATCATAATTTGCAAAAAGCTGATGAGAAAGGGTAGGAATGCCCGACTATACACCATCAATTGCGGTAGCAGAGTTGTTCGGCTGTGAGTAGGTGTGAATCTCCGACCATAATTGCTGAAAAATGTGTTAGAAAATTTAAGAATGCCGGACCATACATCATCAAATGCGGGATAGGTCGTATTCGGTTGCAAAAAGGTTTGACTGTTCGACTAAAGTTTGTAAAAAGCAGGTAAGACAAGGTGCGAATGCCTGACAATGTATGATCAAAAGCGGGAGCGGAGGTGTTCAGCTGCAAGAAGGTCTAAATGTCCATCAATAATTGCTTGAAAACATGAATGAAAATGTTCAAAAATCAATCTGCACATGATCATAAGTGGGAGAGGAGTTGTTCAGCTGCAAGAAGGTGTGAATGTCCACCCATAATACCTGAAAAATGGGTAAAAAAAAGGTGCGAATGCCCAACCATACATCATCAAAAGCAGGAGTGGATGTGTTCGGCTACAAGAAGGTTTGAATGTCCGAGCATAGTTTGTAAAAAGCGGGTAAGAAAAGTTTCGAATGCCCGACTATACACCATCAAAAGCGGGAGCGGAGGTGTTCCGCTGTAAAACGGTGTGAATGTCCGACCATAGTTGGTAAAAAGCGGGTAAGAAAAGGTTAAAATACCCGACTGTACACAATCAATAGCGGGAGCGGAGTTGTTCGGCTACAAGAAGGTGTGAAAGTCCGACCATGGTTTGTAAAAAGCGGGTAAGAAACGGTTCGAATGCCCGAATATATACCATAAAAAGCGGAAGCGGAGATGTTCGACTGCAAGAAGGTGTGAACGTCTGACCGAAGTTTGTAAAAAGCAGTTAAGAAAAGGTTCAAATATCCAACCAAACATAATCAAAAGCGGGAGCAGAGCTGTTCGACTGCAAGTAGGTGTGAATGTCCAGCCATAATTAGTCACAAACGCGTAAGAAAAGGTAGTATTGCCAGACCATACATGATCAAAACAGGGAGCGGAGGTGGTTCAGCTGCAAGGTGTGAATGTCTGACTATAGTTTGTAAAAAGCGGGTAAGACAAGGTGCGAATGCTCGACAATGTATGATCAAAAGAAGGAGCGGAGGTGTTCGGCTGCAAGGTCTGAATGTCCAACCATAATTTGTAAAAACCGGGTAAGAAAAGTCTCGAAAGCCCGACTATACATCATCAAAAGCGAGAGCGGAGGTGTTCAGCTGCAAGAAGGTGTGAATGTCCGACCATAATTGCTGAAAAATGTGTCAGAAAAGGTAAGAATACTGGACCATACATAATCAAAAGCGGGAGAGGTGGTGTTCGGCTGCAAGAAGGTTTGAAAGTCCGACAATGGTTTGTAAAAAGCGGGTAAGAAAAGGTTCGAATTTCCGAATATACACCATCAAAAGCGGAAGCGGAGGTGTTCGGATGCAAGAAGATGTGAACGTCCGACCAAAGTTTGTAAAAAGCAGTGAAAAGCGAGAAAAAGCTTTTCGTGAGTTCTGCACGATTTCGGATTTTGCTATAAAATGAATTGCTTTGCTCAAACCAAGTTAAAACTGCTTTGTCCTTCCATATTTATCAATGTTTAGATCAACTTCAACAAAGAAAAACATTGGACTTTGCAGTAGAAGAAGTTGAAATCCATCTACACATTGATAAATATGAAGGACAAAGCAGTTCCCACTTTGCCCATAAGAAAATAAGCTTATTCTCGGATTCCTGATCCTTCAGTGTTGCTCTTTCTTCTACTGCAAAATACAATGTTGTTCTTTGTTGAAGTCGATCTAGACATTGATAAATATGAAGGACAAAGCAGTTTATACTTGGTTTGAGTTAAGGAATACATTTTATACATAAAATAACATCATGCAGAACGTATGAAAAGAAGCTTATTCTCGGATTCCTGATCCTTCAGTGTTGCTCTTTCTTCTACTGCAAAATACAATGTTGTTCTTTGTGGAAGTCGATCTAGACATTGATAAATATGAAGGACAAAGCAGTTTATACTTGGTTTGAGTGAAGGAATTCATTTTATACATAAAATCCCAAATCATGCAGAACGCATGAAAATAAGCTTATTCTCGGATTCCTAAAACTTTTGATTTGCTCTTTCTTTTACTGCAAAGTACAACGTTGTTTTTTTTTTTTTAGATCTATCGAGACATTGATAAATATGAAGGTAAACGCCGTTTTAACATAGTTTGAGTGAAGGAATTAATTTTATAGATAAAATCCCAAATCATGCAGAACTCCTCAAAAGGGGCGGATGGCTTAATCACAAGTGTGGTTCTTTCTCATTCAGGGTAAAATGAGGAAGTTTATGATTTAAATATATGTAGAAATGGGTACATATGAAGGACAAAGCCGTTTTAACATAGTTTGAGTGAAGGAATTCATTTTATAGCAAAATCCGAAATCGTGCAGAACTCATGAAAGTAAGCTTATATTCCTGAAACTTTAGATTTGCTCTTTCTTTTACTGCAAAGTACAACGTTGTTTTTTGTTGAAATCTATCTAGACATTGATAAATACCAGCCGAACATCTCTGCTGCCGCTTTTGATAATTTATGGTTGGGCTTTCGCAACTTTTCTTACCCATTTTTCAGTAATTTTGGGTGGACATTCAGACCTTCTTACAGCCGAACACCTCCGCTGCCGCTTTTGATGGTGTATAGTCGGGCTTTCGAGCCTTTTCTTCCCCGATTTTTAAAAATTATGGGTGGACATTCAGACCTACTTGCAGCCGAAAACCTCCGCTCCTCTTTTGATCATACATTGTCGGGCATTCGCACCTTCTCTTACCCGCTTTTTACAAACTTTAGTCGGACATTGACACCTTCTTGCAGCTGAACTAACTCCGCTCCCTGTTTTGATCATGTGTGGTCTGGCAATACTACCTTTTCTTACCCGTTTGTGAGTAATTAAAGCTGGACATTCACACCTTCTTGCAGCCGAACACAACCTCTCCCGCTTTTGATGATATATGGTCCGGAATTTTTACCTTTTCTAACACATTTTTCAGCAATTACGGTCGGACATTCACACCTACTCACAGACAAACACCTCCGCTCCCACATTTGATAGTGTATAGTCGGGCATTCTCACCCTTTCTCATCTGCGGGAGCGGAGTTGTTCCGCTACTAAAAGGTGTGAAAGTCCGACCATGGTTTGTAAAAAGCGGGTAAGAGAAGGTGCGAATGCCCGACAATTTATGATTAAAAGAGGGAGCGGAGGTTTTCGGCTGCAAGAAGGTGTGAATATCCAACCATAGTTTGTAAAAACCGGGGAAGAAAAGGCTCGAAAGCCCAACTATACACCATCAAAAGCGGGAGCGGAGGTGTTCAGCTGCAAGAAGGTCAGAATGTCCATCAATAATTGCTAGAAAACATGAAAGAAAATTTTCGAATATCAAACCACACATGATCATAAGCGGGAGAGGAGGTCTTCAGCTGCAAGAAGGTGTGAATGTCCACCCATAACTACTGAAAAATAGGTAAGAAAAGGTGCGAATGCCCAACCATACATAATCAAAAGCAGGAGTGGATATGTTCGGCTACAAGAAGGTTTGAATGTCCGACCATAGATTGTAAAAAGCGGGTAAGAAAAGGTTCGAATGCCCGAACATACACCATCAAAAGCGGGAGCGGAGGTGTTCAGCTGCAAGAAGGTGTGAATGTCCATCAATAATTGCTAGAAAACATGGAAGAAAATTTTCGAATACCAAACCACACTAAAAGGTGGAACGGAAGAAGGTGTGAATGTCCGACTATATTTGGTGAAAAGCAGGTGAAGCAAGGTCTGAATGCCCAACCTTACATCATCAAAAGCGAGATCAGAGGTGTTTGGCTGCAAGAAGGCCATAGTTTGCCAAAAGCGGGTAAGGTGCGAATGACCGACTAAATATCTACAAAAGTGGGGGCGGAGGACTTCGAATGAAAGTGGGTTTGAATATCCCACCATACTTGTATGGTGGAAAGGAAGCTGTGAATGGCCGACCATAGTAAAAAGCGCGTGAGAAAAGGTACGAATGTCAAACCATACATGATCAAAAGAGGGAGCGGAGGTTTTCGGCTGCAAGAAGGTCTGAATGTCCAACCATAATTTGTAAAAACCGGGGAAGAAAAGGCTCGAAAGCCCAACAATACACCATCAAAAGCGGGAGCGGAGGTGTTCAGCTGCAAGAAGGTCTGAATGTCCATCAATAATTGCTAGAAAACATGAAAGAAAATTTTCGAATATCAAACCACATATGATCATAAGCGGGAGAGGAGGTGTTCAGCTGCAAGAAGGTGTGAATGTTCACCCATAATTACTGAAAAATGGGTGTAAGAAAAGGTGCGAATGCCCAACCATACATCATCAAAAGCAGGAGTGGATGTGTTCGGCTACAAGAAGGTTTGAATGTCCGACCATAGTTTGTAAAAAGCGGGTAAGAAAAGGTGCGAATGCCCAACCATACATCATCAAAAGCAGGAGTGGATGTGTTCGGCTACAAGAAGGTTTGAATGTCCGACCATAGTTTGTAAAAAGCGGGTAAGAAAAGGTTTGAATGCCCGAACATACACCATCAAAAGAGGGAGCGGAGGTGTTCCGCTGGAAGAAGGTGTGAATGTCCGACCATAGTTGGTAAAAAGTGGGTAAGAAAAGGTTAAAAAACCCGAATATATACTATAAAAAGCGGAAGCGGAGGTGTTCCGCTACTAAAAGGTGTGAAAGTCCGACCATGGTTTGTAAAAAGCGGGTAAGAAACGGTTCGAATGCCCGAATATATACCATAAAAAGCGGAAGCGGAGGTGTTCAGCTGCAAGAAGGTCTAAATGTCCATCAATAATTGCTTGAAAACATGAAAGAAAATTTCCGAAAATCAATCTGCACATGATCATAAGTGGGAGAGGAGTTGTTCAGCTGCAAGAAGGTGTGAATGTCCACCCATAATACCTGAAAAATGGGTAAAAAAAAGGTGCGAATGCCCAACCATACATCATCAAAAGCAGGAGTGGATGTGTTCGGCTACAAGAAGGTTTGAATGTCCGAGCATAGTTTGTAAAAAGCGGGTAAGAAAAGTTTCGAATGCCCGACTATACACCATCAAAAGCGGGAGCGGAGGTGTTCCGCTGTAAAACGGTGTGAATGTCCGACCATAGTTGGTAAAAAGCGGGTAAGAAAAGGTTAAAATACCCGACTGTACACAATCAATAGCGGGAGCGGAGTTGTTCGGCTACAAGAAGGTGTGAAAGTCCGACCATGGTTTGTAAAAAGCGGGTAAGAAACGGTTCGAATGCCCGAATATATACCATAAAAAGCGGAAGCGGAGATGTTCGACTGCAAGAAGGTGTGAACGTCCGACCGAAGTTTGTAAAAAGCAGTTAAGAAAAGGTTCAAATATCCAACCAAACATAATCAAAAGCGGGGGCAGAGCTGTTCGACTGCAAGTTGGTGTGAATGTCGGATCATAATTTGATACAAGCTGATGAGAAAGGGTGAGAATGCCCGACTATACACCATCAAAAGCGAGAGAGGTGGTGTTCGGCTGCAAGTAGGTGTGAATATCCAGCCATAATTACTCACAAACGGGTAAGAAAAGGTGGTATTGCCGGACCATACATGATCAAAACAGGGAGCGGAGGTGGTTCAGCTGCAAGAAGTTGAAATTCATCTACACATTGATAAATATGAAGGACAAAGCAGTTCCCACTTTGCCCGTAAGAAAATAAGCTTATTCTCGGATTCCTGATCCTTCAGTGTTGCTCTTTCTTCTACTGCAAAATACAATGTTGTTCTTTGTTGAAGTCGATCTAGACATTGATAAATATGAAGGACAAAGCAGTTTTCACTTGGTTTGAGTTAAGGAATACATTTTATACATAAAATCCCAAATCATGCAGAACGTATGAAAAGAAGCTTATTCTCGGATTACTGATCCTTCAGTGTTGCGCTTTCTTCTACTGCAAAATACAATGTTGTTCTTTGTGGAAGTCGATCTAGACATTGATAAATATGAAGGACAAAGCAGTTTATACTTGGTTTGAGTGAAGGAATTCATTTTATACATAAAATCCCAAATCATGCAGAACGTATGAAAATAAGCTTATTCTCGGATTCCTAAAACTTTTGATTTGCTCTTTCTTTTACTGCAAAGTACAACGTTGTTTTTTGTTTAGATTTATCGAGACATTGATAAATATGAAGGTAAAAGCCGTTTTAACATAGTTTGAGTGAAGGAATTAATTTTATAGATAAAATCCCAAATCATGCAGAACTCCTCAAAAGGGGCGGATGGCTTAATCACAAGTGTGGTTCTTTCTCATTCAGGGTAAAATGAGGAAGTTTATGATTAAAATATATGTAGAAATGGGTACATATGAAGGACAAAGCCGTTTTAACATAGTTTGAGTGAAGGAATTCATTTTATAAAAAAATCCCAAATCATGCAGAACGTATGAAAAGAAGCTTATTCTCGGATTCCTGATCCTTCAGTTTTGCTCTTTCTTCTACTGCAAAATACAATGTTGTTCTTTGTTGAAGTCGATCTAGACATTGATAAATATGAAGGAAAAAGGGCTTTCGCACCTTTTCTTGCCCATTTTTCAGTAATTTTGGGTGGACATTCAGACCTTCTTACAGCCGAACACCTCCGCTGCCGCTTTTGATGGTGTATAGTCGAGCATTGGAGCCTTTTGTTACCCGCCTTTTACATACTATGGTCGGACATTCAAACCTTCTTGTAGCCGAACACATCCACTCCTGCTTTTAATGATGTATGGTTGGGCATTCGCACCTTTTCTTACCCATTTTTCAGTAATTATTGGTCGGACTTTAAGACCTTCTTGCAGCTGAACACCTCTGCTCACGCTTTTGATGATGTATAGTCAGGCTTTCGAGCCTTTCCTTCCCCGCTTTTTACAAATTATTGTTGGACATTCAGACCTTCTTGCAGCCGAAAACCTCCGCTCCCTCTTTTGATCATACATCGTCGGGCATTCGCACCTTTTCTTACCCGCTTTTTACAAACTATGGTCGGACATTCACACCTTTTAGTAGCCGATCAACTCCGCTCCCTCTTTTGATGGTGTATGTTCGGGAATTCGAACCTTTTCTTACCCGCTTTTTACAAACTATGGTCGGACATTAAAACCTTCTTGTAGCCGAACACATCCACTCCTGCTTTTGATGATGTATGGTTGGACATTCGTACCTTTTCTTACCCATTTTGCAGTAATTATGGGTGGACATTCACACCTTCTTGCATTTGAACACCTCCTCTCCCGCTTATGATCATATGCGGTTTGATATTCGAAAATTCTCTTCCATGTTTTCTAGCAATTATTGATGGACATTCAGACCTTCTTGCAGCTGAACACCTCCGCTCCCGCTTTTGATGATGTATAGTCGGGCTTTCGAGCCTTTTCTTCCCCGGTTTTTACAAATTATGGTTGGACATTCAGACCTTCTTGCAGCCGAAAACCTCCGCTCCCTCTTTTGATCATACATTGTCGGGCATTCGCACCTTTTATCACCCGCTTTTTACAAACCATGGTCGGACTTTCACACCTTTTAGTTGCGGAACAACTCTGCTCCAGCTATTGATTGTGTACAGTCGGGTATTTTAACCTTTTCTTACCCGCTTTTTACCAACTATGGTCGGACATTCACACCGTCTTACAGCGGAACACCTCCGCTCCCTCTTTTGATGGTGTATGTTCGGGCATTCGAACCTTTTCTTACCCGCTTTTTACAAACTATGGTCGGACATTCTAACCTTCTTGTAGCCGAACATATCCACTCCTGCTTTTGATGATATATTGTTGGGCATTCGCACCTTTTCTTACCCATTTTTTACAAACTATGGTCGGACATTCACACCTTCTTGCAGCTGAAGCACCTCCGCTCCCTGTTTTGATCATACATTGTCAGGCATTCGCACCTTGTCTTACCCGCTTTTTATAAACTTTAGTCAGACATTCACACCTTGCAGCTGAACCACCTCCGCTCCCTGTTTTGATCATGTATGGTCTGGCAATACTACCTTTTCTTACCCGTTTGTGAGTAATTATGGCTGGACATTCACACCTACTTGCAGCCGAACACCACTTTTCCCGCTTTTGATGATGTATGGTCCGGCATTCTAGTCTTTTCTAACACAATTTTCAGCAATTATGGTTTGACATTCACACCTACTCACAGCCGAACACTTCCGCTCCCGCATTTGATGGTGTATAGTCGGGCATTCTCACCCTTTCTCATCAGCTTTTTGCAAATTATGATCTGACATTCACACCTACTTGCAGTCGAATAGTCCTACTCCCGCTTTTGATTATGTTTGATTGGATATTCGAACCTTTTCTTCACTGCTTTTTACAAACTTTGGTCGGACGTTCACACCTTCTTGCAGCCGAACACCTCCGCTTCCGCTTTTGATGGTATATATTCGGGCATTCGAACCTTTTCTTACCAGCTTTTTACAAACCATGGTCCGACTTTCACACCTTTTAGTAGCGGAACAACTCTGCTCCAGCTATTGATTGTGTACAGTCGGGTATTTTAACCATTTCTTACCCGCTTTTTACCAACTATGGTCGGACATTAAAACCTTCTTACAGCGGAACACCTCCGCTCCCTCTTTTGATGGTGTATGTTCGGGCATTCGAACCTTTTCTTACCCGCTTTTTACAAACTATGGTCGGACATTCTAACCTTCTTGTAGCCGAACACATCCACTCCTTCTTTTGATGATATATGGTTGGGCATTCGCACCTTTTCTTACCCATTTTTTACAAACTATGGTCGGACATTCACACCTTCTTGCAGCTGAAGCACCTCCGCTCCCTGTTTTGATCATACATTGTAAGGCATTCGCACCTTGTCTTACCCGCTTTTTATAAACTTTAGTCAGACATTCACACCTTGCAGCTGAACCACCTCCGCTCCCTGTTTTGATCATGTATGGTCTGGCAATACTACCTTTTCTTACCCGTTTGTGAGTAATTATGGCTGGACATTCACACCTACTTGCAGCCTAACACCACTTTTCCCGCTTTTGATGATGTATGGTCCGGCATTCTAGTCTTTTCTAACACAATTTTCAGCAATTATGGTTTGACATTCACACCTACTCACAGCCGAACACTTCCGCTCCCGCATTTGATGGTGTATAGTCGGGAATTCTCACCCTTTCTCATCAGCTTTTTGCAAATTATGATCTGACATTCACACCTACTTGGAGTCGAACAGTCCTACTCCCGCTTTTGATTATGTTTGATTGGATATTCGAACCTTTTCTTCACTGCTTTTTACAAACTTTGGTCGGACGTTCACACCTTCTTGCAGCCGAACACCTCCGCTTCCGCTTTTGATGGTATATATTCGGGCATTCGAACCTTTTCTTACCTGCTTTTTACAAACCATGGTCGGACTTTCACACCTTCGTGTAGCCGAACAACTTCGCTCCAGCTATTGATTGTGTACAGTCGGGTATTTTAACCTTTTCTTACCCGCTTTTTACCAACTATGGTCGGACATTCACACCGTCTTACAGCGGAACACCTCCGCTCCCTCTTTTGATGGTGTATATTCGGGCATTCGAACCTTTTCTTACCCGCATTTTACAAACTATGGTCGGACATTCAAACCTTCTTTTAGCCGAACACATCCACTCCTGCTTTTGATGATGTATGGATGGGCATTCAAACCTACTTGTTGCCCGCTTTTCATTAATTATGGGAGGACATTCGCACCTTGTCGCAGCCAAACACCTCCGCTCCCTGTTTTGATCATGTATGGTTGGACATTCGCACCTTTTCTCACCCACTTTTTACTATGGTCGGCCATTCACAGCTTCCTGTCCACCATACTTGTATGGTGGGATATTCACACCCACTTGCATCCGAAGACCTCCGCCCCCACTTTTGTTGATATTTAGTCAGTCATTCGCAGATTACCCGCTTTTGGCAAACTATGGCCTTCTTGCAGCCAAACACCTCTGATCTCGCTTTTGATGATGTAAGGTTGGGCATTCAGACCTTGCTTCACCTGCTTTTCACCAAATATAGTCGGACATTCACACCTTCTTGCAGCCGAACACTTCTGCTCCACCTTTTAGTGTTCTATGGGGTATTCACACCTTTTTTCACAGCATTTTATAGATTATGGTTGGAAATTCTCACCCACTCTTATCCGAAGACCTCTCCTCCTGCTTTTGTTAATATATAGTCGGGCATTCGAACCTTTTCTTACCCGCTTTTTACAAATTATGGTCGAACATTCACACCTACTTGCAGCCGAACACCTCCGCTCCCGCTTTTGATGGTGTATAGTCGGGCTTTCGAGCCTTTTCTTCCCCGGTTTTTACAAATTATGGTTGGACATTCAGACCTTGCAGCCGAAAACCTCCGCTCCCTCTTTTGATCATACATTGTCAGGCATTCGCACCTACTTGCAGCCGAATACTTCCGCTCCACCTTTTAGTGATGTATGGTTGGCATTTGCACCTTTTCTTACCCTCTTTTTATACTGATTGCTGAAGATTAAGTTGTTCTTTCTTAAACTACAAAATTTTTTTAATTGTTGACACTTGATTTGAAGTGGATAAATAAGGAGTACAAACAGTTTTAAGTCAGGCTGATAGAAGGAATTAATTTTATAGCAAAATCTGTATTTCGTCATATGTCGAGAGATGCTTATTGCTGAAGAAGTTCTTTCTCATTCTACAAAGTACAACGTTGTTTATCGTTGAAACTTGATTAGACATGAATAAATATGAAGGACAAAGCAGTCTTAACTTGGTTTGAGTTAAGGAATTCGTTTTATAGGAGAATCCGAATTCGTGCATAACTCGTAAAATAGAGCTTATTTTCGGATTCCTGAAGAATGAGTCTGGTTCTTTCTCATAATACAAAGTTTGTTGTTTATTGTTGAAACTTCATCAGAAGTGAAGAAATTTTAAGTCAGTTTGATAGAAGGATTTAATTTTATAGCAAAATCTGTATTCCTTCATATCTCCTCGAGAGAAGCTTATTGCTGAAAATTAGGTCTGGTTCTTTTTCATACTACAAAATACAGTGTTGTTTATTGTTGAAACTACATTAGAAGTAGATAAATATGAAGGACAAAGCAGTTTGAACTTGGTTTGAGAGAAGGAATTAATGTTATTGCAAAATCTGAATTCATGCATAACTTGTCAAATAGATAGTGATGTGTCGTTCGTGAGCGATTCGTTCGATATGAACAAATTTTTTATATGACTCGGGAGTAACGAGTTGTCTCAGTGAGTGATTCGTTCATTTTCATGCAGTACCCTTCCTCACCACATGGCAGGCGGCAGCTTCATAAGCTCAGTCAGCAGGACAAGAAACAATATTGATTCGTTCACGACTCAACTCCTCGGGTGACGGGTCCTCGCACAGGAAACAGTATTGATTCGTTCATGACTCAACTCCTCGGCTGACGGGTCCTCGCACAGGAAACAGTATTGATTCGTTTACGACTCAACTCCTTGGGTCTTCGCTCATTTGTACCTCTGATTAGCTTTATCACATAGTGGTGTAGGTGGGTTGCTGTCCCGTCGCTCTGGGCGGTTGGGAATGTGATGGGGGGGGCTGTGTGGCATCGGGCGTCTGGTGGTCTCTCGGGTCGTGGGGACCGGGTTGGTCATTGCTGGGGGGGACTGTGTGTCGGGCTTGGAGGGCAGTTTTGGGGGCTTGCGGGTGGGGCTGTCTTGCGGTGTGGGGCGGGGTCCATTAGGGGCCTTGGGGTGGTGGCTGCTGGCTCTATGCCGGGTGGCCGGGCCGCTCTGGCGTGGGTGGCGGTGCTGTGCCTGGGCCCTGGTGGCTGGGAACTGCCTTGCGCCCGGGGGGGGGCCCTGCCTGTGCCTGGGGGGGCTGGGTTGCCCTGGACGCGCCACAATATGGGTGGGTTGGTGCAGGTCCTGGTGCTGGGCTTGTTGCTCTGGGACCTCCAAGGTGTCCGAAGATGGTTGTTTTTTTTTCAGGGTGTTAGGGCGTGCGGTGGGGGGCGGTGCTTTTCCCCTGTTGGGGGGGGGCTGGGTGATGGTGGGTCTCAGGCCAGGGCTGCTGCGACTGGTGTGACCAGATGGTTTGTTTGTTTGTTTTTTGTTGTTGTTTGTTTTTTTTTTGTAGAGGTCCTCCAGGGTGGGGTTGGGTTGAGTGGGGTGGGGCGGGATGGGTACCTTCTGGGGGTACAGTATCTCTCGGAATATGGTCGCTGCAGGCCCTGAGCCTGGTGGACATCATGCCCTGTGTTGGCTCCCAGGTAGCGGGGATGCCTATTGCAGCCAGTCCCTGGCTGGGTAAGAAAAGGTGTGAATGCCCAACCATACATCATCAAAAGCAGGAGTGGATGTGTTCGGCTACAAGAAGGTTTGAATGTCCGACCATATTTTGTAAAAAGCGGGTAAGAAAGGGTTCGAATGCCCGAACATACACCATCAAAAGAGGGAGCGGAGGTGTTCCGCTGTAAGAAGGTGTGAATGTCCGACCATAGTTGGTAAAAAGCGGGTAAGAAAAGGTTAAAATACCCGACTGTACACAATCAATAGCGGGAGCGGAGTTGTTCCGCTACTAAAAGGTGTGAAAGTCCGACCATGGTTTGTAAAAAGCGGGTAAGAAAAGGTACGAATGCCTGACAATGTATGATCAAAAGAGGGAGCGGAGGTTTTCGGCTGCAAGAAGGTCTGAATGTCAAACCATAATTTGTAAAAACCGGGGAAGAAAAGGCTCGAAAGCCCGACTATACACCATCAAAAGCGGGAGCGGAGGTGTTCAGCTGCAAGGTCTGAATGTCCATCAATAATTGCTAGAAAACATGAAAGAAAATTTTCGAATATCAAACCACATATGATCATTACACCTGAGGAGGTGTTCACCTGCAAGAAGGTGTGTATGTCCACCCATAATTACTGAAAAATGAGTAATAAAAGGTGCGAATGCCCAACCATACATCATCAAAAGCAGGAGTGGATGTGTTCGGCTACAAGAAGGTTTGAATGTCCAACCATAATTTGTAAAAAGCGGATAAGAAAAGGTTCGAATGCCCAAACATACACCATCAAAAGAGAGAGCGGAGGTGTTCCGCTGTAAGAAGGTTTGAATGTCCGACCATAGTTTGTAAGAAGCGGGTAAGAAAAGGTTAAAATACCCGACTGTACACAATCAAAAGAGGGAGCGGAGTTGTTCAGCTACAAGAAGGTGTGAAAGTCCGACCATGGTTTGTAAAAAGCGGGTAAGAACAGGTTTTTATGCCCGAATATACACCATCAAATGCGGGAGCGGAGGTGTTCGGCTGTGAGTAGGTGTGAATCTCCAACCATAATTGCTGAAAAATGTGTTATAAAAGGTAAGAATGTCGGTCCATACATCATCAAAAGCGAGAGAGGTGGTGTTCGGCTGCAAGTAGGTGTGAATGTCCAGCCATAATTACTCACAAACGGGTAAGAAAAGGTAGTATTGCCAGACCATACATGATCAAAACAGGAAGTGGAGGTGGTACAGCTGCAAGAAGGTCTGAATGTCCACCCATAATTCCTGAAAAATGGGTAGAAAAAGGTTGCGAATAACCAACCATACATCATCAAAAGCAGGAGTGGATTTGTTCGGCTACAAGAAGGTTTGAATGTCCATCAATAATTGCTTTAAAACATGAAAGAAAAACCTTCTAATATCAAACCGCACTAAAAGGTGGAGTCGGAAGTGTTCGGCTGCAAGAAGGTGTGAATGTCCGACTATATTTGGTGAAAAGCAGGTGAAGCAAGGTCTGAATGCCCAACCTTACATCATCAAAAGCGAGATTAGAGGTGTTTGGCTGCAAGAAGGCCATAGTTTGACAAAAGCGGGTAAGGTGCGAATGACCGACTAAATATCAACAAATGTGGGGGCGGAGGTCTTCGGATGCAAGTGGGTTTGAATATCCCATCATACAAGTATGGTGGAGAGTCAGCTGTGAATGGCCGACCATAGTAAAAAGCGGGTGAGAAAAGGTGCGAATATCAAACAATACATGATCAAAAGCGGGAGCGAAGGTGTTCAGCTGCAAGAAGGTCTGAATGTCCATCAATAATTGCTAGAAAACATGAAAGAAAATTTTCGAATATCAAACCACACATGATAATAAGCGGGAGAGGAGGTGTTCAGCTGCAAGAAGGTGTGAATGTCCACCCATAATTACTGAAAAATTAGTAAGAAAAGGTGCGAATGCCCAACCATACATCATCAAAAGCAGGAGTGGATGCGTTCTGCTACAAGAAGGTTTGAATGTCCGACCATAGTTTGTAAAAAGCGGGTAAGGAAAGGTTCGAATGCCCGAACATACACCATCAAAAGATAGAGCGGAGGAGCTCCGCTGTAAGACAGTCTGAATGTCCATCAATAATGGCTAGAAAACATGAAAGAAAATTTTCGAATATCAAACCGCATATGATCATAAGAAGGAACAGCAGAGATGTTCGGCTGGTATTTATCAATGTCTAGATAGATATCAACAAAAAACAACGTTGTACTTTGCAGGAAAAGAAAGAACAAATCTAAAGTTTCAGGAATCCGAGTATAAGCTTGCTTTCATGAGTTCTGCACGATTTCGGATTTTGCTATAAAATGATTTCCTTCACTCAAACTAAGTTAAAACTGCTTTGTCCTTCATATTTATCAATGTCTAGATCGACTTCAACAAAGAACAACATTGGATTTTGCAGTAGAAGAAAGAGCAACACTGAAGGATCAGGAATCCAAGAATAAGCTTCTTTTCATACGTTCCGCTTGATTTGGGATTTTGCTATAAAATTAATTCCTTCACTCAAACCAAGAGAAAACTGCTTTGTTCTTCATATTTATCAATGTCTAGATCGACTTCAACAAAGAACAATATTGTATTTTGCAGCAGACGAAAGAGCAACACTGAAGGATCAGGAATCCGAGAATAAGCTTATTTTCATACGTTCTATATGATTTGGGATTTTGCTATAAAATGAATTCATTCACTCAAACAAAGTTAAAACTGCTTTGTCCTTCATATTTATCAATGTCTGGATCGACTTCAACAAAGAGCAACATTGTATTTTGCAGTAGAAGAAAGAGCAACACTGAAGGATCAGGAATCCGAGAATAAGCTTATTTTCATGAGTTCTGCACGATTTCGGATTTTATGTATAAAATGAATTCATTCACTCAAACCAAGTTAAAACTGCTTTGTCCTTCATATTTATCAATGTCTAGATCGACTTCAACAAAGAACAACATTGTATTTTGCAGTAGAAGAAAGAGCAACACTGAAGGATCAGGAATCCGAGAATAAGCTTCTGTTCATACGTTCTGCATGATTTGGGATTTTATGTATAAAATGAATTCCTTCACTCAAACCAAGTTAAAACTGCTTTGTCCTTCATATTTATCAATGTCTAGATCGACTTCAATAAAGAACAACACTGTATTTTGCAATGGAAGAAAGAGCAACACTGAAGGATCAGGAATCCGAGAATAAGCTTATTTTCATACGTTCTGCATGATTTGGGATTTTATGTATAAAATGAATTCCTTCACTCAAACCAAGTGAAAACTGCTTTGTCCTTCATATTTATCAATGTCTAGATCGACTTCAACAAGGAGCAACATTGTATTTTGCAATCGAAGAAAGAGCAATACTGAAGGATCAGGAATCCGAGAATAAGCTTAATTTCATACGTTCTGCTTGATTTGGGATTTTGCTATAAAATTAATTCCTTCACTCAAACCAAGTGGAAACTGCTTTGTCCTTCATATTTATCTATGTCTAGATCGATTTCAACTTCTTCTTCTGCAAAGTCCAATGTTGTTCTTTGTTGAACATAGTTTGAGTGAAGGAATGCATTTTATAAGCAAAATCCCAAATCATGCAGAACTCACGAAAAGCTTTTTATCGCTTTTCACTGCTTTTTACAAACTTTGGTCGGACGTTCACACCTTCTTGCATCCGAACACCTCCGCTTCCGCTTTTGATGATGTATATTCGGGCATTCGAAACTTTTCTTACCCGCTTTTTACAAACCATTGTCGGACTTTCACACCTTCTTGCAGCCGAACACCACCTCTCCCGCTTTTGATGATGTATGGTCCGGCATTCTTACCTTTTCTAACACATTTTTCAGCAATTATTGTCGGACATTCACACCTACTCACAGCTGAACACCTCCGCTCCCGCTTTTGATCATACAATGTCGGGCCATCGCTCCTTGTCTTACCAGCTTTTTACAAACTTTAGTCGAACTTTCACACCTTCTTGCAGCTGAACACCTCCAATCCCGCTTTTGATGATGTATAGTCGGGCTTTCGAGCCTTTTCCTACCCGGTTTTTACAAATTATGGTTGGACATTCAGACCTTGCAGCCGAACACCTCCGCTCCCTCTTTTGATCATACATTGTCGGGCATTCGCAACTTGTCTTACCCGCTTTTTACAAACTATAGTCAGACATTCACACCTTGCAGCTGAAGCTACCTTCCCTGTTTTGATCATGTATGGTCTGGCAATACTACCTTTTATTACCCTTTTGTGAGTAATTATGGCTGGACATTCACACCTACTTGCAGTCGAACAGCTCTGCTCCCGCTTTTGATTATGTTTGGTTGGATATTCGAACCTTTTCTTAACTGCTTTTTACAAACTTTGGTCGGACGTTCACACCTTCTTGCAGTCGAACATCTCCGCTTCCGCTTTTTATGGTATATATTCGGGCATTCGAACCTTTTCTTACCCGCTTTTTACAAACCATGGTCGGACTTTCACACCTTCTTGTAGCCGAACACATCCGCTCCCGCTATTGATTGTGTACAGTCGGGTATTTTCACCTTTTCTTACCCGCTTTTTACCAACTATGGTCGGACATTCACACCCTCGTACAGCGGAACACCTCCGCTCCCTCTTTTGATGGTGTATGTTCGGGCATTTAAACCTTTTCTTACCCTCTTTTTCCAAACTATGGTCGGCTATTCACAGCTTCCTCTCCACCATACTTGTATGGTGGGATATTCACACCCACTTGCATCCGAAGACCTCCGCCCCAAATTTTGTTGAGATTTAGTCGGACATTCGCACCTTACCCGCTTTTGGCAAATTATGGCCTTCTTGCAGCCAAACACCTCTGATCTCGCTTTTGATGATGTAAGGTTGGGCATTCAGACCTTGCTTCACCTGCTTTTCACCAAATATAGTCGGACATTCACACCTTCTTGCAGCCGAACACTTCCGCTCCACCTTTTAGTGTTCTATCACACCTTTTTTTTAACCGCATTTTATACATTATGGTTGGAAATTCTCAACCACTCTCATCCGAAGACCTCTCCTCCCGCTTTTGTTAATATATTTGAACTTTAGTCGGACATTCAAACCTTCTTGCAGCTGAACCACCTCCGCTCCCTGTTTTGATCATATATAGTCGGGCAATACTACCTTTTCTTACCCGTTTGTGAGTAATTATGGCTGGACATTCACACCTACTTGCAGCCGAACACAACCTCTCTCGCTTTTGATGATGTATGGACCGGCATTCTTACCTTTTCTAACACATTTTTCAGCAATTATGGTCGGAGATTCACACCTACTCACAGCCGAACAACTCCGCTCCCGCATTTGATGGTGTATAGTCGGGCATTCTCACCCTTTCTCATCAGCTTTTTGCAAATTATGATCTGACATTCACACCTACTTGCAGTCGAACAGCTCTGCTCCCGCTTTTGATTATGTTTGGTTGGATATTTGAACCTTTTCTTAACTGCTTTTTACAAACTTTGGTCGGACGTTCACACCTTCTTGTAGCCGAACACATGCACTCCTGCTTTTGATGATGTATGGCTGAGCATTCGCACCTTTTTTTACCCATTTTTCAGGTATTATGGGTGGACATTCATACCTTCTTGCAGCTGAACACCTCCTCTCCCACTTATGATCATGTGCGGTTTGATTTTCGAAAATTTTCTTTCATGTTTTCTAGCAATTATTGATGGACATTTAGACCTTCTTGCAGCTGAACACCACCTCTCCTGCTTTTGATGATGTATGGACCGGCATTCTTACCTTTTCTAACACATTTTTCAGCAATTATGGTCGGAGATTCACACCTACTCACAGCCAAACAACTCCGCTACCGCATTTGATGGTGTATAGTCGGGCATTCTCACCCTTTCTCATCAGCTTTTTGCAAATTATGATCTGACATTCACACCTACTTGCAGTCGAACAGCTCTGCTCCCGCTTTTGATTATGTTTAGTTAGATATTCGAACCTTTTCTTAACTGCTTTTTACAAACTTTGGTCGGACGTTCACAATATCTTGCAGCCGAACACCTCCGCTTCCGCTTTTGATGGTGTATATTCGGGCATACGAACCTTTTCTTACCCGCTTTTTACAAACCATGGTCGGACTTTCACACCTTCTCTTAGCTGAACAACTCCGCTCCCTCTTTTCATTGTGTACAGTCGGGTATTTGAACCTTTTCTTACCCGCTTTTTACCAACTATGGTCGGACATTCACAACGTCTTACAGCGGAACACCTCCGCTCCCTCTTTTGATGATGTATGGTTAGGCATTCGCACCTTTTCATACCCATTTTTCAGTAATTATGGGTGGACATTCCACACCTTCTCTCAGCTGAACTACTCCGCTCCCTGTTTTGATCATACATTGTCGGGCATTCGCACCTTTTCTTACCCGCTTTTTACAAACCATTGTTGGACTTTCACACCTTTTACTAGCCGAACAACTCCGCTCCCGCTATTAATTAATTTACCAACTATGGTCGGACATTCAAACCTTCTTACAGCGGAACACCTCAGTCGAACAGCTCTGCTCCTGCTTTTGATTATGTTTTGTTGGATATTCGAACCTTTTCTTAACTTCTTTTTACAAACTTTGGTCGGACATTCACACCTTCTTGCAGCCGAACACCTCCGCTTCCACTTTTGATGGTATATATTCGGGCATTCGAACTTTTTCTTACCGGCTTTTTATAAACCATGGTCGGATTTTCACACCTTCTTGTAGCCGAACAACTCCGCTCCTGCTATTGATTGTGTACAGTCGGGTATTTTAACCTTTTCTTACCCGCTTTTTACAAACTATGGTCGGACATTCAAACCTTCTTGTAGCCGAACACATCCACTCCTGCTTTTGATGATGTATGGTTGGGCATTCTCAACTTTTCTTACCCATTTTTCAGTAATTATGGGTGGACATTCCACACCTTCTCTCAGCTGAACTACTCCGCTCCCTGTTTTGATTATGTATGGTTTGACATTCGCACCTTCTCTAACTGCCTTTTACTATGGTCGGCCATTCACAATTTCCTCTCCACCATACTTGTATGGTGGGATATTCACACCCACTTGCATCCGAAGACCTCCGCCCCCACTTTTGTTGATATTTAGTCGTTCATTCGCACCTTACCCGCTTTTGGCAAACTATGGCCTTCTTGCAGCCAAACACCTCTGATCTCGCTTTTGATGATGTAAGGTTGGGCATTCAGACCTTTCTTCACCTGCTTTTCACCAAATATAGTCGGACATTCACACCTTCTTGCAGCCGAACACTTCCGACTCCACCTTTTAGTGTTCTATGGGCATTCACACCTTTTTTTTCAACGCATTTTATAGATTATGGTTGGAAATTCTCACCCACTCTCATCCGAAGACCTCTCCTCCCGCTTTTGTTAATATATAGTCGAGCATTCGAACCTTTTCTTACCCACTTTTTACAAATTATGGTCGGACATTCACACCTACTTGCAGCCGAATACTTCCGCTCCACCTTTTAGGTATGTATGGTTGGCATTTGCACCTTTTCTTACCCTCTTTTTATACTGATTGCTGAAGATTAAGTTGTACTTTCTGAAACTACAACATTTTTTTAATTGTTGAAAATTGATTTGAAGTGGATAAATTACGAGGACAAACAGTTTTAAGTCAGCCTGATAGAAGGAATTAATTTTATAGAAAAATATGTACTTCGTCATATGTCGAGAGATGCTTATTGCTGAAGAAGTTCTTTCTCATTCTACAAAGTACAACGTTGTTTATCGTTGAAACTTGATTAGACATGAATAAATATGAAGGACAAAGCAGTCTTAACTTGGTTTGAGTTAAGGAATTCGTTTTATAGGAGAATCCGAATTCGTGCATAACTCGTAAAATAGAGCTTATTTTCGGATTCCTGAAGAATGAGTCTGGTTCTTTTTCATAATACAAAGTTTGTTGTTTATTGTTGAAACTTCATCAGAAGTGAAGAAATAAATGAATGCCTATCAACAAATGTGGGATCTAAACTCTAGTGCTTCCTCTAAAATAATTTCCTTTCTCAATTTAGAAATGTGTGTGTGTAAGTCACAACACCCATGACACCAAAACGGCTTTCTTTTCTCTACACTCTGCACTATGAGCACACACACCAAATCAGAAAGGCTTTTTTCTCTCTTTTCTACATTATGGACTGTGGGGACACAAAACCGCTCTCTCTTTTTTTTATTTGATTGTGTGCCAGGGCGTTGTCTCACGTATTAGATTATGCTTAAGATACGAATGGGTTTATCAGTCACATAAGAATCCATACATACTGATCCTCCCGTAATAAAATTGTCGGATCTTATCAAACACACTTTGTTTCTTGTGACAATCAAGTCAGCGAAACAGCGTATACACGTCAAGACACTGAATCAAGTTTGCCACAAGAACTCATAAGTTTGGCAGTATTGCTCTGCCGTCAGCAATCATACGTCCATTTTATTTTCGTGAGACATGTGCAGGCACCTGTTCATCTACTGTTCTATCACTATGAATTAGTTTATCTATTATCAATAAGGATACTTCTACAACTACTCTATCAAAGTATGTCCGGACTTCTTATGTTGTAAGTTGCTATATATGAATAAGTGGGTAGCTACTGACAAGCATTAAGCATGTCACACAGCCCAAACATATAACATTTCAGGACACACCACACAGTTAACAACCACAGTGAAGCGTGTCAAAGCCCAAACATGTAACATTCAACAGGACACTTACACAACACATTCAAATCAAACAGTCAGACAACATACAAGAACATATACCCCAGCCGGCATTGCTCCCTGCCTATTTTCCTACAGCTCACTATGTGTGCGCACACCTTTATTCACAAACTCTTCAACTTATACTCTTTTACCGAAGCTGCTACAGCTCGATTGGCCGAATACCGAATAATCCTATTTCGGTGAATTTGACATCTGCCTTACATGTAACAGATTAGCGGTTTAGCAGTTTTAATTTAGTTTGAGTGAAGGAATTAATTTTATAGCAAAATCCGAAATCGTGAAGAACTCATGAAAGTAAGCTTATTCTCGGATTCCTGAAACTTTAGATTTGCTCTTTCTTTTACTGCAAAGTACAACGTTGGTTTTTTTGTTTAAATATTTCAAGACATGGTAAACATGAAGGACAAAGCAGTTTTAACATAGTTTGAGTGAAGGAATTCATTTTATAGATAAAATCCCAAGAGTCTGCTGAGAAAAGAGAGTGAATGCAAAGTAGACTTTAACACGGCTCTGGGAGCGAGCCGAGTGCGGGCTAACCGGGAGAAATGCTTGAAAGAAACGCGACATCGAATGAGCGGTCAGAACAAAGCCTCAATACGGTGTTCCTGTGGTGTTTTTGTTGCTGCCTTGTCTTTTGCACAGAGTAAAAGACAAGGCAGCCATCGAATAGGGCCCGATTGTTCTTACTTGGTCAGCCGAGGAGCAAGGTGGGGGGAGCAAGCGTCTCAACCAAGCAAAGCTCATCATGGGGAAGGTGGCTAAGCCAACTAGCCTGATGCCCTGCTCCCGCAGTGACGGATAATCGTACTCTGGTTTCTCTTCATAACGTACAAGTCTTTCGCCTTTTACTAAAGACTTCTGTGGAGATCAGCACTAATGAGTTGTTTCTATTTTTGGCAGGCTTTACCTTTGCCGGTGAAGCCCTTTCTGTCTGTGCAAAAGAAATCTTGTTACTGTGCAGAGTGACTTCTCTGAGTAGAGTCGCCTTACTTGTTGCGACTGTGCCGATGTTCGAAGCTGGAGTGCAAAGTTGTTGCTTGAATGGTGCTCGATGGAGCGTGCGGGAGTGCAAAGTTATACCATTTAAAAGGGCTGAAGAGTGCTCAGTGCAGCAGGTGGGCGGAGGTGCAAAGTGACACTCTGGCCACTTTTGGCCATAAAAAGAACACCGCTACAAGTGCGCATTGTGCCAGGAAGGGCCCTCGGACGTGAACCAGTTGACAGTTATCGCTTCTCGGCCTTTTGGCTAAGATCAAGTGCAGTAAGTGGTTTAAGTTACCAGAGCCAAGCGATGTAAGGAGCCTGGATGATTTAGGTGTATCGTTTTTTTTTTTTTGGAGGAAAAAAGGTCATTAAACATCCATCCCAGACAGCATTTTATGCTGGTCTGCGAAATTCTTTGAGGTTTGTTTTAAAAGACAAGAAAAGTCATTTTGGAGATCGGGAGTGGTTCGTCAGAACTGTCATCGTCGCAGGTTTGAAAGTTGATCCGGCACAGATTTTCTGTTTGCAATGGAACGCAGCCGATGGGGGATATGATCTCACTTTGAACAGCCAGCAGCAGTACGATCAGATCCAAGCAACGTTTCAGGAAAAGGCAGAGATGGAGCCCTTTTCCAGGTTCAGAGTGGTGCCTCTTTGCCAGAGGAATTTGAGGATTGTGACTATCCACGTTTACAACCCATACGTCGGGGACGAGGCAGTGGCTGGGTTCCTCAGGAGGTACGGGAAAGTGGACATGCAGCCGAAATATCTGCGGGACAGTTTTGGGATCTGGACAGGTCGGAGGCAGTTCAGGGTGCTGTTGGGGGAGGATCCAGACATGGACGGATTAAAGCACCCCCCTGCATACTTTTCAATTGGGGCGGACAGGGGATTTCTTTTTTACTCCGGGCAGCCACTGTTTTGCAGACAATGTCGCAGGTTTGGACACCTGGCGACGGGCTGCGTCCAAGTTTGCTGCCGGAACTGTGGGGGAAGTGGGCACGGTGCTGCCACCTGTGATGCACCCCGGCACTGTCATGGGTGCGGGGATGCGGGGCACCTGCTTCGGGACTGCCCCAAACGTACCCGCACATACGCCACAGTGGCTGGAGGTTTGGAGATCCGGAGGCAGAGGCCGCAGGTGGAGTTGCGTCAGGAGGTCCACGAGGCAAAGATGGGCCTTGGGACGGGGGCTGCTGTCCGGATTGCGGAGGCGGCCGCAGCCTCGCCGGCTGGGGAAGGGCTCATGGCAGATGGAGATGTCCCAGGGAAGAGCAACGTAGAAGGAGCGGCAGACCCATCGGACTTGGGAGGTGATCGTGAAGGTGTGAGTGTTATGGTGAGCTTTGGAGACTGTCTGCCGCTGATAGGATCCTGGGCAGATTGTGCGGCGAGTTCGGAGGAGGAGACGGTGGAGATGGTGATGGCAGCGATCGGTGGAGTGAGGAGGCAGAGGGTCTCTTCAGGTGAGGACTACACAGAGTCCTCAGCTGAAGCGGTCCGTGCTGAAACACAGGTGAAGGGAAGAAGGAGGACGAAGAAACAGCGAGAGGGTGCCGTTCAGTCGATGGACAGTGCGTGTGAAGGAGAGGTGCCTTCGACTTCACCAGGACATTCGGGGTCATTGGGTGTGGACTTGGGGCCGAAGGGTTCCTGCAGGGGGTCTGATGTAATGGAGGGGGTACCTGCGGCCTCCGAGAGGCATCAAGGAGTAAGCAGGGGTGCGGAAGGGGAGGGCGGGGCCTCCGTGGGCACCCAAGATGGTGCGAGGGCTGATAACATAGATGGGGGGACTGGGCCAGGGGAGGGGGGGGCTGTTTCACCCCTGAGCTCGTCACGCTCTGTTTTTGAGGCCAGGTCGCCCAGCAGTATGACCTACCTTGAGGAGTGCGAGGTCTACGGATCGGGGGGGTCTGTGGGGAGTGGTTCCGAGGGCCTACTGGGAGAGAAAGAGAAGGCCTGAAAGGGACCTTTACAGTTTTAACAGTCAATGTGAGGGGGATGAGAGATAAGGGGAAGAGGGGGGGATTTTTCATTATTTGGCCCAGGTCCCTTTCCAGGTTTGTTTTTTACAGGAGGTTCATTTAAGGGATGGGGGAGATGTAAGGGTCTTCTCTGATGGATGGAAGAGGGGGATTTCAAGGTGGGGGGTGGGAGGGGTTCACTCTTGTGGGGTGGGTATTTTATTTGGGGATAGGGATTTTCATGTGTCGGGGAGTTTTTCTGTGGTACAGGGGAGGGTACTAGTGGTTGATGCGGACTGGAGGGGGGTCTATTTTCGGTTTATCACTGTTTATGCCCCAGCAGAACCACAGGGACGGAGGGATCTTTTTTTGGCGTTGTCTGATGTTTGTGTTACCAACAGGGTTTTGGTTGTGGGGGGGGATTTTAATGTCTCTTTTGAAGGCATTGGGGATTTTAGTTTGCCTTATTTGAGGGATGTAGTGATGGACTTTAATTTACAGGATAGTTTCAGGGTGGTGGATAAGTCAGGGGAAGGATTCACATGGTCAAATTCTAGGGGTTCACGCAGTAGGATAGATTTCGTTTTTTTGCCAAATGTGGTGGAGGTGAAAGATGCTGCAGTGTCGCCCCTCTGGTTCACAGATCACGGCCAACTCCGGGTGACCTTTGAGGTGGAGGCACCCCTTTTTGGGAGGGGGTTTTGGAGGCTAAATTGTGAAATCTTGAAGGAAAAGGCTTTCCGGAAAAGTTTTTCCGGAAAAGTTTTTCTTTCCATTATGGGGTGTGGGAACAGCTTAAACCTTGTTTCGGATCAGTGGTGGACTGGTGGGAGGGGGTAAAACACAATACTCGCCTATTGGCGATCTCATATGGCACAGTGAGAGCACGGGAGAGGAGAAGGGAGTTTGTGCACTTACAGAGAAGACTACAATTTTTGGTGACAGCAGGGAATAAGGGGGAGACGTTGGATAGGGAGGCAGTTGAAGCGGTAAAGGGTAAGTTAGGGATTTATTTTAGGGAGAGGGCTAGGGTGTTTTTATTTCGGTGTAGAAAGGAGAAGTTTGAGTTGGGGGAACGCTGCAGTGCTTACTTTTTCAAGCAGGTTAAGACAGCCCAGGCAAGGGCATGTATCCCGCAGCTGCGTGGGAAAGGTGGGGGTTCTGTGACAGACCCACTGGAGATGGTGGAGGTAGCTTCTCTGTTTTTTGGGGAAGTTTTTGGGGAGGGGGCTGTAGGTGAGGATGGCCTTGGAAGGTTTTTAGGGTCTCTGCAGAGAAGGGTTCCTGGAGATATAGTTGAGGGGATGGAGGGCCCGGTGACCATGGCAGAGGTGGAGGAGGCCATGAAGGGGCTGCCATCAGGCAAGGTGCCTGGGATTGATGGACTGCCCAAGGAATTTTTTTTGGTTTTTTGGGGGGATTTTGGGGAGGGATGTGTGGGAGGTGGTTAAATCTGTTTTGGAAGGGAGGGGCTTAGGGAAAACAATGAGGGAGGGGGTCATATCTCTCTTGTATAAGAAAGGGGACAGGGAGCGAATGGAAAGCTATAGGCCGATCACGTTGCTCTGTGTGGACTACAAAATTGTGGCTCGAGTCCTAGTTGGTCGTCTTCGGAAGGCTCTACCTCATGTAATCCATGAGGATCAGACGTGTGGGGTGGAGGGAAGGCTAATACAGTGGAATCTGGGATTGGTGAGGGACTGTATTCATTGGGTGGAGGAGCGGGGGATCAATATGAGTTTGGTGGGGTTAGATATGGAGAAAGCGTTTGACAGGGTGAACCACAGGTTTCTTTTTGCAGTTTTGGAGAGGATGGGATTTGGGCCCCGTTTCATAGAGTGGTTGGAGATCATGTACAAGGGGGTGGGGAGCAGAGTTATGGTGAACGGGCACTTGGGTACAATGGTGGCACAGAGAACTGGGGTGAGGCAGGGATGCCCACTCTCCCCGCTGCTCTTTGTGGCTTACATGGAGCCGCTGGGTTCGGTGGTGCGGGGGGACCCGGGTGTGGTGGGTCTGCACCTTCCTGGAGCAGGTCCAGACAAGTTGACAGTGATGCAGTATGCGGATGACATGACCTTTTTTTTGACAACAGAGAGGTCGGTCACACGGCTGTTGGAAGTGGTGGAGAGTTTTTCGATAGTGTCGGGGGCCAAGGTAAACTTAGGGAAGTCCACCATTAAGTTTTTTGGACCATGGGCTGGTAGGGTGGGAGGCCTAGCTGGTCTGCCCCAGTGCCAGGGCCCAGTGAGAGTCCTGGGGGTAGAGTTTCAGGGAGAGGGGAGTGCAGAATTAAATTGGGGAAGGCGTCTGGCTGCAGCCCGTTCGCGGATGGGGCTGTGGAAATCCCGGCAACTTTCCTTAAGTGGTAGAGTGCTGGTTTTGAAGGCTGATATTTTGCCATTTTTGGTATACCTAGCGTATGTTTTTCCTTTACCTCCTCAATATAGGAGAAGTTTCATGAGAGATGTTTTTTCCTTTGTATGGGGGGGGTGTGAATATGTGAGAAGGGAGTGGATGTACCAGGAAGTTCGGATGGGAGGGAGGGGTGTGCCGGACATCCCACTTAAGTTGGATGTGGTTTTCTTTTCCTTTTTGTGCAGGTCTATGCAACAGACCAGTGGCCATCATTTTCAGGCACTTTTGCTGTTTTGGTTGTCATTCCCCTTCAGGAGATTGGTGTCATGGGACAATAGAAAGCCAAAGGGGGATGTCTTACCCCCGTATTATAGGCAGGTGGTATGCTGGGGGAAAAAGCACCCAGAGTGTCAGGAGGGGGACCTGTGCTTCAGTCACCGGCGCCTGTACAGGGCTCTGGTGGAAAAAAGGGGGCCGGTGGGGGTGTATGGGGTGGGGCAACAAGGGTGGGTTTTCACACAGCAGAAAGGTCTCACAAACAGGGCGAGGGATATAAATTGGCTCGCCTTACACAGGAGGTTGCCAGTCAGGGAAGTTTTAAATAGACACGGGTTGACACGGGGGAGTTTGTGCCCAAGGGAGGGGTGTGGGGCTGATGAGACAATTGAGCATGTGTTTTGGGAATGTGGGTTTGCAACAAAAGTGTGGGTTGAGTTGGTTCTTTTTTTTCCAAGATTGGGGTCTTTAAAGTATGACATGATAATGCTGGGCTTGGGTTTAAGGGGGAAAGGTAGGGAGGGTTTTCTGTTATGGTTGGTTCTGTCTATGGGAAAGGTGGCGCTGTGGGATGCAAGGACGGCGTTGATTAAAAACAATGTGGACTGGCAGGTGGGAAGGGTGGTGGCAAGGGTGAAGGCAGAGATTGGATGCATGAGAAGAATGGAGGAGGAAAAGTACGGGTATCACGCTGCAAGAGAGCGATGGAAGACTTTATTTTCATGAGCGGGTAGTGTTTCTTTGTGGTTGTTTCTTATGTTTGTATGGTTTTTGTGTCGGACATGTAAAGCATTGCTTTGACTGTTTTGTCATGTTGTTCTAAATGTTTCTTGGAAGTTTTGTAATAAAAAAAAAAATAAAAAAAATCTGTTCTTATCAGTTTAATATCTACATATTAAATGGATTTTTAGCAATAGGAGTTGAAAAAGTAGCTTGCTCCGTTCACTCCAAGCATTGACCCGGTACTGCAATGCCGCTGGGAACGGTGCGCTCTTCTCTACTCTTGTGAAAAAGCAAACAGCGGTGCAGGATGCAAGTTTCAGGGAGCCCAAGATGAAACTTTCTTTTAGTCTGCTGAGAAAAGAGAGTGAATGTGAAGTAGACTATAACATGGCTCTGGGAGCGAGCCGAGTGCGGGCTAACCGGGAGAATTGCTTGAAAGAAACGCCATACCAAATGAGCGGTCAGAACAAAGCTTCAATACGGTGTTCCCGTGGTGTTTTTGTTGCTGCCGCTGTTTGCTTTTTCACAAGAGCGCACCTGTTGAGGGGGGGCCTGGGGGGGCCTGGGTGATGGTGGGTCTCAGGCCCGAGCTGCTGCGACTGGTGTGACCGGGTGGTTTGTTTGTTTGTTTTTTGTTGTTGTTTGTTTGTTTTTTGTAGAGGTCCTCCGGAGTGGGGTTGGGTTGAGTGGGGTGGGGCGGGATGGGTACCTTCTGGGGGTACAGTAGCTCCCGGAATATGGTCGCTGCAGGCCCCGAGCCTCCTGTCCTGTTTTGGCTCCCTGGTAGCGGGGATGCCTATTGCAGCCAGTCCCTGGCTGCCCTCTCTGGGGGAGAGTAGCCCCAGTGTATATCCCCATACCCCTCCCCCTTCTGGCTCCTGTACACAGCACACACTCACACATGAAGGGTTTTGGGGGCGTGTGTGTTCGTTGGGGTGTAGTGGACTCTGCAATAGTGGACTCTGCAGTAGTTGCACTCTCCACCATACTTGTATGGTGGGATATTCACACCCACTTGCATCCGAAGACCTCCGCCCCCACTTTTGTTGATATTTAGTCGGTCATTCGCACCTTACCCGCTTTTGGCAAACTATGGCCTTGTTGCAGCCAAACACCTCTGATCTCGCTTTTGATGATGTAAGGTTGGGCATTCAGACCTTTCTTCACCTGCTTTTCATCAAATATAGTCGGACATTCACACCTTCTTGCAGCCGAACACTTCCGACTCCACCTTTTAGTGTTCTATGGGCATTCACACCTTTTTTTTCACCGTATTTTATAGATTATGGTTGGAAATTCTCACCCACTCTCATCTGAAGACCTCTCCTCCCGCTTTTGTTAATATATAGTCGGGCATTCAAACCTTTTCTTACCCACTTTTTACAAATTATGGTCGGACATTCACACCTACTTGCAGCCGAATACTTCCGCTCCACCTTTTATGTATGTATGGTTGGCATTTGCACCTTTTCTTACCCTCTTTTTTATACTGATTGCTGAAGATTAAGTTGTACTTTCTGAAACTACAACATTTTTTTAATTGTTGAAAATTGATTTGAAGTGGATAAATTACAAGGACAAACAGTTTTAAGTCAGCCTGATAGAAGGAATTAATTTTATAGAAAAATCTGTACTTCATCATATGTCGAGAGATGCTTATTGCTGAAGAAGTTCTTTCTCATTCTACAAAGTACAACGTTGTTTATCGTTGAAACTTGATTAGACATGAATAAATATTAAGGACAAAGCAGTCTTAACTTGGTTCTAGTTAAGGAATTCGTTTTATAGGAGAATCCGAATTCGTGCATAACTCGTAAAATAGAGCTTATTTTCGGATTCCTGAAGAATGAGTCTGATTCTTTTTCATAATACAAAGTTTGTTGTTTATTGTTGAAACTTCATCAGAAGTGAAGAAATAAATGAATGCCTATCAACAAATGTGGGATCTAAACTCTAGTGCTTCCTCTAAAATAATTTCCTTTCTCAATTTAGAAATGTGTGTGTGTAAGTCACAACACCCGTGACACCAAAACGGCTTTCTTTTCTCTACACTCTGCACTATGAGCACACACACCAAATCAGAAAGGCTTTTTTCTCTCTTTTCTACATTATGGACTGTGGGGACACAAAACCGCTCTCTCTTTTTTTTTTTTTATCGTGTGCCAGGGCGTTGTCTCACGTATTAGATTATGCTTAAGATACGAATGGGTTTATCAGTCACATCAGAATCCATACATACTGATCCTCCCGTAATAAAATGGTCGGATCTTATCAAACACACTTTGTTTCTTGTGACAATCAAGTCAGCGAAACAGCGTATACAGCCACACTGAAGCGCACAACCACAGTGAAGTGTCAAAGCCCAAACATGTAACATTCAACAGGACACTTACACAACACATTCAAATCAAACAGTCAGACAACATACAAGAACATATACCCCAGCCGGCATTGCTCCCTGCCTATTTTCCTACAGCTCACTATGTGTGCGCACACCTTTATTCACAAACTCTTCAACTTATACTCTTTTACCAAAGCTGCTACAGCTCGATTGGCCGAATACCCTTAGATCCTATTTCGGTGAATTTGACATCTGCCTTACATGTAACAGATTAGCGGTTTAGCAGTTTTAACTTAGTTTGAGTGAAGGAATTAATTTTATAGCAAAATCCGAAATCGTGAAGCACTCATGAAAGTAAGCTTATTCTCGGATTCCTGAAACTTTAGATTTGCTCTTTCTTTTACTGCAAAGTACAACGATGTTTTTTTTGTTTAAATCTTTCTAGACATGGTAAATATGAACGACAAAGCAGTTTTAACATAGTTTGAGTGAAGGAATTTTATAGATAAAATCCCAAGAGTCTGCTGAGAAAAGAGAGTGAATGCGAAGTAGACTTTAACATGGCTCTGGGAGCGAGCCGAGTGCAGCCCCCGTCCCAAGGCCCATCTTTGCCTCGTGGACCTCCTGACGCAACTCCACCTGCGGCCTCTGCCTCCGGATCTCCAAACCTCCAGCCACTGTGGCGTATGTGCGGGTACGTTTGGGGCAGTCCCGAAGCAGGTGCCCCGCATCCCCGCACCCATGACAGTGCCGGGGTGCATCACAGGTGGCAGCACCGTGCCCACTTCCCCCACAGTTCCGGCAGCAAACTTGGACGCAGCCCGTTGCCAGGTGTCCAAACCTACGACATTGTCTGCAAAACAGTGGCTGCCCGGAGTAAAAAAGAAATCCCCTGTCCGCCCCAATTGAAGAGTATGCAGGGGGGTGCTTTAATCCGTCCATGCTGTCTGGATCCTCCCCCAACAGCACCCTGAACTGCCTCCGACCTGTCCAGATCCCAAAACTGTCCCGCAGATATTTCGGCTGCATGTCCACTTTCCCGTACCTCTTGAGGAACCCAGCCACTGCCTCGTCCCCGACATATGGGTTGTAAACGTGGATAGTCACAATCCTCAAATTTCTCTGGCAAAGAGGCACCACTCTGAACCTGGAAAAGGGCTCCATCTCTGCCTTTTCCTGAAATGTTGCTTGGATCTGATCGGACTGCTGCTGGCTGTTCAAAGTGAGATCATATCCCCCATCGGCTGCGTTCCATTGCAAACAGAAAATCTGTGCTGGATCAACTTTCAAACCTGCGACGATGACAGTTCTGACGAAACACTCCCGATCTCCAAAGTGACTTTTCTTGTCTTTTATAACAAACCTCAAAGAATTTCGCAGACCAGCATAAAATGCTGTCTGGGATGGATGTTTAATGACCATTTTTTCCTCCAAAAAACGATACACCTAAATCATCCAGGCTCCTTACATCGCTTGGCTCTGGTAACTTAAACCACTTACTGCACTTGATCTTAGCCAAAAGGCCGAGAAGCGATAACTGTCCACTGGTTCACGTCCGAGGGCCCTTCCAGGCACAATGCGCACTTGTAGCGGTGTTCTTTTTATGGCCATAGGTGGCCAGAGTGTCACTTTGCACCTCCGCCCACCCGCTGCACTGAGCACTCTTCAGCCCTTTTAAATGGTATAACTTTGCACTCCCGCACGCTCCAGCGAGCACCATTCAAGCAACAACTTTGCACTCCAGCTTCGAACATCGGCACAGTCGCAACAAGTAAGGCGACTCTACTCAGAGAAGTCACTCTGCACAGTAACAAGATTTCTTTTGCACAGACAGAAAGGGCTTCACCCGCAAAGGTAAAGCCTGCCAAAAAAAGAAACAACTCATTAATGCTGCTCTCCACGGAAGTCTTTAGTAAAAGGCGAAAGACTTGTTGTTATGAAGAGAAACCAGAGTACGATTATCCGTCACTGCGGGAGCAGGGCATCAGGCTAGTTGGCATAGCCACCTTCCCCATGGTGAGCTTTGCTTGGTTGAGACGCTTGCTCCCCCCCCTTGCTCCTCGGCTGACCAAGTAGGAACAATCGGGCCCTATTCGATGGCTGCCTTGTCTTTTACTCTGTGCAAAAGACAAGGCAGCAACAAAAACACCACGGGAACACCGTATTGAGGCTTTGTTCTGACCGCTCATTCGGTGTCGCGTTTCTTTCAAGCAATTCTCCCGGTTAGCCCGCACTCGGCTCGCTCCCAGAGCCGTGTTAAAGTCTACTTTGCATTCACTCTCTTTTCTCAGCAGATTAAAAGAAAGTTTCATCCTGCACCGCTGTTTGCTTTTTCACAAGAGCAGAGAAGAGCGCACCGTTCCCAGCGGCACTGCAGTACTGGGTCAATGCTTGGAGTGAACGGAGCAAGCTCCTTTTTCAACTCCTATTCCTAAAAATCCATTTAATATGTAGTCCTCGTATAGAGGACATAAAAGATATTAAACTGATAAGAACAGATACTACACTTGATCTTAGCCAAAAAGGCTGAGAAGCGATAACTGTCCACTGGTTCACGTCCAAGGGCCCTTCCAGGCACAATGTGCACTTGTAGCGGTGTTCTTTTTATGGCCATAGGTGGCCACAGTGTCACTTTGCACCTCCGCTGCACTGAGCACTCTTCAGCCCTTTTAAATGGTATAACTTTGCACTCCCGCACGCTCCAGCGAGCACCATTCAAGCAACATCGGCACAGTCGCAACAAGTAAGGCGACTCTACTCAGAGAAGTCACTCTGCACAGTAACAAGATTTCTTTTGCACAGACAGAAAGGGCTTCACCCGCAAAGGTAAAGCCTGCCAAAAATAGAAACAACTCATTAGTGCTGCTCTCCACGGAAGTCTTTAGTAAAAGGCGAAAGACTTGTACGTTATGAAGAGAAACCAGAGTACGATTATCCGTCACTGCAGGAGCAGGGCATCAGGCTAGTTGGCATAGCCACCTTCCCCATGGTGAGCTTTGCTTGGTTGAGACGCTTGGTTGAGACGCTTGCTCCCCCCCCTTGCTCCTCGGCTGACCAAGTAGGAACAATCGGGCCCTATTCGATGGCTGCCTTGTCTTTTACTCTGTGCAAAAGACAAGGCAGCAACAAAAACACCACGGGAACACCGTATTGAGGCTTTGTTCTGACCGCTCATTCGGTGTCGCGTTTCTTTCAAGCAATTCTCCCGGTTAGCCCGCACTCGGCTCGCTCCCAGAGCCGTGTTAAAGTCTACTTTGCATTCACTCTCTTTTCTCAGCAGATTAAAAGAAAGTTTCATCCTGCACCGCTGTTTGCTTTTTCACAAGAGCAGAGAAGAGCGCACCGTTCCCAGCGGCACTGCAGTACTGGGTCAATGCTTGGAGTGAACGGAGCAAGCTCCTTTTTCAACTCCTATTCCTAAAAATCCATTTAATATGTAGTCCTCGTATAGAGGACATAAAAGATATTAAACTGATAAGAACAGATACTACACTTGATCTTAGCCAAAAAGGCTGAGAAGCGATAACTGTCCACTGGTTCACGTCCAAGGGCCCTTCCAGGCACAATGTGCACTTGTAGCGGTGTTCTTTTTATGGCCATAGGTGGCCACAGTGTCACTTTGCACCTCCGCTGCACTGAGCACTCTTCAGCCCTTTTAAATGGTATAACTTTGCACTCCCGCACGCTCCAGCGAGCACCATTCAAGCAACATCGGCACAGTCGCAACAAGTAAGGCGACTCTACTCAGAGAAGTCACTCTGCACAGTAACAAGATTTCTTTTGCACAGACAGAAAGGGCTTCACCCGCAAAGGTAAAGCCTGCCAAAAATAGAAACAACTCATTAGTGCTGCTCTCCACGGAAGTCTTTAGTAAAAGGCGAAAGACTTGTACGTTATGAAGAGAAACCAGAGTACGATTATCCGTCACTGCAGGAGCAGGGCATCAGGCTAGTTGGCATAGCCACCTTCCCCATGGTGAGCTTTGCTTGGTTGAGACGCTTGCTCCCCCCCCTTGCTCCTCGGCTGACCAAGTAGGAACAATCGGGCCCTATTCGATGGCTGCCTTGTCTTTTACTCTGTGCAAAAGACAAGGCAGCAACAAAAACACCACGGGAACACCGTATTGAGGCTTTGTTCTGACCGCTCATTCGGTGTCGCGTTTCTTTCAAGCAATTCTCCCGGTTAGCCCGCACTCGGCTGGCTCCCAGAGCCGTGTTAAAGTCTGCTTTGCATTTACTCTCTTTTCTCAGCAGATTAAAAGAAAGTTTCATCTTGGGCTCCCTGAAACATCCATCCTGCACCGCTGTTTGCTTTTTCACAAGAGCAGAGAAGAGCGCACCGTTCCCAGCGGCACTGCAGTACTGGGTCGATGCTTGGAGTGAACGGAGCAAGCTCCTTTTTCAACTCCTATTCCTAAAAATCCATTTAATATGTAGTCCTCGTATAGAGGACATATCAGATATTAAACTGATAAGAACAGATACTACACTTGATCTTAGCCAAAAAGGCCGAGAAGCGATAACTGTCCACTGGTTCACGTCCGAGGGCCCTTCCAGGCATAATGCGCACTTGTAGCGGTGTTTTTTTTATGGCCATAGGTGCCAGAGTGTCACTTTGCACCTCCGCCCAACTGCTGCACTGAGCACTCTTCAGCCCTTTTAAATGGTATAACTTTGCACTCCTGCACGCTCCAGCGCGCACCATTCAAGCAACAACTTTGCATTACAGCTTCGAACATCGGCACAGTCGCAACAAGTAAGGCGACTCTACTCAGAGAAGTCACTCTGCACAGTAACAAGATTTCTTTTGCACAGACAGAAAGAGCTTCACCCGCAAAGGTAAAGCCTGCCAAAAATAGAAACAACTCATTAGTGCTGCTCTCCACGGAAGTCTTTAGTAAAAGGCGAAAGACTTGTACGTTATGAAGAGAAACCAGAGTACGATTATCCGTCACTGCAGGAGCAGGGCATCAGGCAAGTTGGCATAGCCACCTTCCCCATGGTGAGCTTTGCTTGGTTGAGACGCTTGCTCCCCCCCCTTGCTCCTCGGCTGACCAAGTAGGAACAATCGGGCCCTATTCGATGGCTGCCTTGTCTTTTACTCTGTGCAAAAGACAAGGCAGCAACAAAAACACCACGGGAACACCGTATTGAGGCTTTGTTCTGACCGCTCATTCAGTGTCGCGTTTCTTTCAAGCAATTCTCCCGGTTAGCCCGCACTCGGCTCGCTCCCAGAGCCGTGTTAAAGTCTACTTTGCATTTACTCTCTTTTCTCAGCAGATTAAAAGAAAGTTTCATCTTGGGCTCCCTGAAACATCCATCCTGCACCGCTGTTTGCTTTTTCACAAGAGCAGAGAAGAGCGCACCGTTCCCAGCGGCACTGCAGTACTGGGTCGATGCTTGGAGTGAACAGAGCAAGCTCCTTTCTCAACTCCTATTCCTAAAAATCCATTTAATATGTAGTCCTCGTATAGAGGACATATCAGATATTAAACTGATAAGAACAGATACTACAATTGATCTTAGCCAAAAAGGCCGAGAAGCGATAACTGTCCACTGGTTCACGTCCGAGGGCCCTTCCAGGCACAATGCGCACTTGTAGCGATGTTCTTTTTATGGCCATAGGTGGCCAGAGTGTCACTTTGCACCTCCGCCCACCCGCTGCACTGAGCACTCTTCAGCCCTTTTAAATGGTATAACTTTGCACTCCCGCACGCACCATTCAAGCAACAACTTTGCACTACAGCTTCGAACATCGGCACAGTCGCAACAAGTAAGGCGACTCTACTCAGAGAAGTCACTCTGCATAGTAAGAAGATTTCTTTTGCACAGACAGAAAGGGGTTCACCCGCAAAGGTAAAGCCTGCCAAAAATAGAAACAACTCATTAGTGCTGCTCTCCACGGAAGTCTTTAGTAAAAGGCGAAAGACTTGTTGTTATGAAGAGAAACCAGAGTACGATTATCCGTCACTGCGGGAGCAGGGCATCAGGCTAGTTGGCATAGCCACCTTCCCCATGGTGAGCTTTGCTTGGTTGAGACGCTTGCTCCCCCCCCTTGCTCCTCGGCTGACCAAGTAGGAACAATCGGGCCCTATTCGATGGCTGCCTTGTCTTTTACTCTGTGCAAAAGACAAGGCAGCAACAAAAACACCACGGGAACACCGTATTGAGGCTTTGTTCTTTGTTCGGTGTCGCGTTTCTTTCAAGCAATTCTCCCGGTTAGCCCGCACTCGGCTCGCTCCCAGAGCCGTGTTAAAGTCTACTTCGCATTCACTCTCTTTTCTCAGCAGACTCTTGGGATTTTATCTATAAAATGAATTCCTTCACTCAAACTATGTTAAAACTGCTTTGTCCTTAATATTTACCATGTCTTGAAAGATTTAAACAAATAAACCAACGTTGTACTTTGCAATAAAAGAAAGAGCAAATCTAAAGTTTCAGGAATCCGAGAATAAGCTTACTTTCATTAGTTCTTCACGATTTCGGATTTTGCTATAAAATGAATTCCTTCACTCAAACTAAATTAAAACTGCTAAACCGCTAATCTGTTACATGTAAGGCAGATGTCAAATTCACCGAAATAGGATTATTCGGTATTCGGCCAATCGAGCTGTAGCAGATTCGGTAAAAGAGTATAAGTTGAAGAGTTTGTGAATAAAGGTGTGCGCACACATAGTGAGCTGTAGGAAAATAGGCAGGGAGCAATGCCGGCTGGGGTATATGTTCTTGTATGTTGTCTGACTGTTTGATTTGAATGTGTTGTGTAAGTGTCCTGTTGAATTTTACATGTTTGGGGTTGACACTTCACTGTGGTTGTTAACTGTGTGGTGTGTCCTGAAATGTTATATGTTTGGGCTGTGTGACATGCTTAATGCTTGTCAGTAGCTATCCACTTATTCATATATAGCAACTGACAACATAAGAAGTCTGGACATACTTTGATAGTAGTTGTAGAAGTATCCTTACTGATAATAGATAAACTAATTCATAGTGATAGAACAGTAGATGAACAGGTGCCTGCACATGTCTCACGAAAATAAAATGGGTGTATGATTGCTGATGGCAGAGCAATTCTGCCAAACTTATGAGTTCTTGTGGCAAACTTGATTCAGTGTCTTGACGTGTATACGCTGTTTCACTGACTTGATTGTCACAAGAAACAAAGCGTGTTTGATAAGATCCGACCATTTTATTACGGGAGGATCAGTATGTATGGATTCTGATGTGACTGATAAACCCATTCGTATCTTAAGCATAATCTAATACGTGAGACAACGCCCTTGCACACAATCAAAAAAAAAAAGAGAGAGCGGTTTTGTGTCCCCACAGTCCATAATGTAGAAAAGAGAGAAAAAAGCCTTTCTGATTTGGTGTGTGTGCTCACAGTGCAGAGTGTAGAGAAAAGAGAGAAAAGAAAGCCGTTTTGGTGTCACGGGTGTTGTGACTTACACACACACATTTCTGAATTGAGAAAGGAAATTATTTTAGAGGAAGCACTAGAGTTTAGATCCCACATTTGTTGATAGGCATTCATTTATTTCTTCCCTTCTGATGAAGTTTCAACAATAAACAAGAAACTTTGTATTATGAGAAAGAACCATTCTTCAGGAATCCGAAAATAAGCTCTATTTTACGAGTTATGCACGAATTCGGATTCTCCTATAAAACGAATTCCTTAACTCAAACCAAGTTAAGACTGCTTTGTCCTTCATATTTATTAATGTCTAATCAAGTTTCAATGATAAACAACGTCGTACTTTGTAGAATGAGAAAGAACTTCTTCAGCAATAAGCAATAAGCATCATGACATATGACGAAATACATACTTTGCTATAAAATTAATTCCTTCTATCAGCCTGACTTAAAACTGTTTGTCCTCCTTATTTATCCACTTCAAATCAAGTTTCAACAATTAAAAAAATTTTGTAGTTTGAGAAAGAACAACTTAATCTTCAGCAATCAGTATAAAAAGAGGGTAAGAAAAGGTGCAAATGCCAACCATACATACCTAAAAGGTGGAGCGGAAGTATTCAGCTGCAAGTAGGTGTGAATGTTCGACCATAATTTGTAAAAAGCGGGTAAGAAAAGGTTAGAATGCCCGACTATATATTAACAAAAGCGGGAGGAGAGGTCTTCGGATGAGAGTGGGTGAGAATTTCCAACCAAAATCTATAAAATACGGTGAAAAAAAAGGTGTGAATGCCTCATAGAACACTAAAAGGTGGAGCGGAAGTGTTCGGCTGCAAGAAGGTGTGAATGTCCAACTATATTTGGTGAAAAGCAGGTGAAGCAAGGTCTGAATGCCCAACCTTACATCATCAAAAGCGAGATCAGAGGTGTTTGGCTGCAAGAAGGCCATAGTTTGCCAAAAGCGGATAAGGTGCGAATGACCGACTAAATATCAACAAAAGTGGGGGCGGAGGTCTTCGGATGCAAGTGGGTGTGAATATCCCACCATTCAAGTATGGTGGAGAGGAAGCTGTGAATAGCCGACCATAGTTTGGAAAAAGCGGGTAAGAAAAGGTTTGAATGCCCGAACATACACCATCAAAAGAGGGAGCGGAGGTGTTCCGCTGTACGAGGGTGTGAATGTCCGACCATAGTTGGTAAAAAGCGGGTAAGAAAAGGTGAAAATACCTGACTGTACACAATCAATAGCGGGAGCGGATGTGTTCGGCTACAAGAAGGTGTGAAAGTCCGACCATGGTTTGTAAAAAGCGGGTAAGAAAAGGTTCGAATGCCCGAATATATACCATAAAAAGCGAAAGCGGAGATGTTCGACTGCAAGAAGGTGTGAACGTCCGACCAAAGTTTGTAAAAAGCAGTTAAGAAAAGGTTCGAATATCCAACCAAACATAATCAAAAGCGGGAGCAGAGCTGTTCGACTGCAAGTAGGTGTGAATGTCCAGCCATAATACCTGAAAAATGGGTAAAAAAAGGTGCGAATGCTCAGCCATACATCATCAAAAGCAGGAGTGCATGTGTTCGGCTACAAGAAGGTGTGAACGTCCGACCAAAGTTTGTAAAAAGCAGTTAAGAAAAGGTTCAAATATCCAACCAAACATAATCAAAAGCGGGAGCAGAGCTGTTCGACTGCAAGTAGGTGTGAATGTCAGATCATAATTTGCAAAAAGCTGATGAGAAAGGGTGAGAATGCCCGACTATACACCATCAAATGCGGGAGCGGAGTTGTTCGGCTGTGAGTAGGTGTGAATCTCCGACCATAATTGCTGAAAAATGTGTTAGAAAAGGTAAGAATGCCGGTCCATACATCATCAAAAGCGAGAGAGGTTGTGTTCGGCTGCAAGTAGGTGTGAATGTCCAGCCATAATTACTCACAAACGGGTAAGAAAAGGTAGTATTGCCAGACTATATATGATCAAAACAGGGAGCGGAGGTGGTTCAGCTGCAAGAAGGTTTGAATGTCCGACTAAAGTTCAAATATATTAACAAAAGCGGGAGGAGAGGTCTTCGGATGAGAGTGGTTGAGAATTTCCAACCATAATGTATAAAATGCGGTGAAAAAAAAGGTGTGATAGAACACTAAAAGGTGGAGCGGAAGTGTTCGGCTGCAAGAAGGTGTGAATGTCCGACTATATTTGGTGAAAAGCAGGTGAAGCAAGGTCTGAATGCCCAACCTTACATCATCAAAAGCGAGATCAGAGGTGTTTGGCTGCAAGAAGGCCATAATTTGCCAAAAGCGGGTAAGGTGCGAATGTCCGACTAAATATCAACAAAATTTGGGGCGGAGGTCTTCGGATGCAAGTGGGTGTGAATATCCCACCATACAAGTATGGTGGAGAGGAAGCTGTGAATAGCCGACCATAGTTTGGAAAAAGCGGGTAAGAAAAGGTTTGAATGCCCGAACATAAACCATCAAAAGAGGGAGCGGAGGTGTTCCGCTGTACGAGGGTGTGAATGTCCGACCATAGTTGGTAAAAAGCGGGTAAGAAAAGGTGAAAATACCTGACTGTACACAATCAATAGCGGGAGCGGATGTGTTCGGCTACAAGAAGGTGTGAAAGTCCGACCATGGTTTGTAAAAAGCGGGTAAGAAAAGGTTCGAATGCCCGAATATATACCATAAAAAGCGAAAGCGGAGATGTTCGACTGCAAGAAGGTGTGAACGTCCGACCAAAGTTTGTAAAAAGCAGTTAAGAAAAGGTTCGAATATCCAACCAAACATAATCAAAAGCGGGAGCAGAGCTGTTCGACTGCAAGTAGGTGTGAATGTCCAGCCATAATTACTCACAAACGGGTAATAAAAGGTAGTATTGCCAGACCATACATGATCAAAACAGGGAAGGTAGCTTCAGCTGCAAGGTGTGAATGTCTGACTATAGTTTGTAAAAAGCGGGTAAGACAAGTTGCGAATGCCCGACAATGTATGATCAAAAGAGGGAGCGGAGGTGTTCGGCTGCAAGGTCTGAATGTCCAACCATAATTTGTAAAAACCGGGTAGGAAAAGGCTCGATAGCCCGACTATACATCATCAAAAGTGGGATTGGAGGTGTTCAGCTGCAAGAAGGTGTGAAAGTTCGACTAAAGTTTGTAAAAAGCTGGTAAGACACGGAGCGATGGCCCGACATTGTATGATCAAAAGCGGGAGCGGAGGTGTTCAGCTGTGAGTAGGTGTGAATGTCCGACCATAATTGCTGAAAAATGTGTTAGAAAAGGTAAGAATACTGGACCATACATCATAAAAAGCGGGAGAGGTGGTGTTCGGCTGCAAGAAGGTGTGAAAGTCCGACAATGGTTTGTAAAAAGCGGGTAAGAAAAGGTTCAAATGCCAGAATATACATCATCAAAAGTGAGATCAGAGGTGTTTGGCTGCAAGAAGGCCATAATTTGACAAAAGCGGGTAAGGTGCAAATGTCCGACTAAATATCAACAAAATTTGGGGCGGAGGTCTTCGGATGCAAGTGGGTGTGAATATCCCAACATACAAGTATGGTGGAGAGGAAGCTGTGAATAGCCGACCATAGTTTGGAAAAAGCGGGTAAGAAAAGGTTTGAATGCCCGAACATACACCATCAAAAGAGGGAGCGGAGGTGTTCCGCTGTACGAGGGTGTGAATGTCCGACCATAGTTGGTAAAAAGCAGGTAAGAAAAGGTGAAAATACCCGACTGTACACAATCAATAGCGGGAGCGGATGTGTTCGGCTACAAGAAGGTTTGAAAGTCCGACCATGGTTTGTAAAAAGCGGGTAAGAAAAGGTTCGAATGCCCGAATATATACCATAAAAAGCGGAAACGGAGAGGTTCGACTGCAAGGTGTGAACGTCCGACCAAAGTTTGTAAAAAGCAGTTAAGAAAAGGTTCGAATATCCAACCAAACATAATCAAAAGCGGGAGCAGAGCTGTTCGACTGCAAGTAGGTGTGAATGTCCAGCCATAATTACTCACAAACGGGTAATAAAAGGTAGTATTGCCAGACCATACATGATCAAAACAGGGAAGGTAGCTTCAGCTGCAAGGTGTGAATGTCTGACTATAGTTTGTAAAAAGCGGGTAAGACAAGTTGCGAATGCCCGACAATGTATGATCAAAAGAGGGAGCGGAGGTGTTCGGCTGCAAGGTCTGAATGTCCAACCATAATTTGTAAAAACCGGGTAGGAAAAGGCTTGAAAGCCCGACTATACATCATCAAAAGCGGGATTGGAGGTGTTCAGCTGCAAGAAGGTGTGAAAGTTCGACTAAAGTTTGTAAAAAGCTGGTAAGACCAGGAGCGATGGCCCGACATTGTATGATCAAAAGCGGGAGCGGAGGTGTTCAGCTGTGAGTAGGTGTGAATGTCCGACCATAATTGCTGAAAAATGTGTTAGAAAAGGTAAGAATGCCGGACCATACATCATCAAAAGCGGGAGAGGTGGTGTTCGGCTGCAAGAAGGTGTGAAAGTCCGACAATGGTTTGTAAAAAGCGGGTAAGAAAAGGTTCAAATGCCAGAATATACATCATCAAAAGTGAGATCAGAGGTGTTTGGCTGCAAGAAGGCCATAATTTGACAAAAGCGGGTAAGGTGCAAATGTCCGACTAAATATCAACAAAATTTGGGGCGGAGGTCTTCGGATGCAAGTGGGTGTGAATATCCCACCATACAAGTATGGTGGAGAGGAAGCTGTGAATAGCCGACCATAGTTTGGAAAAAGCGGGTAAGAAAAGGTTTGAATGCCCGAACATACACCATCAAAAGAGGGAGCGGAGGTGTTCCGCTGTACGAGGGTGTGAATGTCCGACCATAGTTGGTAAAAAGCAGGTAAGAAAAGGTGAAAATACCCGACTGTACACAATCAATAGCGGGAGCGGATGTGTTCGGCTACAAGAAGGTTTGAAAGTCCGACCATGGTTTGTAAAAAGCGGGTAAGAAAAGGTTCGAATGCCCGAATATATACCATAAAAAGCGGAAGCGGAGAGGTTCGACTGCAAGGTGTGAACGTCCGACCAAAGTTTGTAAAAAGCAGTTAAGAAAAGGTTCGAATATCCAACCAAACATAATCAAAAGCGGGAGCAGAGCTGTTCGACTGCAAGTAGGTGTGAATGTCCAGCCATAATTACTCACAAACGGGTAATAAAAGGTAGTATTGCCAGACCATACATGATCAAAACAGGGAAGGTAGCTTCAGCTGCAAGGTGTGAATGTCTGACTATAGTTTGTAAAAAGCGGGTAAGACAAGTTGCGAATGCCCGACAATGTATGATCAAAAGAGGGAGCGGAGGTGTTCGGCTGCAAGGTCTGAATGTCCAACCATAATTTGTAAAAACCGGGTAGGAAAAGGCTTGAAAGCCCGACTATACATCATCAAAAGCGGGATTGGAGGTGTTCAGCTGCAAGAAGGTGTGAAAGTTCGACTAAAGTTTGTAAAAAGCTGGTAAGACCAGGAGCGATGGCCCGACATTGTATGATCAAAAGCGGGAGCGGAGGTGTTCAGCTGTGAGTAGGTGTGAATGTCCGACCATAATTGCTGAAAAATGTGTTAGAAAAGGTAAGAATGCCGGACCATACATCATCAAAAGCGGGAGAGGTGGTGTTCGGCTGCAAGAAGGTGTGAAAGTCCGACAATGGTTTGTAAAAAGCGGGTAAGAAAAGGTTCGAATGCCCGAATATACATCATCAAAAGCAGAAGCGGAGGTGTTCGGATGCAAGAAGGTGTGAACGTCCGACCAAAGTTTGTAAAAAGCAGGGAAAAGCGAGAAAAAGCTTTTCGTGAGTTCTGCATGATTTGGGATTTTGCTTATAAAATGCATTCCTTCACTCAAACTATGTTAAAACTGATTTGTCCTTCATATTTACCATGTCTAGAAAGATTTAAACAAAAAAAACAACGTTGTACTTTGCAGTAAAAGAAAGAGCAAATCTAAAGTTTCAGGAATCCGAGTATAAGCCTGCTTTCATGAGTTCTGCACGATTTCGGATTTTGCTATAAAATGAATTGCTTTGCTCAAACCAAGTTAAAACTGCTTTGTCCTTCCATATTTATCAATGTCTAGATCGACTTCAACAAAGAAAAACATTGGACTTTGCAGTAGAAGAAGTTGAAATCCATCTACACATTGATAAATATGAAGGACAAAGCAGTTCCCACTTGCCCATACGAAAATAAGCTTATTCTCGGATTCCTGATCCTTCAGTGTTGCTCTTTCTTCTACTGCAAAATACAATGTTGTTCTTTGTGGAAGTCGATCTAGACATTGATAAATATGAAGGACAAAGCAGTTTTCACTTGGTTTGAGTGAAGGAATTCATTTTATACATAAAATCCCAAATCATGCAGAACGTATGAAAAGAAGCTTATTCTCGGATTCCTGATACTTCAGTGTTGCTCTTTCTTCTACTGCAAAATACAATGTTGTTCTTTGTTGAAGTTGATCTAGACATTGATAAATATGAAGGAAAAAGCAGTTTTAACTTGGTTTGAGTGAATGAATTCATTTTATACATAAAATCCGAAATCGAGCAGAACTCATGAAAATAAGCTTATTCTCGGATTCCTAAAACTTTTGATTTGCTCTTTCTTTTACTGCAAAGTACAACGTTGTTTTTTTGTTTAAATCTATCGAGACATTGATAAAATCCCAAATCATGCAGAACTCCTCAAAAGGGGCGTATGGCTTAATCACAAGTGTGGTTCTTGCGCATTCAGGGTAGTATGAGGAAGTTTATGCTTGAAATATATGTAGAATTGGGTACATATGAAGGACAAAGCAGTGTTAATTTAGTTTGAGTGAATGAATTCATTTTATACATAAAATCCGAAATCGTGCAGAACTCATGAAAATAAGCTTATTCTCGGATTCCTAAAACTTTTGATTTGCTCTTTCTTTTACTGCAAAGTACAACGTTGTTTTTTTGTTTAAATCTATCGAGACATTGATAAATATGAAGGTAAAAGCCGTTTTAACATAGTTTGAGTGAAGGAATTAATTTTATAAATAAAATCTCAAATCATGCAGAACTCCTCAAAAGGGGCGTATGGCTTAATGACAAGTGTGGTTCTTTCTCATCCGCTTCTGATAATTTATGGTTGGGCATTCTTACCTTTTCTTACCCGCTTTTTACAAACTTTAGTTGGACATTCACACCTTCTCACAGCTGAACTAACTCCGCTCCCTGTTTTGATCATGTATGGTCTGGCAATACTACCTTTTCTTACCCGTTTGTGAGTAATTATGGCTGGACATTCACACCTTCTTGCAGCCGAACACAACCTCTCCCGCTTTTGATGATATATGGTCCGGCATTCTTACCTTTTCTCATCAGCTTTTTGCAAATTATGATCTGATATTCACACCTACTTGCAGTCGAACAGCTCTGCTCCCGCTTTTGATTATGTTTGGTTGGATATTCGAACTTTTCTTAACTGCTTTTTACAAACTTTGGTCGGACGTTCACACCTTCTTGCAGCTGAACACCTCCACTTCCGCTTTTGATGGTGTATATTCGTGCATACGGACCTTTTCTTACCCGCTTTTTACAAAATATGGTCGGACTTTCACACCTTCTTGTAGCTGAACAACTCCGCTCCTTCTTTTGATTGTGTACAGTCGGGAATTTTAACCTTTTCTTACCCTCTTTTTACCAACTATGGTCGGACATTCACACCTTCTTACAGCGGAACACCTCCGCTTCCTGTTTTGATGATGTATGGTTGGGCATTCGCACCTTTTCTTAACCATTTTTCAGTAATTATTGGTGGACATTCACACCGTCTCTCAGCTGAACCACTCCTCTCCCGCTTATGATTATGTGCGGTTTGATATTCCAAAATTTTCTTTCATGTTTTAAAGCAATTATTGATTGAATTAAAATTTTCTTGTAGCCGAACACATCCACTCCTGCTTTTGATGATGTATGGTTGGGCATTCGCACCCTTTTTTTTATCCATTTTTCAGGAATTATGGGTGGACATTCAGACCTTCTTGCAGCCGAAAACCTCCGCTCCCTCTTTTGATCATACATTGTCAGGCATTCGCACCTTGTCTTACCCGCTTTTTATAAACTTTAGTCAGACATTCACACCTTGCAGCTGAACCACCTCCGCTCCCTGTTTTGATCATGTATGGTCTGGCAATACTACCTTTTCTTACCCGTTTGTGAGTAATTATGGCTGGACATTCACACCTACTTGCAGCCGAACACCACTTTTCCCGCTTTTGATGATGTAAGGTTGGGCATTCAGACCTTGCAGCCGAAAACCTCCGCTCCCTCTTTTGATCATATATTGTCGGGCTTTGGCACCTTTTCTTACCCGCTTTATACAAACCAGGGTCGGACTTTCACACCTTTTAGTAGCCGAACAACTCCGCTCCCACTATTGATTGTGTACAGTCGGGTATTTTCACCTTTTCTTACCCACTTTTTACCAACTATGGTCGGACATTCACACCTTCTTACAGCGGAACACCTCCGCTCCCTCTTTTGATGGTGTATGTTCGGGCATTCTAACCTTTTCTTACCCGCATTTTACAAACTATGGTCGGACATTAAAACCTTCTTGTAGCCGAACACATCCACTCCTGCTTTTGATGTTGTATGGTTGGGCATTCGTACCTTTTCTTACCCATTTTGCAGTAATTATGGGTGGACATTCACACCTTCTTGCATTTGAGCACCTCCTCTCCCGCTTATGATCATGTGCGGTTTGATATTCGAAAATTCTCTTCCATGTTTTCTAGCAATTATTGATGGACATTCAGACCTTCTTGCAGCTGAACACCTCCGCTCCAGCTGTTGATGGTGTATAGTCGGGCTTTCGAGCCTTTTCTTCCCCGCTTTTTACAAACCATGGTTGGACTTTCACATCTTTTAGTAGCCGAACAACTCCGCTCCCGCTATTGATTGTGTACAGTTGGGTATTTTAACCTTTTCTTACCCGCTTTTTACCAACTATGGTCGGACATTCACACCTTCTTACAGCGGAACACCTCCGCTCCCTCTTTTGATGGTGTATGTTCGGGCAGTCAAACCTTTTCTTACCTGCTTTTACAAACTATGGTCAGACATTCAACCCTTCTTGGAGCCGAACACATCCACTCCTGCTTTTGATTATGTATAGTTGGGCATTCGCACCTTTTCTTACCCATTTTTCAGTAATTATGGGTGTACATTCACACCTTCTTGCAGCCAAGCACCTCCGCTCCCTCTTTTGATCATACATTTTCGGGCATTAGCACCTTTTCTTATCCGCTTTTTACAAACCATGGTCGGACTTTCACACCTTTTAGTAGCCGAACAACTCCGTACCCGCTACTGATTGTGTACAGTCGGGTATTTTAACCTTTTCTTACCCGTTTTTAACCAACTATGGTCGGACATTCACACCCTCTTACAGCGGAACACCTCCGCTCCCTCCTTTGATGGTGTATGTTCGGGCATTCGAACCTTTTCTTACCCGCTTTTTACAAACTATGGTCAGACCTGCTTTTGATGATGTATGGTTGGGCATTCGAACCTACTTGTTGCCCGCTTTTCATTAATTATGGGTGGACATTCACACCTTGTCTCAGCCAAACACCTCCGCTCCCTGTTTTGATCATGTATGGTTTGACATTCGCACCTTTGCTTACCCTCTTTTTATACTGATTGCTCAAGATTAAGTTGTTCTTTCTCAAACTACAAAATTTTTTTAGTTGTTGAAACTTGATTTGAAGTGGATAAATAAGGAAGACAAACAGTTTTAAGTCAGGCTGATAGCAATTAATTTTATAGCAAAATCTGTATTTCGTCATTTGTCGAGAGATGCTTATTGCTGAAGAAGTTCTTTCTCATTCTACAAAGTACAACGTTGTTTATCATTGAAACTTGATTAGACATGAATAAATATGAAGGACAAAGCAGTCTTAACATGGTTTGAGTTAAGGAATTCGTTTTATAGGAGAATCCGAATTCGTGCATAACTCGTAAAATAGAGCTTATTTTCGGATTCCTGAAGAATGAGTCTGGTTCTTTCTCATAATACAAAGTTTGTTGTTTATTGTTGAAACTTCATCAGACCGTTAGATATAGTCAGACTCACCTCGACGCACGGCTTGGGATCTGGAACCAGTACTCTTGAGAGGGGTTGGACTCTCTTCCACTCTGGAGTTGCCCGTGGTGAGAGGCGCAGAGCAGGTGTGGGCATACTTATTGCCCCCCGGCTGTGTGCCAGTACATTGGGGTTTACCCCAGTGAACGAGAGGGTAGCCTCCCTCCGCCTTTGGGTGGGGGGACGAGTCCTGACTGTTGTTTGTGCCTATGCGCCAAACAGCAGTTCAGAGTACCTACCCTTTTTGGAGTCTCTGGGGGAGGCACTGGAGAATGCTCCTACCGGAGACTCCCTCATTCTGCTGGGGGACTTCAATGCTCACGTGGGCAATGACAGTGAGACCTGGAGGGGTGTGATTGGGAGGAACGGCCCCCCCGATCTGAATCAGAGTGGTGTTATGTTGTTGGACTTCTGTGCCAGTCATAGACTGTCCATAACGAACACCATGTTCAGGCATAAGGGTGTCCATATGTGCACTTGGCACCAGGACACCCTTGGCCGCAGTTCGATGATCGACTTTGTGGTTGTATCATCGGACTTGCGGCCGTATGTCCTGGACACTCGGGTGAAGAGAGGGGCGGAGCTGTCAACTGATCACCACCTGGTGGTGAGTTGGCTCCGCTGGTGGGGGAGGATGCCGATCAGACCTGGCAGGCCCATACGTATTGTGAGGGTCTGCTGGGAGCGTTTGTCAGAATCCCCCGTCAGAAGGAGCTTTAACTCCCACCTCTGGCAGAGCTTCAACCATATTTGAGGTGGGGGACATTGAGTCCGAATGGGCCATGTTCCGTGACTCCATTGCCGAGGCAGCTGGTCGGAGTTGTGGCCGTAAGGTGGTCGGTGCCTGTCGTGGCGGCAACCCTCGAACCTGCTGGTGGACACCAGTGGTGAGGGAAGCCGTCAAGCTGAAGAAGGAGTCCTATCGGGCCTTTTTGGCCAGTGGGACCCTGGAAGAAGCTGATAGGTACCGACGGGCCAGACGGGCCACGGCTTCGGCGGTTGTGAGGCAAAAACTCGGGCCTGGGAGGAGTTCGGCAAGACCATGGAGAACGATTTCCGGACGGCCTCGAAAAGATTCTGGTCCACCATCCGGCGTCTCAGGGGGGGGGGAGCGGCTCACAGTCAACACTGTTTACAGTGGGGACGGGGCTTTGCTGACCTCAACTAGGGATGTTGTGAGTCGGTGGGGGGAGTACTTCGAGGAACTCCTCAATCCTACCAACACGTGCTCGGAAGAGGCAGAGTCGGAGAGCTCGGAGACGGGGCCACCCATTTCTGGGGCTGAGGTTGCCGAGGTGGTTAAAAAGCTCCTCGGTGGCAAGGCCCCGGGGGTGGATGAGGTCCGTCCTGAGTTTCTCAAGGCTCTGGATGTTGTAGGGCTGTCTTGGCTGACACGCCTCTGCAGTATCGCGTGGACATCGGGGACAGTGCCTCTGGACTGGCAGATTGGGGTGGTGGTCCCCCTCTTTAAAAAGGGGGACCGGAGGGTGTGTTCCAACTATAGGGGTATCACACTCCTCAGTCTCCCTGGTAAGGTCTAGTCGGGGGTATCGGAGAGGAGGATCCGTCGGATAATCGAGCCTCGGATTCAGGAGATGCAGTGTGGCTTTCGTCCTGGCCGTGGAACAGTGGACCAGCTCTATACCCTCGGCAGGATCCTGGAGGGTGCATGGGAGTTCGCCCAACCAGTCTACATGTGTTTTGTGGACTTGGAGAAAGCGTTCGACCGTGTCCCTCGTGGAGTCCTGTGGGGGGTGCTCCGGGAATATGGAGTGCCGGACCCCTTGATAGGGGCCGTTCGGTCTCTGTATGACCGGTGCCAGAGTTTGGTCCGCATTGCCGGCAGTAAGTCGGATACGTTTCCGGTGAGAGTTGGACTCCGTCAGGGCTGCCCTTTGTCACCGATTCTGTTCCTAACTTTTATGGACAGAATTTCTAGGCGGAGCCAGGGCGTTGAGGGTGTCCCATTTGGCGACCTCAGAATCGGGTCTCTGCTTTTTGCAGATGATGTGGTTCTATTAGCGTCGTCAGGCCGTGACCTTCAGCTCTCACTGGAGTGATTCGCAGCCGAGTGTGAAGCGGCTGGGATGAGAATCAGCACCTCCAAATCCGAGACTATGGTTCTCAGCCGGAAAAGGGTGGAATGCTCTCTCCGGGTCGGGAATGAGATCCTTCCCCAAGAGGAGGAGTTCAAGTATCTCGGGGTCTTGTTCACGAATGACGGACGAATGGAGCGGGAGATTGACGGGCGGATCGGTGCGGCGCCTGCAGTGTTGCAGGCTCTGCGTACTTACTGGTCAATCTACGTTCCCATCCTCACCTATGGTCACGAGTTGTGGGTAGTGACCGAAAGAACAAGATCGCGAATACAAGCGGCCGAAATGGGTTTCCTCCGCAGGGTGTCTGGGCTCTCCCTTAGAGATAGGGTGAGAAGCTCAGTCATCCGGGAGGGGCTCGGAGTAGAACCGCTGCTCCTCCGCATTGAGAGGAGTCAGATGAGGTGGCTCGGGCATCTGGTTAGGATGCCCCCTGGGCGCCTCCCTGGGGAGGTGTTCCGGGCACGTCCCACTGGGAGGAGACCCCGGGGGAGACCCAGGACACGTTGGAGAGACTATGTCTCTCGGCTGGCCTGGGAACGCCTCGGGGTCCCCCCGGAAGAGCTGGAGGAAGTGGCCGGGGACAGAGACGTCTGGGTTTCTCTGCTCAAGCTCCTGCCCCCGCGACCCGACCCCCGGATAAGCGGCAGATGATGGATGGATGGATGGATATATCCTCCACCAACCAGACTTACAACCCCCGACTAGGGTAGCAGAATTTCTAAGCATCTGTACCCCAAAACTACTATCAAAAATATATAAATTATTGTCTAAGATAGATGACACAATGTCTCTTCCATCCTCAAAATGGGAGGCAGATTTATCCATCAGTTCTGGTCATAGCTTCTAACCACAAATATGTTTGAACACCTTCATAAAGACTCGAAATCCTAATTTACAGCTCATACAATACAAAATCCTTCATAGAACACACTATACAGGACAAAGGATGTTCAGGATGGGTCTAACACACTCAAACATCTGCTCACATTGCACAGATAACACACCTGATGATTATGCACACGCTTTGGGGTTTTTCTGCGCCTGTCCAGAAGTTGTGGCTTGAAGTCTGTGAGGACCTATCAACATGGCTAAAGTGTAGCATCCCTGCATGCCCCACACTGTGCATACTGGGTGACTTAGACAACATCAACATGGAAATTAACTCAGCACACATGGTTGTCACAGTGTTATGTATCGCAAAGAAAACTATTCTCATGAACTGGAAAGCGAAGAACAATCTGTGTATTAACCAGTTTAGAAATTTTCTTTTAGATTATATTAGCATGGAAACAATGTCTGCCTCCTCAAAACATCAATTGGCTGGATTTCATTCTCTCTGGTCCCCTCTGATTAGTTTTATCACATAGTGGTGGTGGTGGGTTGCTGGGTGATGGTGGGTCTCAGGCCCGGGCTGCTGCGACTGGTGTGACCGGGTGGTTTGTTTGTTTGTTTTTTGATGTTGTTTGTTTGTTTTTTGTAGAGGTCCTCCTGGGTGGGGTTGGGTTGAGTGGGGTGGGGCGGGATGGGTACCTTCTGGGGGTACAGTAGCTCCCGGAATATGGTCGCTGCAGGCCCCGAGCCTGGTGGACATCAGGCCCTCCTGCCCATTGTTGGCTCCCAGGTAGCGGGGATGCCTATTGCAGCCAGTCCCTGGCTGCCCTCTCTGGGGGAGAGTAGCTCCCCCGTTATATATCCCCATACCCCTCTCCCTTCTGGCTCCTGTACACAGCACACACTCACACATGAAGGGTTTTGGGGGCGTGTGTGTTCGGTGGGGTGCAGTGGATGGGGCCACGTAGGTGGTCCCCTTTGGTTGCACTCTGCAGTTCCCTGCCCCTGTTTTAATTACACCTTAGACATTAGTACTTATCAAACACACTCACACACACACATTAGGTCTTGGGGGGTGGTTACACTGAGTGGCATCTGGTGGGCGGGGCTCTTTGGGTATGTAGGCTGCCCAGAGTGCCGCGCTCCCAGTTCTACAAGTTTGGCTGCCCCTCAATTTTAATTGCTCACTATTAGAAAATATTGAAGAGCCAGAAGGGTGAGGGGAGGGGTCTTCTTCGCACACCCCTGCTTCCTGGTGTCTGCTCGGGGCAGGAGGGGCCAGGAGGATTAATTAATTGTTCTGCTGGTTCGGGGTCTGTGGTGGCTGGGGGGTTGCTGGCCTCCTGGTGTGCCCGCTGCACTACACCCCAGCAGAGTCGAGGGAGGTAGGATGTGTGGATGTGTGGATGTATGGGACGTGAAAGTGTGTGTGGTAATGATTGGGCCTGGATCTGGGACTTGCTGTCGCCTGGCCTGCCTGTGTTTCTCCCGATGGGGCATCAGCGTTGCCTCTCCCCACTGCTCGTGACTTCACCCACCTGTGGGCACGTCTTGACTCCCAGGGCACTTGGCCAGGGGCGCTGGGGCAGGCGCTGACCCACTTTGTGGCTGTCTGGGGCGCTTGGCCCTCCTGGGTATTGGGTGGGGCCTCTGCCGGGGGGTTTGGGGGCGCTCGGGCTCCTGGGGCCCAGGTCCAGTGCACGGCCCATGTCTGGGCGGCTGGGGCCTGGCGGGGTCGGTGGGCTGTTACCCCTGGTTCCCGGAGTGCCTCTGCCCTATGCTTATGGGGGCTCTTTCCGGGGGCTTCCTCTGCAGTCTTCTGGGTGGATGCGTGGTTGCCCCTGCGGTGGTTTGCCTAGGTTCTATGCTCTGTGGGGGCTGCTGGTGGCCTGGGTCTTGTGGCCCTCTCTGCCTGCTTCTGATTGCTTGGGGGGGGGGGGGGGGGGGGGGGGGGGGGGGGGGGGGCTGTGGATTGTGGCCCTGTACGCTTATACACTCATAACTAAGCACGGTTATCATGTAGGTCCTGTGCCATGGGTGTTGCATGTTCTCACACACACACACACACATTCATTAGTCCAGTAGCATGGTCACTAAGCAGTTGATGTATTATCATGTCGTCTCAGGTCATCTATATCCACAGCTGTGTTGTATGCGATTGCCGCTTCTTGTGCTTGTTTTTGTTTGTTTGTGTGTTTGTTTTTTCTCTGCTTGTCTGCTTTCAGGTGCTCCTGGTGGCGCTAAGGCTGGATTCCCCTCATAGGCCATGGATTGTTGTCTGTTTTGTTTTTTACAGGTGTAGCAGCTGGTTGTCTGGTTTTTGTTTCTATTTTTGTTCTGTTTCCTCTTCTTTCCTCTTCTTCTTTCCTTGTCCCCCGGTCCGGTTCAGTTCAGTTCATGTCATATATTGTAAACAGAAATAAATAAATGGGCATCAAGGGGAGCTTTACATTTATAAAACTTCCCTTGGCAAAACAAATCTGTTTGGCATCAAAGGTATTCAGACTACAATTCTTCTGACATAATGCTGAACAGGACAAGGGGAAAAAAAAGTAAAGAAGACAGTTCTGCCGAAAGCCAGGGATAGACCTGTTCTAAGTTCTATACTTTTTAAAAGGGGCGTGTTTATCAACTATGGAATTAGAAGATTTACAAAAATGGTCAAGTGCTAGATCTTCATCTGGGATTTTAACAGTGTCATATAACTATTCAACAGATCAGTTAAAAAAAAGCCTGCTCATGGAGATGTTTCAGGATCTGGATACCAAGCGTGGACCTAATGTTTTCATTTTTGCAATTCTGATACAGGCTATTGAGCAGTGATAACTAACACCAAGTTCAGATACTGCGGATTTTCTACCTTTGATTTGTTAAGATTGAGCCAATAAGGGACAACCTTGAAGGATCTCTTTGGTTTTGTAGGATCTGTAATTACCTGAGAAAGGTTGATATTGGTACACACCTTTTTTAAATGATCAGAGGCAGAGTTCAACTTGTTTAAATTAAAATTGCCACACAGAGATTGGGTTTAGGCCACATGCACACAGAATGACATCAACAAATATAAGAAATATTAAACATTTACACATAGATTTTTGAATATATGTAGAGGAATGATACTTTGAAATGTGCTCATTGCGGAGTTATGATCAGTTGAGTAATGAAGGTTGAACTATTCTGGGAAAGAGGTTCTATTCCCAGCATCATGATGGACACTCCTGATATAGAAGGTTTCGCTAACGCATTGGAATTGTTTTACTATTTTCATATGCATGTGCAATGAAGAATTGCTTGCTGCTGATAAATGCAAAGAAGAACAGCTTACACATAGATGCTCACATATAGGCTGCTGAATGCAATGAAGACCTGCTTATCAAGTAAAGTTCAATGTCAATGTGTAATATTCAATTAGGATTTGCAAAACAGTGAAGTTAAACAATGAATGGGTCCATAGTCGGTATGAGAAGACTACAGGAATATTTACCTGGGTGTACGTTCAAACAGAGATGAGAAAATTGCGATAAATAATTGTTTGTTTGTTTGTTAGTATGTATAGGAATGTTATGTGTATAAACTGTGTTGAGTTATAGTTACTCAGTAGTGTCTCAGTGAAGCAACCGACGGGGGAAGCCTTGCGGTGACAACAAAAGCAGTGTTTTACTGATCAGTCAAGTTGCTCCAGTGTACTCCATACAAACTGGTTGGCTACTGAAGGGATAGAAAATGGGGAATACTTGTTTTAAAGCAAACAAGGAATTAGATGGGAAAAATACATGTTTTAACGGGACCCAGACAATATTAAATACTCAGACAGATGGGAGAAGAAGTGTAGTTTTGTAGGAAATCACAAAATTATTACATAGAATTAGTGAAATCAATTGAAGAATGCCTTTCTGAAGAGCTGTTTACCACAGATGAGCAGCTTTGCGACCAAGCACATTGTAGATCGCTTTACTGCCAAAATGATCTAATTTAATGGATTGGTTTAGACATGCATAACAGCATTTTAAGAACAAAGAGAGAAACAAAAAGGGACAACGCTTCATGGTGGAAGGTGATGTATAAATAACTGTGTATATGATGAAGGGGGTGGCAACACCCATTCCGAAATCCCGCCATTCCGAAATCCCGCTATTCCGACATCCCACCATTCCGACATACCACCATTCCGACATACCACCATTCCGACATGCAAACGTCCCACCATTCCGACATCCCACCATTGCGACATCCCGCTATTCTGACGTTCAAATGTCCCACCATTCCGACAAGGCTTTCCGTATAAGGAAATGTGTGTTACTCAACAGGTGAGTCCCTTCTTTCTGTTCATGCAATTTATATGTTTAACATGTTTATAGACAAGCGTTATTAAAAACACAAAGTCTCGGCAACTGGAGGAGGCGAAGCAGTCCGCGGTGGTTTTCAATCACACACTCCAATGCCACTTGTTTCAACTTCCGAAAATTTAATCCAGGAAAAAAAGGCTTACAAACATGGACCAAAACGGCTCCATAACACGCACAAGAATCCAAAAGAAACGAAAGTTAACTAAAAGAAAGCAAATAAACAGTATGAAGTGGTCAAAATTGGTTTTACGCATGCCTATGTGCGTCTGGCACATGCGTCTTCGGGCTCTCCCACGTTGGTTTGTGGATGAAAGCTATATGTTCAGCTGTAATGTCATGTAAAAACAATCTCTACATGACATTTAGTCCCAGGTGTGACCAGTTAGGTCCTTAAGATATCAACAGGCTGTATAACGCTACAACCGTTGCGGCTGGTAAGGACTTCCAACGAGAGATCGTCCTCTACTGTCTTTAATAATTGCACATAATTTAGCTTTGTTAGCTCTGATAGCCTGGAGGAAATGTTTATGCCTAAATATCTAATATTTCCTGACTGTAAAGTGATCGCAGGTATATTATGAACCCTACAGTTAATGGGCAGAACTGTGGTCTTAGACAGAAAGTGCTGAGAATTTATTTATGAGTGTGATCGTGTGACTGAGAGACGTCTGTGAGTTCTGAAGGAAAAGTAATACATCATCAGCATAAAGACTTATTTTATGCTCAATATTTTGGGATTAATTACTCACAAACGGGTAAGAAAAGGTAGTATTGCCAGACCATACATGATCAAAACAGGGAGCGGAGGTGGTTCAGCTGCAAGGTGTGAATGTCTGACTATAGTTTGTAAAAAGCGGGTAAGATAAGGTGCGAATGCCCGACAATGTATGATCAAAAGAGGGAGCGGAGTGTTTTGGCTACAAGAAGGTTTGAATATCCGACCATAGTTTGTAAAAAGCGGGTAAGAAAAGGTTACCATATATCATCAAAAGCAGGAGTGGATGTGTTCGGCTTCAAGAAGATTTGAATGTCCATCAATAATTGCTTTAAAACATGAAAGAAAATTTTCGAATATCAAACCGCACATGATCATAAGCGGGAGAGGAGTTGTTCAGCTGCAAGAAGGTGTGAATGTCCACCCATAATTACTGAAAAATGGGTAATAAAAGGTGAAAATGCCCAACCATACATCATCAAAAGCAGGAGTGGATGTGTTCGGCTACAAGAAAGTTTGAATGTCCGACCATAGTTTGTAAAAAGCGGGTAAGAAAAGGTTCGAATGCCCGAATATAGACATTCAAAAGAGGGAGCGGAGGTGTTCCGCTGTAAGAAGGTGTAAATGTCCGACCATAGTTGGTAAAAAGCGGGTAAGAAAAGGTTCAAATGCCTGACTATACACCATCAAAAGCGGGAGCGGAGGTGTTCCGCTGTAAGAAGGTGTGAATGTCCAACCGCAGTTGGTAAAAAGCTGGTAAGAAAATGTTCGAATGCCCGAATATATACCATCAAAAGCGGAAGCGGAGGTGTTCGACTGCAAGTAGGTGTGAATGTCCAGCCATAATTACTCACAAACGGGTAAGAAAAGGTAGTATTGCTAGACCATACATGATCAAAACAGGGAGCTGAGGTGGTTCAGCTGCAAGGTGTGAATGTCTGACTATAGTTTGTAAAAAGCGGGTAAGACAAGGTGCGAATGCCCGACAATATATGATCAAAAGAGGGAGTGGAGGTCTTCGGCTGCAAGGTCTGAATGTCCAACCATAATTTCTAAAAACCGGGTAAGAAAAGGCTCGAAATTCCGACTATACACAATCAAAAGCGGGAGCGGGAGGTTTTCAGCTGCAAATCCTTCACTCAAACCAAGTGAAAACTGCTTTGTCCTTCATATTTATCAATGTCTAGATCGACTTCAACAAAGAACAACATTGTACTTTGCAGTAAAGAAAGAGCAAATCAAAAGTTTTAGGAATCCGAGAATAAGCTTATTTTCATACGTTCTGCATGATTTGGGATTTTATGTATAAAATGAATTCCTTCACTCAAACCAAGTTAAAACTGCTTTGTCCTTCATATTTATCAATGTCTAGATCGACTTCAACAAAGAACAACATTGTATTTTGCAGTAGAAGAAAAAGCAACACTGAAGGATCAGGAATCCGAGAATAAGCTTCTTTTCATACGTTCTGCATGATTTGGGATTTTATGTATAAAATGAATTCCTTCACTCAAACCAAGTGAAAACTGCTTTGTCCTTCATATTTATCAATGTCTAGATCGACTTCAACAAAGAACAACATTGTATTTTGCAGTAGAAGAAAAAGCAACACTGAAGGATCAGGAATCCGAGAATAAGCTTCTTTTCATACGTTCTGCATGATTTGGGATTTTATGTATAAAATGAATTCCTTCACTCAAACCAAGTGAAAACTGCTTTGTCCTTCATATTTATCAATGTCTAGATTTACTTCAACAAAGAACAACATTGTATTTTGCAGTAGTAGAAAGAGCAACACTTGAAGGAACAGGAATCCGAGAATAAGCTTATTTTCATACGTTCTGCATGATTTGGGATTTTATGTATAAAATGAATTCCTTTACTCAAACTATGTTAAAACTGCTTTGTCCTTCATATTTATCAATGTCTAGATTGACTTCAACAAAGAACAACATTGTATTTTGCAGTAGAAGAAATAGCAACACTGAAGGATCAGGAATCCGAAAACACGCTTATTTTCATACGTTCTGCTTGATTTGGGATTTTGCTATAAAATTAATTCCTTCACTCAAACAAAGTGGAAACTGCTTTGTCCTTCATATTTATCAATGTCTATATCGATTTCAACAAAGAACAAGGCTGTATTTTGCAGTATAGGAAAGAGCAACACTGGAGGATCAGGAATCCGAGAATAAACTTACTTTCATGAGTCCTGCACGATTTCGGATTTTCCTATAAAATGAATTGCTTTGCTCAAACCAAGTTAAAATTGCTTTGTCCTTCATAGTTATCCATGTCTAAAATGTATCAAGCATAAAGTTCCTCATATTACCCTGAATGAGAAAGAAGCATCCCTTTGGTTGAGCAATACGTTCCTTATGCGGAGTTATGCATGATTTCGGATTTTGCTATAAAATTCATTCCTTCACACCTTTTTTTTTCACCGCATTTTATAGATTATGGTTGGAAATTTCAACCACTCTAATCCGAAGACCTCTCCTCCCGCTTTTGTTAATATATTTGAACTTTAGTTGGACATTCACCCCTTTTTGCAGCTAAACCACCTCCGCTCCCTGTTTTGATCATGTATGGTCTGGCAATACTACATTTTCTTACCCGTTTGTGAGTAATTATGGCTGGATATTGACACCTACTTGCAGCTGAACACAATCTCTCTCGCTTTTAATTATGTTTGGATATTCGAACCTTTTCTTTACTGCTTTTTGCCAACTTTGGTCGGACGTTCACACCTTCTTGCAGCCGAACACCTCCGCTTCCGCTTTTGATGGTATATATTCGGGCATTCGAACCTTTTCTTACCAGCTTTTTACAAACGATGGTTGGACTTTCACACCTTCTTGTAGCCGAACAACTCCGCTCCCGCTATTGATTGTGTACAGTCGGGTATTTTAACCTTTTCTTACCCGCTTTTTACCAACTATGGTCGGACATTCACACCGTCTTACAGCGGAACATCTCCGCTCCCGCTTTTGATGGTGTATAGTCAGGCATTTGAACCTTTTCTTACCCGCTTTTTACAAACTATGGTCGGACATTCAAACCTTCGTGTAGCCGAAAACCTCTGCTCCCTCTTTTGATTATACATTGTCGGGCATTCGCACCTTATCTTACCCGCTTTTTACAAACTATAGTCAGACATTCACACCTTGCAGCTGAACCACCTCAGCTCCCTGTTTTGATCATGTATGGTCTGGCAATACTACCTTTTCTTACCCCTTTGTGAGTAATTATGGCTGGACATTCACACCTACTTGCAGTCGAACAGCTCTGCTCCCGCTTTTGATTATGTTTGGTTGGATATTCGAACCTTTTCTTAACTGCTTTTTACAAACTTTGGTCGGACGTTCACACCTTCTTGCAGCCGAACACCTCCGCTTCCGCTTTTGATGGTATATATTCGGGCATTCGAACCTTTTCTTACCAGCTTTTTACAAACCATGGTTGGACTTTCACATCTTCTTGTAGCCGAACAACTCCGCTCCCCCTATTGATTGTGTACAGTCAGGTATTTTAACCTTTTCTTACCCGCTTTTTACCAACTATGGTCGGACATTCACACCGTCTTACAGCGGAACACCTCCGCTCCCGCTTTTGATGGTGTATAGTCAGGCATTTGAACCTTTTCTTACCCGCTTTTTACAAACTATGGTCGGACATTCAAACCTTCTTGTAGCCGAAAACCTCCGCTCCCTCTTTTGATCATACATTGTCGGGCATTCGCACCTTTTCTTACACGTTTTTTACAAACCATGGTCGGACTGTCACACATTCTTGTAGCCAAACACGTCCGCTCCCGCTATTGATTGTTTACAGTCGGGTATTTTAACCTTTTCTTACCCGTTTTTTTACCAACTATGGTCGGACATTCACACCTTCTTACAGCGGAACACCTCCGCTCCCTCTTTTGATGGTGTATGTTTGGGCATTCGAACCTTTTCTTACCCGCTTTTTACAAACTATGCTCGGACATTCAAACCTTGTAGCCGAACACATCCACTCCTGCTTTTGATGATGTATGGTTGGGCATTCAAACCTACTTGTTGCCCGCTTTTCATTAATTTTGGGTGGACATTCACACCTTGTCACAGCCAAACACCTCCGCTCCCTGTTTTGATCATGTATGGTTGGACATTCGCACCTTTTCTCAACCGCTTTTTGCCAACTATGGTCAGCTGTTCACAGCTTCCTCTCCACCATACCTGTATGGTGGGATATTCACACCCACTTGCATCCGAAGACCTTTTGTTGATATTTAGTCGGTCATTCGCAGCTTACCCGCTTTTGGCAAACTATGGCCTTCATGCAGCCAAACACCTCTGATCTCGCTTTTGATGATGTAAGGTTGGGCATTCAGACCTTGCTTCACCTGCTTTTCACCAAATATAGTCGGACATTCACACCTTCTTGCAGCCGAACACTTCCGCTCCACCTTTTAGTGTTCTATCACACCTTTTTTTTCACCGCATTTTATAGATTATGGTTGGAAATTCTCAACCACTCTCATCCGAAGACCTCTCCTCCCGCTTTTGTTAATATATTTGAACTTTAGTCGGACATTCACACCTTCTTGCAGCTGAACCACCTCCGCTCCCTGTTTTGATCATGTATGGTCTGGCAATACTACCTTTTCTTACCCGTTTGTTAGTAATTATGGCTGGACATTCACACCTACTTGCAGCCGAACACCACCTCTCCCGCTTTTGATGATGTATGGACCGGCATTCTTACCTTTTCTAACACATTTTTCAGCAATTATGGTCGGAGATTCACACTTACTCACAGCCGAACAACTCCGCTCCCGCATTTGATGGTGTATAGTCGGGCATTCTCACCCTTTCTCATCAGCTTTTTGCAAATTATGATCTGACATTCACACCTGCTTTTGATAATGTATGGTTTGGCATTCGCACCTTTTCTTACCCATTTTTCAGTAATTATGGGTGTACATTCACACCTTCTTGCAGCTGAACACCTCCTCTCCCGCTATTGATTGTGTACAGTCGGGTATTTTAACCTTTTCTTACCCGCTTTTTACCAACTATGGTTGGACATTCACACCGTCTTACAGCGGAACACCTCTGCTCCCGCTTTTGATGGTGTATAGTCAGGCGCTTGAACCTTTTCTTACCCGCTTTTTACAAACTATGGTCGGACATTCAAACCTTCTTGTAGCCGAAAACCTCCGCTCCCTCTTTTGATTATACATTGTTGGGCATTCGCACCTTATTTACAAACTATAGTCACACATTCACACCTTGCAGCTGAGCCACCTCAGCTCCCTGTTTTGATAGTGTATGTTCGGGCATTCGAACCTATTCTTACCCCCTTTTTACAAACTATGCTCGGAGATTCACACCTACTCACAGCCGAACAACTCCGCTCCCGCATTTGATGATGTATTGTCCGGCATTCTAGTCTCTTCTAACACATTTTTCAGCAATTATGGTCGGACATTCACACCTACTCACAGCCAAAAACTTCCGCTCCCGCATTTGATGGTGAATAGCCGGGCATTCTCACCCTTTCTCATCAGCTTTTTGCAAATTATGATCTGACATTCACACCTACTTGCAGTCGAACAGCTCTTTTCCCGCTTTTGATTATGTTTGGTTGGATATTCGAAACTTTTCTCAACTGCTTTTTACAAACTTTGGTCGGACGTTCACACCTTCTTGCAGCCGAACACATCCACTTCCACTTTTGATGGTATATATTCGGGCATTCGAACCTTTTCTTACCCGCTTTTTACAAACCGTGGTCGGACTTTCACACCTTCTTGTAGCCAAACAACTCCGCTCCCGCTATTGATTGTGTACAGTCGGGTATTTTAACCTTTTCTTACCCGCTTCTTACCAACTATGGTCGGACATTTACACATTCTTACAGCGGAACACCTCCGCTCCCTCTTTTGATGGTCTATGTTCGGGCATTCGAACCTTTTCTTACCCGCTTTTTACAAACTATGGTCGGACATTCAAACCTTCTTGTAGCCGAACACATCCACTCCTGCTTTTGATGATGTATGGTTTGGAATTTTCACCTTTTCTTGCCCATTTTTCAGTAATTATGGGTGGACATTCACACCTACTTGCAGCTGAACAACTCCTCTCCCGCTTATGATCATGTGCGGTTTGATATTCGAAAATTTTCTTTCATGTTTTAAAGCAATTATTGATGGACATTCAAATCTTCTTGTAGCCGAACACATCCACTCCTGCTTTTGATGATGTATGGTTTGGCATTCGCACCCTTTTTTTACCCATTTTTCAGGAATTTTGGGTGGACATTCAGACCTTCTTGTAGCCGAAAACCTCCGCTCCCTCTTTTGATCATACATTGTCGGGCATTCGCACCTTATCTTACCCGCTTTTTACAAACTATAGTCAGACATTCACACCTTGCAGCTGAACCACCTCCGCTCCCTGTTTTGATCATGTATGGTCTGGCAATACTGCCTTTTCTTACCCGTTTGTGAGTAATTAATCCCAAAATATTGAGCATAAAATAAGTCTTTATGCTGATGATGTATTACTTTTCCTTCAGAACTCACAGACGTCTCTCAGTCACACGATCACACTCATAAATAAATTCTCAGCACTTTCTGACTACTCTATCAACTGGTCTAAGACCACAGTTCTGCCCATTAACTGTAGGGTCCATAATATACCTGCGATCACTTTACAGTCAGGAAATATTAGATATTTAGGCATAAACATTTCCTCCAGGCTCTCAGAGCTAACAAAGCTAAATTATGTGCAATTATTAAAGACAGTAGAGGACGATCTCTCGTTGGAAGTCCTTACCTATATCACTTATGGGGAGAGTTACATCCATTAAAATGATGATACTACCAAAAGTTAACTATTTGTTCTCAATGATCCCCATAAAACCATCTGCTACTTGGTTTAAGTCACTAGATTCATGCATCTCCAAATTTCTGTGGAAAAACAAACCACCACGTATTAGTTTAAAAACCCTACACAAGACCAAGGACAGTGGTGGATTAGATTTACCTCATTTTCAGCACTATTCCTTAGACAATAGGTTACAATATATATCAAAATGGTTTAAACCTTGTTGTTGTCACAGTTCCCAGAGACGTTGTAATCGTTGAGGATTCTATATTCACCCCCTCATTAGAGGCACGTAATGCAGATTGATGACACTGAATCTTCTTCTCTGTTCATTGCTGGCATCATTCCCAGCATCGTAAGTGTTCGTGGCATTGTTAGCCTCTTCTTCTGGATCTTGATATCGAGAATCCTTTTGTATTTCTGGTTTGTCAGTCCTCTGTCTTCGTTCACCGGAGTCTTTGTCTTTTTGTCCTTGAGTTTGGTGATTTTTTCTTCTTTTGATGCCTTGACACAATGTGACAGGTGATACCACGTGGGAGATCCTGTAACTTGGACTGCTGTCCCTGTGCTGCGAAATGGCTGTGCTGCTCAAATGGTCTCTCCTTCATCATGGTTACATGCTGCCATTCCGACATCTCGCCATTCCGACATGGGTCTCCAATTGTCGTAATGGCGACACTTAATTTTTTATCAAACGTCCCACCATTCCGACACTTTTTTCCTCCTATGGTCGGAATGGCGGTATGTTTTTTGTTTTTTTTAACATACCGCCATTCCGACAGTTCCTTTTAATAGCCTATTTTTTACCCAAAACATTTTGCACTAATGATATGCCGGCGCAAATACGCCCTAAAGTTTGGCGCACAAGCTTTGCACATGCAGAGGCCACAGCCTCGCAAACAAACTTTAATAATCTATTATCAAAATCCCCTGAATTTCAAATATAAAAATACAGATATTAATGTAACTCTGGCGAGACTGAAACTGATTAAGCAGAAATACAGTGTCAGTGAGCTGTCACAGCAGCCAGCTGGAGCGGAGCTCTCCACAGAGCCCATGCGTCTTTTGCACGCTGTCATCATATGCAAAAGTAATAATTGCAATTACAGATATCACGGCTACTGCACAGGACACAGTTGCGAGCACTCTGCCTTGCCTTGCCAATAGGAGAAGAGAGAAATGACAGCATAGAACGTATAAAACACAACAAAATTCAGTAAAAACGTTTATTCATGTTATTCACGTGATTTATGAGTACTCACTCCAATTTTTGGAAGCGTGGATGGGCTTTGCGCATTTGGCACAAACACACAGCCGCAACGGTTGTAGCTTTATACAGCCTGTTGATATCTTAAGGACCTAACTGGTCACACAATGTCATGTAGAGATTGTTTTTACATGACATTACAGCTGAACATATAGCTTTCATCCACAAACCAACGTGGGAGAGCCCGAAGACGCATGTGCCAGACGCACATAGGCATGCGTAAAACCAATTTTGACCACTTCATACTGTTTATTTGCTTTCTTTTAGTTAACTTTCGTTTCTTTTGGATTCTTGTGCGTGTTATGGAGCCGTTTTGGTCCATGTTTGTAAGCCTTTTTTTCCTGGATTAAATTTTCGGAAGTTGAAACAAGTGGCATTGGAGTGTGTGATTGAAAACCACCGCGGACTGCTTCTCCTCCTCCAGTCGCCGAGACTTTGTGTTTTTAATAACGCTTGTCTATAAACATGTGTTAAACATATAAATTGCATGAACAGAAAGAAGGGACTCACCTGTTGAGTAACACACATTTCCTTATACGGAAAGCCTTGTCGGAATGGTGGGACATTTGAACGTCAGAATAGCGGGATGTCGCAATGGTGGGATGTCGGAATGGTGGGACGTTTGCATGTCGGAATGGTGGTATGTCGGAATGGTGGGATGTCGGAATAGCGGGATGGCGGAATGGCGGGATTTCGGAATGGGTGTTGCCACCCCCTTCATCATATACACAGTTATTTATACATCACCTTCCACCATGAAGCGTTGTCCCTTTTTGTTTCTCTCTTTGTTCTTAAAATGCTGTTATGCATGTCTAAACCAATCCATTAAATTAGATCATTTTGGCAGTAAAGCGATCTACAATGTGCTTGGTCGCAAAGCTGCTCATCTGTGGTAAACAGCTCTTCAGAAAGGCATTCTTCAATTGATTTCACTAATTCTATGTAATAATTTTGTGATTTCCTACAAAACTACACTTCTTCTCCCATCTGTCTGAGTATTTAATATTGTCTGGGTCCCGTTAAAACATGTATTTTTCCCATCTAATTCCTTGTTTGCTTTAAAACAAGTATTCCCCATTTTCTATCCCTTCAGTAGCCGACCAGTTTGTATGGAGTACACTGGAGCAACTTGACTGATCAGTAAAACACTGCTTTTGTTGTCACCGCAAGGCTTCCCCCGTCGGTTGTTTCACTGAGACACTACTGAGTAACTATAACTCAACACAGTTTATACACATAACATTCCTATACATACTAACAAACAAACAAACAATTATTTATCGCAATTTTCTCATCTCTGTTTGAACGTACACCCAGGTAAATATTCCTGTAGTCTTCTCATACCGACTATGGACCCATTCATTGTGTAACTTCACTGTTTTGCAAATCCTAATTGAATATTACACATTGACATTGAACTTTACTTGATAAGCAGGTCTTCATTGCATTCAGCAGCCTATATGTGAGCATCTATGTGTAAGCTGTTCTTCTTTGCATTTATCAGCAGCAAGCAATTCTTCATTGCACATGCATATGAAAATAGTAAAACAATTCCAATGCGTTAGCGAAACCTTCTATATCAGGAGTGTCCATCATGATGCTGGGAATAGAACCTCTTTCCCAGAATAGTTCAACCTTCATTACTCAACTGATCATAACTCCGCAATGAGCACATTTCAAAGTATCATTCCTCTACATATATTCAAAAATCTATGTGTAAATGTTTAATATTTCTTATATTTGTTGATGTCATTCTGTGTGCATGTGGCCTAAACCCAATCTCTGTGTGGCAATTTTAATTTAAACAAGTTGAACTCTGCCTCTGATCATTTAAAAAAGGTGTGTACCAATATCAACCTTTCTCAGGTAATTACTGATCCTACAAAACCAAAGAGATCCTTCAAGGTTGTCCCTGATTGGCTCAATCTTAACAAATCAAAGGTAGAAAATCCGCAGTATCTGAACTTGGTGTTAGTTATCACTGCTCTATAGCCTGTATCAGAATTGCAAAAATGAAAACATTAGGTCCACGCTTGGTATCCAGATCCTGAAACATCTCCATGAGCAGGCTTTTTTTTAACTGATCTGTTGAATAGTTATATGACACTGTTAAAATCCCAGATGAAGATCTAGCACTTGACCATTTTTTTAAATCTTCTAATTCCACAGTTGATAAACACGCCCCTTTTAAAAAGTATAGACCTTAGAACAGGTCTATCCCTGGCTTTCGGCAGAACTGTCTTCTTTACTTTTTTTTCCCCTTGTCCTGTTCAGCATTATGTCAGAAGAATTGTAGTCTGAATACCTTTGATGCCAAACAGATTTGTTTTGCCAAGGGAAGTTTTATAAATGTAAAGCTCCCCTTGATGCCCATTTATTTATTTCTGTTTACAATATATGACATGAACTGAACTGAACCGGACCGGGGGACAAGGAAAGAAGAAGAGGAAAGAAGAGGAAACAGAACAAAAATAGAAACAAAAACCAGACAACCAGCTGCTACACCTGTAAAAAACAAAACAGACAACAATCCATGGCCTATGAGGGGAATCCAGCCTTAGCGCCACCAGGAGCACCTGAAAGCAGACAAGCAGAGAAAAAACAAACACACAAACAAACAAAAACAAGCACAAGAAGCGGCAATCGCATACAACACAGCTGTGGATATAGATGACCTGAGACGACATGATAATACATCAACTGCTTAGTGACCATGCTACTGGACTAATGAATGTGTGTGTGTGTGTGTGAGAACATGCAACACCCATGGCACAGGACCAACATGATAACCGTGCTTAGTTATGAGTGTATAAGCGTACAGGGCCACAATCCACAGCCCCCCCCCAAGCAATCAGAAGCAGGCAGAGAGGGCCACAAGACCCAGGCCACCAGCAGCCCCCACAGAGCACAGAACCCAGGCAGCCCACCGCAGGGGCAACCACGCATCCACCCAGAAGACTGCAGAGGAAGCCCCCGGAAAGAGCCCCCATAAGCATAGGGCAGAGGCACTCCGGGAACCAGGGGTAACAGCCCACCGACCCCGCCAGGCCCCAGCCGCCCAGACATGGGCCGTGCACTGGACCTGGGCCCAAGGAGCCCGAGCGCCCCCAAACCCCCCGGCAGAGGCCCCACCCAATACCCAGGAGGGCCAAGCGCCCCAGACAGCCACAAAGTGGGTCAGCGCCTGCCCCAGTGCCCCTGGCCAAGTGCCCTGGGAGTCAAGACGTGCCCACAGGTGGGTGAAGTCGCGAGCAGTGGGGAGAGGCAACGCTGATGCCCCATCGGGAGAAACACAGGCAGGCCAGGCGACAGCAAGTCCCAGATCCAGGCCCAATCATTACCACACACACTTTCACGTCCCATACATCCACACATCCACACATCCTACCTCCCTCGACTCTGCTGGGGTGTAGTGCAGCGGGCACACCAGGAGGCCAGCAACCCCCCAGCCACCACAGACCCCGAACCAGCAGAACAATTAATTAATCCTCCTGGCCCCTCCTGCCCCGAGCAGACACCAGGAAGCAGGGGTGTGCGAAGAAGACCCCTCCCCTCACCCTTCTGGCTCTTCAATATTTTCTAATAGTGAGCAATTAAAATTGAGGGGCAGCCAAACTTGTAGAACTGGGAGCCCGGCACTCTGGGCAGCCTACATACCCAAAGAGCCCCGCCCACCAGATGCCACTCAGTGTAACCACCCCCCAAGACCTAATGTGTGTGTGTGAGTGTGTTTGATAAGTAGTAATGTCTAAGGTGAAATTAAAACAGGGGCAGGGAACTGCAGAGTGCAACCAAAGGGGACCACCTACGTGGCCCCATCCACTACACCCCACCGAACACACACGCCCCCAAAACCCTTCATGTGTGAGTGTGTGCTGTGTACAGGAGCCAGAAGGGAGAGGGGTATGGGGATATATACCGGGGGAGCTACTCTCCCCCAGAGAGGGCAGCCAGGGACTGGCTGCAATAGGCATCCCCGCTACCTGGGAGCCAACAATGGGCAGGAGGGCCTGATGTCCACCAGGCTCGGGGCCTGCAGCGACCATATTCCGGGAGCTACTGTACCCCCAGAAGGTACCCATCCCGCCCCACCCCACTCAACCCAACCCCACCCAGGAGGACCTCTACAAAAAACAAACAAACAACATCAAAAAACAAACAAACAAACCACCCGGTCACACCAGTCACAGCAGCCCGGGCCTGAGACCCACCATCACCCAGCAACCCACCACCACCACTATGTGATAAAACTAATCAGAGGGGACCAGAGAGAATGAAATCCAGCCAATTGATGTTTTGAGGAGGCAGACATTGTTTCCATGCTAATATAATCTAAAAGAACATTTCTAAACTGGTTAATACACAATTGTTCTTCGCTTTCCAGTTCATGAGAATAGTTTTCTTTGCGATACATAACACTGTGACAACCATGTGTGCTGAGTTCATTTCCATGTTGATGTTGTCTAAGTCACCCAGAATGCACAGTGTGGGGCATGCAGGGATGCTACACTTTAGCCATGTTGATAGGTCCTCACAGACTTCAAGCCAGAACTTCTGGACAGGCGCAGAAAACCACAAAGCGTGTGCATAATCATCAGGTGTGTTATCTGTGCAATGTGAGCAGATGTTTGAGTGTGTTAGACCCAACCTGAACATCCTTTGTCCTGTATAGTGTGTTCTATGAAGGATTTTGTATTGTATGAGCTGTAAATTAGGATTTCGAGTCTTTATGAAGGTGTTCAAACATATTTGTGGTTAGAAGCTATGACCAGAACTGATGGATAAATCTGCCTCCCATTTTGAGGATGGAAGAGACATTGTGTCATCTATCTTAGACAATAATTTATATATTTTTGATAGTAGTTTTGGGGTACAGATGCTTAGAAATTCTGCTACCCTAGTCGGGGGTTGTAAGTCTGGTTAGTGGAGGATATATCCATCCATCCATCCATCATCTGCCGCTTATCCGGGGGTCGGGTCGCGGGGGCAGGAGCTTGAGCAGAGAAACCCAGACGTCTCTGTCCCCGGCCACTTCCTCCAGCTCTTCCGGGGGGACCCCGAGGCGTTCCCAGGCCAGCCGAGAGACATAGTCTCTCCAACGTGTCCTGGGTCTCCCCCGGGGTCTCCTCCCAGTGGGACGTGCCCGGAACACCTCCCCAGGGAGGCGCCCAGGGGGCATCCTAACCAGATGCCCGAGCCACCTCATCTGACTCCTCTCAATGCGGAGGAGCAGCGGTTCTACTCCGAGCCCCTCCCGGATGACTGAGCTTCTCACCCTATCTCTAAGGGAGAGCCCAGACACCCTGCGGAGGAAACCCATTTCGGCCGCTTGTATTCGCGATCTTGTTCTTTCGGTCACTACCCACAACTCGTGACCATAGGTGAGGATGGGAACGTAGATTGACCAGTAAGTAGAGAGCTTCGCCTTCTGGCTCAGCTCCCTCTTCACAACGACGGGTCGGTGCAGAGCCTGCAACACTGCAGGCGCCGCACCGATCCGCCCGTCAATCTCCCGCTCCATTCGTCCGTCACTCGTGAACAAGACCCCGAGATACTTGAACTCCTCCTCTTGGGGAAGGATCTCATTCCCGACCCGGAGAGAGCATTCCACCCTTTTCCGGCTGAGAACCATAGTCTCGGATTTGGAGGTGCTGATTCTCATCCCAGCCGCTTCACACTCGGCTGCGAATCACTCCAGTGAGAGCTGAAGGTCACGGCCTGACGACGCTAATAGAACCACATCATCTGCAAAAAAGCAGAGACCTGATTCTGAGGTCGCCAAATGGGACACCCTCAACGCCCTGGTTCCGCCTAGAAATTCTGTCCATAAAAGTTAGGAACAGAATCGGTGACAAAGGGCAGCCCTGACGGAGTCCAACTCTCACCGGAAACGTATCCGACTTACTGCCGGCAATGCGGACCAAACTCTGGCACCGGTCATACAGAGACCGAACGGCCCCTATCAAGGGGTCCGGCACTCCATATTCCCGGAGCACCCCCCACAGGACTCCACGAGGGACACGGTCGAACGCTTTCTCCAAGTCCACAAAACACATGTAGACTGGTTGGGCGAACTCCCATGCACCCTCCAGGATCCTGCCGAGGGTATAGAGCTGGTCCACTGTTCCACGGCCAGGACGAAAGCCACACTGCATCTCCTGAATCCGAGGCTCGATTATCCGACGGATCCTCCTCTCCAATACCCCCGAATAGACCTTACCAGGGAGGCTGAGGAGTGTGATACCCCTATAGTTGGAACACACCCTCCGGTCCCCCTTTTATAAGAGGGGGACGACCACCCCAATCTGCCAGTCCAGAGGCACTGTCCCCGATGTCCACGCGATACTGCCGAGGCGTGTCAGCCAAGACAGCCCTACAACATCCAGAGCCTTGAGAAACTCAGGACGGACCTCATCCACCCCCGGGGCCTTGCCACCGAGGAGCTTTTTAACCACCTCGGCAACCTCAGCCCCAGAAATGGGAGGCCCCGTCTCCGAGCTCTCCGACTCTGCCTCTTCCGAGCACGTGTTGGTAGGATTGAGGAGTTCCTCGAAGTACTCCCCCCACCGACTCACAACATCCCTAGTTGAGGTCAGCAAAGCCCCGTCCCCACTGTAAACAGTGTTGACTGTGAGCCGCTTCCCCCCCCCTGAGACGCCGGATGGTGGACCAGAATCTTTTCGAGGCCGTCCGGAAATCGTTCTCCATGGTCTCACCGAACTCCTCCCAGGCCCGAGTTTTTGCCTCAGCAACCGCCGAAGCCGTGGCCCGTCTGGCCCGTCGGTACCTATCAGCTTCTTCCAGGGTCCCACTGGCCAAAAAGGCCCGATAGGACTCCTTCTTCAGCTTGACGGCTTCCCTCACCACTGGTGTCCACCAGCAGGTTCGAGGGTTGCCGCCACGACAGGCACCGACCACCTTACGGCCACAACTCCGACCAGCTGCCTCGGCAATGGAGTCACGGAACATGGCCCATTCGGACTCAATATCCCCCACCTCAAATATGGTTGAAGCTCTGCCGGAGGTGGGAGTTAAAGCTCCTTTTGACGGGGGATTCTGACAAACGCTCCCAGCAGACCCTCACAATACGTTTGGGCCTGCCAGGTCTGATCGGCATCCTCCCCCACCAGCGGAGCCAACTCACCACCAGGTGGTGATCAGTTGACAGCTCCGCCCCTCTCTTCACCCGAGTGTCCAGGACATACGGCCGCAAGTCCGATGATACAACCACAAAGTCGATCATCGAACTGCGGCCAAGGGTGTCCTGGTGCCAAGTGCACATATGGACACCCTTATGCCTGAACATGGTGTTCGTTATGGACAGTCTATGACTGGCACAGAAGTCCAACAACATAACACCACTCTGATTCAGATCGGGGGGGCCGTTCCTCCCAATCACACCCCTCCAGGTCTCACTGTCATTGCCCACGTGAGCATTGAAGTCCCCCAGCAGAATGAGGGAGTCTCCGGTAGGAGCATTCTCCAGTGCCTCCCCCAGAGACTCCAAAAAGGGTAGGTACTCTGAACTGCTGTTTGGCGCATAGGCACAAACAACAGTCAGGACTCGTCCCCCCACCCAAGGCGGAGGGAGGCTACCCTCTCGTTCACTGGGGTAAACTCCAATGTACTGGCACACAGCCGGGGGGCAATAAGTATGCCCACACCTGCTCTGCGCCTCTCACCACGGGCAACTCCAGAGTGGAAGAGAGTCCAACCCCTCTCAAGAGTACTGGTTCCAGATCCCAAGCCGTGCGTCGAGGTGAGTCCGACTATATCTAACGGTCTGATGAAGTTTCAACAATAAACAACAAACTTTGTATTATGAGAAAGAACCAGACTCATTCTTCAGGAATCCGAAAATAAGCTCTATTTTACGAGTTATGCACGAATTCGGATTCTCCTATAAAACGAATTCCTTAACTCAAACCAAGTTAAGACTGCTTTGTCCTTCATATTTATTCATGTCTAATCAAGTTTCAATGATAAACAACGTTGTACTTTGTAGAATGAGAAAGAACTTCTTCAGCAATAAGCATCTCTCGACAAATGACGAAATACAGATTTTGCTATAAAATTAATTGCTATCAGCCTGACTTAAAACTGTTTGTTTTCCTTATTTATCCACTTCAAATCAAGTTTCAACAATTAAAAAAATTTTGTAGTTTGAGAAAGAACAACTTAATCTTGAGCAATCAGTATAAAAAGAGGGTGGGCAAAGGTGCGAATGTCAAACCATACATGATCAAAACAGGGAGCGGAGGTGTTTGGCTGAGACAAGGTGTGAATGTCCACCCATAATTAATGAAGAGCGGGCAACAAGTAGGTTCGAATGCCCAACCATACATCATCAAAAGCAGGAGTGGATATGTTCGGCTACAAGAAGGTTTGAACGTCTGACCATAGTTTGTAAAAAGCGGGTAAGAAAAGGTTCGAATGCCCGAACATACACCATCAAAGGAGGGAGCGGAGGTGTTCCGCTGTAAGAAGGTGTGAATGTCCGACCATAGTTGGTAAAAAGCGGGTAAGAAAAGGTTAAAATACCCGACTGTACACAATCAATAGCGGGAGCGGAGTTGTTTGGCTACAAGAAGGTGTGAAAGTCCGACCACGGTTTGTAAAAAGCGGGTAAGAAAAGGTTCGAATGCCCGAATATATACCATCAAAAGTGGAAGTGGATGTGTTCGGCTGCAAGAAGGTGTGAACGTCCGACCAAAGTTTGTAAAAAGCAGTTAAGAAAAGCTTCGAATATCCAACCAAACATAATCAAAAGCGGGAGCAGAGCTGTTCAACTGCAAGTAGGTGTGAATGTCAGATCATAATTTGCAAAAACATGATGAGAAAGGGTGAGAATGCCCGGCTATACACCATCAAATGCGGGAGCGGAAGTTTTCGGCTGTGAGTAGGTGTGAATGTCCGACCATAATTGCTGAAAAATGTGTTAGAAGAGACTAGAATGCCGGACAAGACATCATCAAATGCGGGAGCGGAGTTGTTCAGCTGTGAGTAGGTGTGAATCTCCGAGCATAGTTTGTAAAAAGGGGGTAAGAATAGGTTCGAATGGCCGAACATACACTATCAAAACAGGGAGCTGAGGTGGCTCAGCTGCAAGGTGTGAATGTGTGACTATAGTTTGTAAATAAGGTGCGAATGCCCAACAATGTATAATCAAAAGAGGGAGCGGAGGTTTTCGGCTACAAGAAGGTTTGAATGTCCGACCAATGATTGTAAAAAGCGGGTAAGAAAAGGTTCAAATGCCTGACTATACACCATCAAAAGCGGGAGAGGAGGTGTTCAGCTGCAAGAAGGTGTGAATGTCCACCCATAATTACTGAAAAATGGGTAAGAAAAGGTGCGAATGCCCAACCATACATTATCAAAAGCGGGAGAGGTGGTGTTCGGCTGCAAGTAGGTGTGAATGTCCAGCCAGAATTACTAACAAACGGGTAAGAAAAGGTAGTATTGCCAGACCTTACATGATCAAAACAGGGAGCGGAGGTGGTTCAGCTGCAAGAAGGTGTGAATGTCCGACTAAAGTTCAAATATATCAACAAAAGCGGGAGGAGAGGTCTTCGGATGAGAGTGGTTGAGAATTTCCAACCATAATCTATAAAATGCGGTGAAAAAAAAGGTGTTATAGAACACTAAAAGGTGGAGCGGAAGTGTTCGGCTGCAAGAAGGTGTGAATGTCCGACTATATTTGGTGAAAAGCAGGTGAAGCAAGGTCTGAATGCCCAACCTTACATCATCTAAAGCGAGATCAGAGGTGTTTGGCTGCATGAAGGCCATAGTTTGCCAAAAGCGGGTAAGCTGCGAATGACCGACTAAATATCAACAAAAGGTCTTCGGATGCAAGTGGGTGTGAATATCCCACCATACAAGTATGGTGGAGAGGAAGCTGTGAACAGCCGACCATAGTTGGCAAAAAGCAGTTAAGAAAAGGTTCGAATATCCAACCAAACATAATCAAAAGCGGGAGCAGAGCTGTTCGACTGCAAGTAGGTGTGAATGTCCAGCCATAATTACTCACAAAGGGGTAAGAAAAGGTAGTATTGCCAGACCATACATGATCAAAACAGGGAGCTGAGGTGGTTCAGCTGCAAGGTGTGAATGTCTGACTATAGTTTGTAAAAAGCGGGTAAGACAAGGTGCGAATGCCCGACAATGTATGATCAAAAGAGGGAGTGGAGGTCTTCGGCTGCAAGGTCTGAATGTCCAACCATAATTTCTAAAAACCGGGTAAGAAAAGGCTCGAAAGCCCGACTATACACAATCAAAAGCGGTAGCGGGAGGTTTTCAGCTGCAAATCCTTCACTCAAACCAAGTGAAAACTGCTTTGTCCTTCATATTTATCAATGTCTAGATTTACTTCAACAAAGAACAACATTGTATTTTGCAGTAGTAGAAAGAGAAACACTTGAAGGAACAGGAATCCGAGAATAAGCTTATTTTCATACGTTCTGCATGATTTGGGATTTTATGTATAAAATGAATTCCTTTACTCAAACTATGTTAAAACTGCTTTGTCCTTCATATTTATCAATGTCTAGATTGACTTCAACAAAGAACAACATTGTATTTTGCAGTAGAAGAAATAGCAACACTGAAGGATCGGGAATCCGAAAACAAGCTTATTTTCATACGTTCTGCTTGATTTGGGATTTTGCTATAAAATTAATTCCTTCACTCAAACAAAGTGGAAACTGCTTTGTCCTTCATATTTATCAATGTCTAGATTTACTTCAACAAAGAACAACATTGTATTTTGCAGTAGTAGAAAGAGCAACACTTGAAGGAACAGGAATTCGAGAATAAGCTTATTTTCATACGTTCTGCATGATTTGGGATTTTATGTATAAAATGAATTCCTTTACTCAAACTATGTTAAAACTGCTTTGTCCTTCATATTTATCAATGTCTAGATTGACTTCAACAAAGAACAACATTGTATTTTGCAGTAGAAGAAATAGCAACACTGAAGGATCAGGAATCCGAAAACAAGCTTATTTTCATACGTTCTGCTTGATTTGGGATTTTGCTATAAAATTAATTCCTTCACTCAAACAAAGTGGAAACTGCTTTGTCCTTCATATTTATCAATGTCTAGATTTACTTCAACAAAGAACAACATTGTATTTTGCAGTAGTAGAAAGAGCAACACTTGAAGGAACAGGAATCCGAGAATAAGCTTATTTTCATACGTTCTGCATGATTTGGGATTTTATGTATAAAATTAATTCCTTTACTCAAACTATGTTAAAACTGCTTTGTCCTTCATATTTATCAATGTCTAGATTGACTTCAACAAAGAACATTGTATTTTGCAGTAGAAGAAATAGCAACACTGAAGGATCAGGAATCCGAAAACAAGCTTATTTTCATACGTTCTGCTTGATTTGGGATTTTGCTATAAAATTAATTCCTTCACTCAAACTATGTTAAAACGGCTTTTACCTTCATATTTATCAATGTCTCGATAGATTTAAACAAAAAAACAACGTTGTACTTTGCAGTAAAAGAAAGAGCAAATCAAAAGTTTTAGGAATCCGAGAATAAGCTTATTTTCATGAGTTCTGCACGATATCGGATTTATGTATAAAATGATTTCATTCACTCAAACCAAGTTAAAACTGCTTTGTCCTTCATATTTATCAATGTCTAGATCGACTTCAACAAAGAACAACATTGCATTTTGCAGTAGAAGAAAGGGCAGCACTGAAGGATCAGGAATCCGAGAATAAGCTTCTTTTCATACGTTCTGCATGATTTGGGATTTTATGTATAAAATGAATTCCTTCACTCAAACTAAGTTAACACTGCTTTGTCCTTCATATGTACCCATTTCTACATATATTTCAAGCATAAACTTCCTCATATTACCCTGAATGAGAAAGAACCACACTTGTGATTAAGCCATACGCCCCTTTTGAGGAGTTCTGCATGATTTGGGATTTTATCTATAAAATGAATTCCTTCACTCAAACTATGTTAAAACGGCTTTTACCTTCATATTTATCAATGTCTCGATAAATTTAAACAAAAAAACAACGTTGTACTTTGCAGTAAAAGAAAGAGCAAATCAAAAGTTTAGGAATCCGAGAATAAGTTTATTTTCATGAGTTCTGCACGATTTCGATTTTATGTGTAAAATGATTTCATTCGATTGCCTAACAATACATTATCAAAAGCAGGTGTGAATGTCTGATCATAATTTGTAAAAAGCTGATGAGAAAGGGTGAGAATGCCCGACTATACACCATCAAATGCGGGAGCGGAGGTGTTTGGCTCTGAGTAGGTGTGAATGTCCGACCATAATTGCTGAAAAATGTGTTAGAAAAGGTAAGAACACTGGACCATACATCATCAAAAGCGGGAGAGGTGGTGTTCGGCTTCAAGAAGGTGTGAAAGTCCGACAATGGTTTGTAAAAAGCGGGTAAGAAAAGGTTCGAATGCCCGAATATATACCATAAAAAGCGGAAGCGGAGATGTTCGACTGCAAGAAGGTGTGAACGTCCGACCAAAGTTTGTAAAAAGCAGTTAAGAAAAGGTTCGAATATGCAACCAAAAATAATCAAAAGCGGGAGCAGAGCTGTTCGACTGCAAGTAGGTGTGAATGTCCAGCCATAATTACTCACAAACGGGTAAGAAAAGGTAGTATCTCCAGACCATACAAGATCAAAACAGGGAGCGGAGGTGATTCAGCTGCAAGGTGTGGAATGTCTGACTAAAGACCTCAGACCTTCTTGCAGCCGAAAACCTCCGCTCCTCTTTTGATCATACATTGTCGGGCATTCGCACCTTGTCTTACCCGCTTTTTACAAACTTTAGTTGGACATTCACACCTTCTTGCAGCTGAACTAACTCCGCTCCCTGTTTTGATCATGTATGGTCTGGCAACACTACCTTTTCTTACCCGTTTGTGAGTAATTATGGCTGGACATTCACACCTTCTTGCAGCCGAACACAACCTCTCCCGCTTTTGATGATATATGGTCCGGCATTCTTACCTTTTCTAACACATTTTTCAACAATTATGGTCGGACATTCACACCTACTCACAGACGAACACCTCCCACATTTGATAGTGTATAGTCGGGCATTCTCACCCTTTCTCATCAGCTTTTTGCAAAATATGATCTGATATTCACACCTACTTGCAGTCGAACAGCTCTGTTCCCGCTTTTGATTATGATTGGTTGGATATTCGAACTTTTCTTAACTGCTTTTTACAAACTTTGGTCGGACGTTCACACCTTCTTGCAACTAAACACCTCCGCTTCCGCTTTTGATGGTGTATATTCGTGCATACGAACCTTTTCTTACCCGCTTTTTACAAATTATGGATGGACATTCAGACCTTCTTGTAGCTGAACCACTCCGCTCCCTCTTTTGATTGTGTACAGTTGGGAATTTTAACTTTTTCTTACCCGCTTTTTACCAAGTATGGTCGGACATTCACACCTTCTTACAGCGGAACACCTCCGCTCCCTCTTTTGATGGTGTATGTTCGGGCATTCTAACCTTTTCTTACCCGCTTTTTACAAACTATGGTCGGACATTAAAACCTTCTTGTAGCCGAACACATCCACTCCTGCTTTTGATGTTGTATGGTTGGGCATTCGTACCTTTTCTTACTCATTTTGCAGTAATTATGGGTGGACATTCACACCTTCTTGCATTTGAGCACCTCCGCTCCCGCTTATGATCATGTGCGGTTTGATATTCGAAAATTCTCTTCCATGTTTTCTAGCAATTATTGATGGACATTCAGACCTTCTTGCAGCTGAACACCTCCGCTCCAGCTGTTGATGGTGTATAGTCGGGCTTTCGAGCCTTTTCTTCCCCGATTTTTACAAAATATGGATGGAAATTCAGACCTTCTTTCAGCCAAAAACCTCCGCTCCCTCTTTTGATCATACATTGTCAGGCATTCGCACCTTGTCTTACCCGCTTTTTATAAACTTTAGTCAGACATTCACACCTTGCAGCAGAACCACCTCCGCTCCCTGTTTTGATCTTGTATGGTATGGAGATACTACCTTTTCTTACCCGTTTGTGAGTAATTATGGCTGGACATTCACACCTACTTGCAGCCGAACACCACTTTTCCCGCTTTTGATGATGTAAGGTTGGGCATTCAGACCTTGCAGCCGAAAACCTCCGCTCCCTCTTTTGATCATACATTGTCGGGCTTTGGCACCTTTTCTTACCCGCTTTATACAAACCAGGGTCGGACTTTCACACCTTTTAGTAGCCGAACAACTCCGCTCCCACTATTGATTGTGTACAGTCGGGTATTTTCACCTTTTCTTACCCACTTTTTACCAACTATGGTCGGACATTCACACCTTCTTACAGCGGAACACCTCCGCTCCCTCTTTTGATGGTGTATGTTCGGGCATTCTAACCTTTTCTTACCCGCATTTTACAAACTATGGTCGGACATTAAAACCTTCTTGTAGCCGAACACATCCACTCCTGCTTTTGATGTTGTATGGTTGGGCATTCGTACCTTTTCTTACCCATTTTGCAGTAATTATGGGTGGACATTCACACCTTCTTGCATTTGAGCACCTCCTCTCCCGCTTATGATCATGTGCGGTTTGATATTCGAAAATTCTCTTCCATGTTTTCTAGCAATTATTGATGGACATTCAGACCTTCTTGCAGCTGAACACCTCCGCTCCAGCTGTTGATGGTGTATAGTCGGGCTTTCGAGCCTTTTCTTCCCCGCTTTTCACAAACCATGGTCGGACTTTCACATCTTTTAGTAGCCGAACAACTCCGCTCTCCGCTATTGATTGTGTACAGTCGGGTATTTTAACCTTTTCTTACCCGCTTTTTACCAACTATGGTCGGACATTCACACCTTCTTACAGCGGAACACCTCCGCTCCCTCTTTTGATGGTGTATGTTCGGGCAGTCAAACCTTTTCTTACCTGCTTTTTACAAACTATGGTCAGACATTCAACCCTTCTTGGAGCCGAACACATCCACTCCTGCTTTTGATTATGTATAGTTGGGCATTCGCACCTTTTCTTACCCATTTTTCAGTAATTATGGGTGTACATTCACACCTTCTTGCAGCCAAGCACCTCCGCTCCCTCTTTTGATCATACATTTTCGGGCATTAGCACCTTTTCTTATCCGCTTTTTACAAACCATGGTCGGACTTTCACACCTTTTAGTAGCCGAACAACTCCGTACCCGCTACTGATTGTGTACAGTCGGGTATTTTAACCTTTTCTTACCCGTTTTTAACCAACTATGGTCGGACATTCACACCCTCTTACAGCGGAACACCTCCGCTCCCTCCTTTGATGGTGTATGTTCGGGCATTCGAACCTTTTCTTACCCGCTTTTTACAAACTATGGTCAGACCTGCTTTTGATGATGTATGGTTGGGCATTCGAACCTACTTGTTGCCCGCTTTTCATTAATTATGGGTGGACATTCACACCTTGTCTCAGCCAAACACCTCCGCTCCCTGTTTTGATCATGTATGGTTTGACATTCGCACCTTTGCTTACCCTCTTTTTATACTGATTGCTCAAGATTAAGTTGTTCTTTCTCAAACTACAAAATTTTTTTAGTTGTTGAAACTTGATTTGAAGTGGATAAATAAGGAAAACAAACAGTTTAAGTCAGGCTGATAGCAATTAATTTTATAGCAAAATCTGTATTTCGTCATTTGTCGAGAGATGCTTATTGCTGAAGAAGTTCTTTCTCATTCTACAAAGTACAACGTTGTTTATCATTGAAACTTGATTAGACATGAATAAATATGAAGGACAAAGCAGTCTTAACATGGTTTGAGTTAAGGAATTCGTTTTATAGGAGAATCCGAATTCGTGCATAACTCGTAAAATAGAGCTTATTTTCGGATTCCTGAAGAATGAGTCTGGTTCTTTCTCATAATACAAAGTTTGTTGTTTATTGTTGAAACTTCATCAGACCGTTAGATATAGTCAGACTCACCTCGACGCACGGCTTGGGATCTGGAACCAGTACTCTTGAGAGGGGTTGGACTCTCTTCCACTCTGGAGTTGCCCGTGGTGAGAGGCGCAGAGCAGGTGTGGGCATACTTATTGCCCCCCGGCTGTGTGCCAGTACATTGGGGTTTACCCCAGTGAACGAGAGGGTAGCCTCCCTCCGCCTTTGGGTGGGGGGACGAGTCCTGACTGTTGTTTGTGCCTATGCGCCAAACAGCAGTTCAGAGTACCTACCCTTTTTGGAGTCTCTGGGGGAGGCACTGGAGAATGCTCCTACCGGAGACTCCCTCATTCTGCTGGGAGGACTTCAATGCTCACGTGGGCAATGACAGTGAGACCTGGAGGGGTGTGATTGGGAGGAACGGCCCCCCCGATCTGAATCAGAGTGGTGTTATGTTGTTGGACTTCTGTGCCAGTCATAGACTGTCCATAACGAACACCATGTTCAGGCATAAGGGTGTCCATATGTGCACTTGGCACCAGGACACCCTTGGCCGCAGTTCGATGATCGACTTTGTGGTTGTATCATCGGACTTGCGGCCGTATGTCCTGGACACTCGGGTGAAGAGAGGGGCGGAGCTGTCAACTGATCACCACCTGGTGGTGAGTTGGCTCCGCTGGTGGGGGAGGATGCCGATCAGACCTGGCAGGCCCATACGTATTGTGAGGGTCTGCTGGGAGCGTTTGTCAGAATCCCCCGTCAGAAGGAGCTTTAACTCCCACCTCTGGCAGAGCTTCAACCATATTTGAGGTGGGGGACATTGAGTCCGAATGGGCCATGTTCCGTGACTCCATTGCCGAGGCAGCTGGTCGGAGTTGTGGCCGTAAGGTGGTCGGTGCCTGTCGTGGCGGCAACCCTCGAACCTGCTGGTGGACACCAGTGGTGAGGGAAGCCATCAAGCTGAAGAAGGAGTCCCTATCGGGCCTTTTTGGCCAGTGGGACCCTGGAAGAAGCTGATAGGTACCGACGGGCCAGACGGGCCACGGCTTCGGCGGTTGTGAGGCAAAAAACTCGGGCCTGGGAGGAGTTCGGCAAGACCATGGAGAACGATTTCCGGACGGCCTCGAAAAGATTCTGGTCCACCATCCGGCGTCTCAGGGGGGGGGAAGCGGCTCACAGTCAACACTGTTTACAGTGGGGACGGGGCTTTGCTGACCTCAACTAGGGATGTTGTGAGTCGGTGGGGGGAGTACTTCGAGGAACTCCTCAATCCTACCAACACGTGCTCGGAAGAGGCAGAGTCGGAGAGCTCGGAGACGGGGCCACCCATTTCTGGGGCTGAGGTTGCCGAGGTGGTTAAAAAGCTCCTCGGTGGCAAGGCCCCGGGGGTGGATGAGGTCCGTCCTGAGTTTCTCAAGGCTCTGGATGTTGTAGGGCTGTCTTGGCTGACACGCCTCTGCAGTATCGCGTGGACATCGGGGACAGTGCCTCTGGACTGGCAGATTGGGGTGGTGGTCCCCCTCTTTAAAAAGGGGGACCGGAGGGTGTGTTCCAACTATAGGGGTATCACACTCCTCAGTCTCCCTGGTAAGGTCTAGTCGGGGGTATCGGAGAGGAGGATCCGTCGGATAATCGAGCCTCGGATTCAGGAGATGCAGTGTGGCTTTCGTCCTGGCCGTGGAACAGTGGACCAGCTCTATACCCTCGGCAGGATCCTGGAGGGTGCATGGGAGTTCGCCCAACCAGTCTACATGTGTTTTGTGGACTTGGAGAAAGCGTTCGACCGTGTCCCTCGTGGAGTCCTGTGGGGGGTGCTCCGGGAATATGGAGTGCCGGACCCCTTGATAGGGGCCGTTCGGTCTCTGTATGACCGGTGCCAGAGTTTGGTCCGCATTGCCGGCAGTAAGTCGGATACGTTTCCGGTGAGAGTTGGACTCCGTCAGGGCTGCCCTTTGTCACCGATTCTGTTCCTAACTTTTATGGACAGAATTTCTAGGCGGAGCCAGGGCGTTGAGGGTGTCCCATTTGGCGACCTCAGAATCGGGTCTCTGCTTTTTGCAGATGATGTGGTTCTATTAGCGTCGTCAGGCCGTGACCTTCAGCTCTCACTGGAGTGATTCGCAGCCGAGTGTGAAGCGGCTGGGATGAGAATCAGCACCTCCAAATCCGAGACTATGGTTCTCAGCCGGAAAAGGGTGGAATGCTCTCTCCGGGTCGGGAATGAGATCCTTCCCCAAGAGGAGGAGTTCAAGTATCTCGGGGTCTTGTTCACGAATGACGGACGAATGGAGCGGGAGATTGACGGGCGGATCGGTGCGGTGCCTGCAGTGTTGCAGGCTCTGCGTACTTACTGGTCAATCTACGTTCCCATCCTCACCTATGGTCACGAGTTGTGGGTAGTGACCGAAAGAACAAGATCGCGAATACAAGCGGCCGAAATGGGTTTCCTCCGCAGGGTGTCTGGGCTCTCCCTTAGAGATAGGGTGAGAAGCTCAGTCATCCGGGAGGGGCTCGGAGTAGAACCGCTGCTCCTCCGCATTGAGAGGAGTCAGATGAGGTGGCTCGGGCATCTGGTTAGGATGCCCCCTGGGCGCCTCCCTGGGGAGGTGTTCCGGGCACGTCCCACTGGGAGGAGACCCCGGGGGAGACCCAGGACACGTTGGAGAGACTATGTCTCTCGGCTGGCCTGGGAACGCCTCGGGGTCCCCCCGGAAGAGCTGGAGGAAGTGGCCGGGGACAGAGACGTCTGGGTTTCTCTGCTCAAGCTCCTGCCCCCGCGACCCGACCCCCGGATAAGCGGCAGATGATGGATGGATGGATGGATATATCCTCCACCAACCAGACTTACAACCCCCGACTAGGGTAGCAGAATTTCTAAGCATCTGTACCCCAAAACTACTATCAAAAATATATAAATTATTGTCTAAGATAGATGACACAATGTCTCTTCCATCCTCAAAATGGGAGGCAGATTTATCCATCAGTTCTGGTCATAGCTTCTAACCACAAATATGTTTGAACACCTTCATAAAGACTCGAAATCCTAATTTACAGCTCATACAATACAAAATCCTTCATAGAACACACTATACAGGACAAAGGATGTTCAGGATGGGTCTAACACACTCAAACATCTGCTCACATTGCACAGATAACACACCTGATGATTATGCACACGCTTTGGGGTTTTTCTGCGCCTGTCCAGAAGTTGTGGCTTGAAGTCTGTGAGGACCTATCAACATGGCTAAAGTGTAGCATCCCTGCATGCCCCACACTGTGCATACTGGGTGACTTAGACAACATCAACATGGAAATTAACTCAGCACACATGGTTGTCACAGTGTTATGTATCGCAAAGAAAACTATTCTCATGAACTGGAAAGCGAAGAACAATCTGTGTATTAACCAGTTTAGAAATTTTCTTTTAGATTATATTAGCATGGAAACAATGTCTGCCTCCTCAAAACATCAATTGGCTGAATTTCATTCTCTCTGGTCCCCTCTGATTAGTTTTATCACATAGTGGTGGTGGTGGGTTGCTGGGTGATGGTGGGTCTCAGGCCCGGGCTGCTGCGACTGGTGTGACCGGGTGGTTTGTTTGTTTGTTTTTTGATGTTGTTTGTTTGTTTTTTGTAGAGGTCCTCCTGGGTGGGGTTGGGTTGAGTGGGGTGGGGCGGGATGGGTACCTTCTGGGGGTACAGTAGCTCCCGGAATATGGTCGCTGCAGGCCCCGAGCCTGGTGGACATCAGGCCCTCCTGCCCATTGTTGGCTCCCAGGTAGCGGGATGCCTATTGCAGCCAGTCCCTGGCTGCCCTCTCTGGGGGAGAGTAGCTCCCCCGTTATATATCCCCATACCCCTCTCCCTTCTGGCTCCTGTACACAGCACACACTCACACATGAAGGGTTTTGGGGGCGTGTGTGTTCGGTGGGGTGCAGTGGATGGGGCCACGTAGGTGGTCCCCTTTGGTTGCACTCTGCAGTTCCCTGCCCCTGTTTTAATTACACCTTAGACATTAGTACTTATCAAACACACTCACACACACACATTAGGTCTTGGGGGGTGGTTACACTGAGTGGCATCTGGTGGGCGGGGCTCTTTGGGTATGTAGGCTGCCCAGAGTGCCGCGCTCCCAGTTCTACAAGTTTGGCTGCCCCTCAATTTTAATTGCTCACTATTAGAAAATATTGAAGAGCCAGAAGGGTGAGGGGAGGGGTCTTCTTCGCACACCCCTGCTTCCTGGTGTCTGCTCGGGGCAGGAGGGGCCAGGAGGATTAATTAATTGTTCTGCTGGTTCGGGGTCTGTGGTGGCTGGGGGGTTGCTGGCCTCCTGGTGTGCCCGCTGCACTACACCCCAGCAGAGTCGAGGGAGGTAGGATGTGTGGATGTGTGGATGTATGGGACGTGAAAGTGTGTGTGGTAATGATTGGGCCTGGATCTGGGACTTGCTGTCGCCTGGCCTGCCTGTGTTTCTCCCGATGGGGCATCAGCGTTGCCTCTCCCCACTGCTCGTGACTTCACCCACCTGTGGGCACGTCTTGACTCCCAGGGCACTTGGCCAGGGGCACTGGGGCAGGCGCTGACCCACTTTGTGGCTGTCTGGGGCGCTTGGCCCTCCTGGGTATTGGGTGGGGCCTCTGCCGGGGGGTTTGGGGGCGCTCGGGCTCCTGGGGCCCAGGTCCAGTGCACGGCCCATGTCTGGGCGGCTGGGGCCTGGCGGGGTCGGTGGGCTGTTACCCCTGGTTCCCGGAGTGCCTCTGCCCTATGCTTATGGGGGCTCTTTCCGGGGGCTTCCTCTGCAGTCTTCTGGGTGGATGCGTGGTTGCCCCTGCGGTGGTTTGCCTAGGTTCTATGCTCTGTGGGGGCTGCTGGTGGCCTGGGTCTTGTGGCCCTCTCTGCCTGCTTCTGATTGCTTGGGGGGGGGGGGGGGGGGGGGGGGGCTGTGGATTGTGGCCCTGTACGCTTATACACTCATAACTAAGCACGGTTATCATGTAGGTCCTGTGCCATGGGTGTTGCATGTTCTCACACACACACACACACATTCATTAGTCCAGTAGCATGGTCACTAAGCAGTTGATGTATTATCATGTCGTCTCAGGTCATCTATATCCACAGCTGTGTTGTATGCGATTGCCGCTTCTTGTGCTTGTTTTTGTTTGTTTGTGTGTTTGTTTTTTCTCTGCTTGTCTGCTTTCAGGTGCTCCTGGTGGCGCTAAGGCTGGATTCCCCTCATAGGCCATGGATTGTTGTCTGTTTTGTTTTTTACAGGTGTAGCAGCTGGTTGTCTGGTTTTTGTTTCTATTTTTTGTTCTGTTTCCTCTTCTTTCCTCTTCTTCTTTCCTTGTCCCCCGGTCCGGTTCAGTTCAGTTCATGTCATATATTGTAAACAGAAATAAATAAATGGGCATCAAGGGGAGCTTTACATTTATAAAACTTCCCTTGGCAAAACAAATCTGTTTGGCATCAAAGGTATTCAGACTACAATTCTTCTGACATAATGCTGAACAGGACAAGGGGAAAAAAAAGTAAAGAAGACAGTTCTGCCCGAAAGCCAGGGATAGACCTGTTCTAAGTTCTATACTTTTTAAAAGGGGCGTGTTTATCAACTATGGAATTAGAAGATTTACAAAAATGGTCAAGTGCTAGATCTTCATCTGGGATTTTAACAGTGTCATATAACTATTCAACAGATCAGTTAAAAAAAAGCCTGCTCATGGAGATGTTTCAGGATCTGGATACCAAGCGTGGACCTAATGTTTTCATTTTTGCAATTCTGATACAGGCTATTGAGCAGTGATAACTAACACCAAGTTCAGATACTGCGGATTTTCTACCTTTGATTTGTTAAGATTGAGCCAATCAGGGACAACCTTGAAGGATCTCTTTGGTTTTGTAGGATCTGTAATTACCTGAGAAAGGTTGATATTGGTACACACCTTTTTTAAATGATCAGAGGCAGAGTTCAACTTGTTTAAATTAAAATTGCCACACAGAGATTGGGTTTAGGCCACATGCACACAGAATGACATCAACAAATATAAGAAATATTAAACATTTACACATAGATTTTTGAATATATGTAGAGGAATGATACTTTGAAATGTGCTCATTGCGGAGTTATGATCAGTTGAGTAATGAAGGTTGAACTATTCTGGGAAAGAGGTTCTATTCCCAGCATCATGATGGACACTCCTGATATAGAAGGTTTCGCTAACGCATTGGAATTGTTTTACTATTTTCATATGCATGTGCAATGAAGAATTGCTTGCTGCTGATAAATGCAAAGAAGAACAGCTTACACATAGATGCTCACATATAGGCTGCTGAATGCAATGAAGACCTGCTTATCAAGTAAAGTTCAATGTCAATGTGTAATATTCAATTAGGATTTGCAAAACAGTGAAGTTAAACAATGAATGGGTCCATAGTCGGTATGAGAAGACTACAGGAATATTTACCTGGGTGTACGTTCAAACAGAGATGAGAAAATTGCGATAAATAATTGTTTGTTTGTTTGTTAGTATGTATAGGAATGTTATGTGTATAAACTGTGTTGAGTTATAGTTACTCAGTAGTGTCTCAGTGAAGCAACCGACGGGGGAAGCCTTGCGGTGACAACAAAAGCAGTGTTTTACTGATCAGTCAAGTTGCTCCAGTGTACTCCATACAAACTGGTTGGCTACTGAAGGGATAGAAAATGGGGAATACTTGTTTTAAAGCAAACAAGGAATTAGATGGGAAAAATACATGTTTTAACGGGACCCAGACAATATTAAATACTCAGACAGATGGGAGAAGAAGTGTAGTTTTGTAGGAAATCACAAAATTATTACATAGAATTAGTGAAATCAATTGAAGAATGCCTTTCTGAAGAGCTGTTTACCACAGATGAGCAGCTTTGCGACCAAGCACATTGTAGATCGCTTTACTGCCAAAATGATCTAATTTAATGGATTGGTTTAGACATGCATAACAGCATTTTAAGAACAAAGAGAGAAACAAAAAGGGACAACGCTTCATGGTGGAAGGTGATGTATAAATAACTGTGTATATGATGAAGGGGGTGGCAACACCCATTCCGAAATCCCGCCATTCCGAAATCCCGCTATTCCGACATCCCACCATTCCGACATACCACCATTCCGACATACCACCATTCCGACATGCAAACGTCCCACCATTCCGACATCCCACCATTGCGACATCCCGCTATTCTGACGTTCAAATGTCCCACCATTCCGACAAGGCTTTCCGTATAAGGAAATGTGTGTTACTCAACAGGTGAGTCCCTTCTTTCTGTTCATGCAATTTATATGTTTAACATGTTTATAGACAAGCGTTATTAAAAACACAAAGTCTCGGCAACTGGAGGAGGCGAAGCAGTCCGCGGTGGTTTTCAATCACACACTCCAATGCCACTTGTTTCAACTTCCGAAAATTTAATCCAGGAAAAAAAGGCTTACAAACATGGACCAAAACGGCTCCATAACACGCACAAGAATCCAAAAGAAACGAAAGTTAACTAAAAGAAAGCAAATAAACAGTATGAAGTGGTCAAAATTGGTTTTACGCATGCCTATGTGCGTCTGGCACATGCGTCTTCGGGCTCTCCCACGTTGGTTTGTGGATGAAAGCTATATGTTCAGCTGTAATGTCATGTAAAAACAATCTCTACATGACATTTAGTCCCAGGTGTGACCAGTTAGGTCCTTAAGATATCAACAGGCTGTATAAAGCTACAACCGTTGCGGCTGGTAAGGACTTCCAACGAGAGATCGTCCTCTACTGTCTTTAATAATTGCACATAATTTAGCTTTGTTAGCTCTGAGAGCCTGGAGGAAATGTTTATGCCTAAATATCTAATATTTCCTGACTGTAAAGTGATCGCAGGTATATTATGAACCCTACAGTTAATGGGCAGAACTGTGGTCTTAGACCAGTTGATAGAGTAGTCAGAAAGTGCTGAGAATTTATTTATGAGTGTGATCGTGTGACTGAGAGACGTCTGTGAGTTCTGAAGGAAAAGTAATACATCATCAGCATAAAGACTTATTTTATGCTCAATATTTTGGGATTAATTACTCACAAACGGGTAAGAAAAGGTAGTATTGCCAGACCATACATGATCAAAACAGGGAGCGGAGGTGGTTCAGCTGCAAGGTGTGAATGTCTGACTATAGTTTGTAAAAAGCGGGTAAGATAAGGTGCGAATGCCCGACAATGTATGATCAAAAGAGGGAGCGGAGTGTTTTGGCTACAAGAAGGTTTGAATATCCGACCATAGTTTGTAAAAAGCGGGTAAGAAAAGGTTACCATATATCATCAAAAGCAGGAGTGGATGTGTTCGGCTTCAAGAAGATTTGAATGTCCATCAATAATTGCTTTAAAACATGAAAGAAAATTTTCGAATATCAAACCGCACATGATCATAAGCGGGAGAGGAGTTGTTCAGCTGCAAGAAGGTGTGAATGTCCACCCATAATTACTGAAAAATGGGTAATAAAAGGTGAAAATGCCCAACCATACATCATCAAAAGCAGGAGTGGATGTGTTCGGCTACAAGAAAGTTTGAATGTCCGACCATAGTTTGTAAAAAGCGGGTAAGAAAAGGTTTGAATGCCCGAATATAGACATTCAAAAGAGGGAGCGGAGGTGTTCCGCTGTAAGAAGGTGTAAATGTCCGACCATAGTTGGTAAAAAGCGGGTAAGAAAAGGTTCAAATGCCTGACTATACACCATCAAAAGCGGGAGCGGAGGTGTTCCGCTGTAAGAAGGTGTGAATGTCCAACCGCAGTTGGTAAAAAGCTGGTAAGAAAATGTTCGAATGCCCGAATATATACCATCAAAAGCGGAAGCGGAGGTGTTCGACTGCAAGTAGGTGTGAATGTCCAGCCATAATTACTCACAAACGGGTAAGAAAAGGTAGTATTGCTAGACCATACATGATCAAAACAGGGAGCTGAGGTGGTTCAGCTGCAAGGTGTGAATGTCTGACTATAGTTTGTAAAAAGCGGGTAAGACAAGGTGCGAATGCCCGACAATATATGATCAAAAGAGGGAGTGGAGGTCTTCGGCTGCAAGGTCTGAATGTCCAACCATAATTTCTAAAAACCGGGTAAGAAAAGGCTCGAAATTCCGACTATACACAATCAAAAGCGGGAGCGGGAGGTTTTCAGCTGCAAATCCTTCACTCAAACCAAGTGAAAACTGCTTTGTCCTTCATATTTATCAATGTCTAGATCGACTTCAACAAAGAACAACATTGTACTTTGCAGTAAAGAAAGAGCAAATCAAAAGTTTTAGGAATCCGAGAATAAGCTTATTTTCATACGTTCTGCATGATTTGGGATTTTATGTATAAAATGAATTCCTTCACTCAAACCAAGTTAAAACTGCTTTGTCCTTCATATTTATCAATGTCTAGATCGACTTCAACAAAGAACAACATTGTATTTTGCAGTAGAAGAAAAAGCAACACTGAAGGATCAGGAATCCGAGAATAAGCTTCTTTTCATACGTTCTGCATGATTTGGGATTTTATGTATAAAATGAATTCCTTCACTCAAACCAAGTGAAAACTGCTTTGTCCTTCATATTTATCAATGTCTAGATCGACTTCAACAAAGAACAACATTGTATTTTGCAGTAGAAGAAAAAGCAACACTGAAGGATCAGGAATCCGAGAATAAGCTTCTTTTCATACGTTCTGCATGATTTGGGATTTTATGTATAAAATGAATTCCTTCACTCAAACCAAGTGAAAACTGCTTTGTCCTTCATATTTATCAATGTCTAGATTTACTTCAACAAAGAACAACATTGTATTTTGCAGTAGTAGAAAGAGCAACACTTGAAGGAACAGGAATCCGAGAATAAGCTTATTTTCATACGTTCTGCATGATTTGGGATTTTATGTATAAAATGAATTCCTTTACTCAAACTATGTTAAAACTGCTTTGTCCTTCATATTTATCAATGTCTAGATTGACTTCAACAAAGAACAACATTGTATTTTGCAGTAGAAGAAATAGCAACACTGAAGGATCAGGAATCCGAAAACACGCTTATTTTCATACGTTCTGCTTGATTTGGGATTTTGCTATAAAATTAATTCCTTCACTCAAACAAAGTGGAAACTGCTTTGTCCTTCATATTTATCAATGTCTATATCGATTTCAACAAAGAACAAGGCTGTATTTTGCAGTATAGGAAAGAGCAACACTGGAGGATCAGGAATCCGAGAATAAGCTTACTTTCATGAGTCCTGCACGATTTCGGATTTTCCTATAAAATGAATTGCTTTGCTCAAACCAAGTTAAAATTGCTTTGTCCTTCATAGTTATCCATGTCTAAAATGTATCAAGCATAAAGTTCCTCATATTACCCTGAATGAGAAAGAAGCATCCCTTTGGTTGAGCAATACGTTCCTTATGCGGAGTTATGCATGATTTCGGATTTTGCTATAAAATTCATTCCTTCACACCTTTTTTTTTCACCGCATTTTATAGATTATGGTTGGAAATTTCAACCACTCTAATCCGAAGACCTCTCCTCCCACTTTTGTTAATATATTTGAACTTTAGTTGGACATTCACCCCTTTTTGCAGCTAAACCACCTCCGCTCCCTGTTTTGATCATGTATGGTCTGGCAATACTACATTTTCTTACCCGTTTGTGAGTAATTATGGCTGGATATTGACACCTACTTGCAGCTGAACACAATCTCTCTCGCTTTTAATTATGTTTGGATATTCGAACCTTTTCTTTACTGCTTTTTGCCAACTTTGGTCGGACGTTCACACCTTCTTGCAGCCGAACACCTCCGCTTCCGCTTTTGATGGTATATATTCGGGCATTCGAACCTTTTCTTACCAGCTTTTTACAAACGATGGTTGGACTTTCACACCTTCTTGTAGCCGAACAACTCCGCTCCCGCTATTGATTGTGTACAGTCGGGTATTTTAACCTTTTCTTACCCGCTTTTTACCAACTATGGTCGGACATTCACACCGTCTTACAGCGGAACATCTCCGCTCCCGCTTTTGATGGTGTATAGTCAGGCATTTGAACCTTTTCTTACCCGCTTTTTACAAACTATGGTCGGACATTCAAACCTTCGTGTAGCCGAAAACCTCTGCTCCCTCTTTTGATTATACATTGTCGGGCATTCGCACCTTATCTTACCCGCTTTTTACAAACTATAGTCAGACATTCACACCTTGCAGCTGAACCACCTCAGCTCCCTGTTTTGATCATGTATGGTCTGGCAATACTACCTTTTCTTACCCCTTTGTGAGTAATTATGGCTGGACATTCACACCTACTTGCAGTCGAACAGCTCTGCTCCCGCTTTTGATTATGTTTGGTTGGATATTCGAACCTTTTCTTAACTGCTTTTTACAAACTTTGGTCGGACGTTCACACCTTCTTGCAGCCGAACACCTCCGCTTCCGCTTTTGATGGTATATATTCGGGCATTCGAACCTTTTCTTACCAGCTTTTTACAAACCATGGTTGGACTTTCACATCTTCTTGTAGCCGAACAACTCCGCTCCCCCTATTGATTGTGTACAGTCAGGTATTTTAACCTTTTCTTACCCGCTTTTTACCAACTATGGTCGGACATTCACACCGTCTTACAGCGGAACACCTCCGCTCCCGCTTTTGATGGTGTATAGTCAGGCATTTGAACCTTTTCTTACCCGCTTTTTACAAACTATGGTCGGACATTCAAACCTTCTTGTAGCCGAAAACCTCCGCTCCCTCTTTTGATCATACATTGTCGGGCATTCGCACCTTTTCTTACACGTTTTTTACAAACCATGGTCGGACTGTCACACATTCTTGTAGCCAAACACATCCACTCCCGCTATTGATTGTTTACAGTCGGGTATTTTAACCTTTTCTTACCCGTTTTTTTACCAACTATGGTCGGACATTCACACCTTCTTACAGCGGAACACCTCCGCTCCCTCTTTTGATGGTGTATGTTTGGGCATTCGAACCTTTTCTTACCCGCTTTTTACAAACTATGCTCGGACATTCAAACCTTGTAGCCGAACACATCCACTCCTGCTTTTGATGATGTATGGTTGGGCATTCAAACCTACTTGTTGCCCGCTTTTCATTAATTTTGGGTGGACATTCACACCTTGTCACAGCCAAACACCTCCGCTCCCTGTTTTGATCATGTATGGTTGGACATTCGCACCTTTTCTCACCCGCTTTTTGCCAACTATGGTCAGCTGTTCACAGCTTCCTCTCCACCATACCTGTATGGTGGGATATTCACACCCACTTGCATCCGAAGACCTTTTGTTGATATTTAGTCGGTCATTCGCAGCTTACCCGCTTTTGGCAAACTATGGCCTTCATGCAGCCAAACACCTCTGATCTCGCTTTTGATGATGTAAGGTTGGGCATTCAGACCTTGCTTCACCTGCTTTTCACCAAATATAGTCGGACATTCACACCTTCTTACAGCCGAACACTTCCGCTCCACCTTTTAGTGTTCTATCACACCTTTTTTTTCACCGCATTTTATAGATTATGTTTGGAAATTCTCAACCACTCTCATCCGAAGACCTCTCCTCCCGCTTTTGTTAATATATTTGAACTTTAGTCGGACATTCACACCTTCTTGCAGCTGAACCACCTCCGCTCCCTGTTTTGATCATGTATGGTCTGGCAATACTACCTTTTCTTACCCGTTTGTTAGTAATTATGGCTGGACATTCACACCTACTTGCAGCCGAACACCACCTCTCCCGCTTTTGATGATGTATGGACCGGCATTCTTACCTTTTCTAACACATTTTTCAGCAATTATGGTCGGAGATTCACACTTACTCACAGCCGAACAACTCCGCTCCCGCATTTGATGGTGTATAGTCGGGCATTCTCACCCTTTCTCATCAGCTTTTTGCAAATTATGATCTGACATTCACACCTGCTTTTGATAATGTATGGTTTGGCATTCGCACCTTTTCTTACCCATTTTTCAGTAATTATGGGTGTACATTCACACCTTCTTGCAGCTGAACACCTCCTCTCCCGCTATTGATTGTGTACAGTCGGGTATTTTAACCTTTTCTTACCCGCTTTTTACCAACTATGGTTGGACATTCACACCGTCTTACAGCGGAACACCTCTGCTCCCGCTTTTGATGGTGTATAGTCAGGCGCTTGAACCTTTTCTTACCCGCTTTTTACAAACTATGGTCGGACATTCAAACCTTCTTGTAGCCGAAAACCTCCGCTCCCTCTTTTGATTATACATTGTTGGGCATTCGCACCTTATTTACAAACTATAGTCACACATTCACACCTTGCAGCTGAGCCACCTCAGCTCCCTGTTTTGATAGTGTATGTTCGGGCATTCGAACCTATTCTTACCCCCTTTTTACAAACTATGCTCGGAGATTCACACCTACTCACAGCCGAACAACTCCGCTCCCGCATTTGATGATGTATTGTCCGGCATTCTAGTCTCTTCTAACACATTTTTCAGCAATTATGGTCGGACATTCACACCTACTCACAGCCAAAAACTTCCGCTCCCGCATTTGATGGTGAATAGCCGGGCATTCTCACCCTTTCTCATCAGCTTTTTGCAAATTATGATCTGACATTCACACCTACTTGCAGTCGAACAGCTCTTTTCCCGCTTTTGATTATGTTTGGTTGGATATTCGAAACTTTTCTCAACTGCTTTTTACAAACTTTGGTCGGACGTTCACACCTTCTTGCAGCCGAACACATCCACTTCCACTTTTGATGGTATATATTCGGGCATTCGAACCTTTTCTTACCCGCTTTTTACAAACCGTGGTCGGACTTTCACACCTTCTTGTAGCCAAACAACTCCGCTCCCGCTATTGATTGTGTACAGTCGGGTATTTTAACCTTTTCTTACCCGCTTCTTACCAACTATGGTCGGACATTTACACATTCTTACAGCGGAACACCTCCGCTCCCTCTTTTGATGGTCTATGTTCGGGCATTCGAACCTTTTCTTACCCGCTTTTTACAAACTATGGTCGGACATTCAAACCTTCTTGTAGCCGAACACATCCACTCCTGCTTTTGATGATGTATGGTTTGGAATTTTCACCTTTTCTTGCCCATTTTTCAGTAATTATGGGTGGACATTCACACCTTCTTGCAGCTGAACAACTCCTCTCCCGCTTATGATCATGTGCGGTTTGATATTCGAAAATTTTCTTTCATGTTTTAAAGCAATTATTGATGGACATTCAAATCTTCTTGTAGCCGAACACATCCACTCCTGCTTTTGATGATGTATGGTTTGGCATTCGCACCCTTTTTTTACCCATTTTTCAGGAATTTTGGGTGGACATTCAGACCTTCTTGTAGCCGAAAACCTCCGCTCCCTCTTTTGATCATACATTGTCGGGCATTCGCACCTTATCTTACCCGCTTTTTACAAACTATAGTCAGACATTCACACCTTGCAGCTGAACCACCTCCGCTCCCTGTTTTGATCATGTATGGTCTGGCAATACTGCCTTTTCTTACCCGTTTGTGAGTAATTAATCCCAAAATATTGAGCATAAAATAAGTCTTTATGCTGATGATGTATTACTTTTCCTTCAGAACTCACAGACGTCTCTCAGTCACACGATCACACTCATAAATAAATTCTCAGCACTTTCTGACTACTCTATCAACTGGTCTAAGACCACAGTTCTGCCCATTAACTGTAGGGTCCATAATATACCTGCGATCACTTTACAGTCAGGAAATATTAGATATTTAGGCATAAACATTTCCTCCAGGCTCTCAGAGCTAACAAAGCTAAATTATGTGCAATTATTAAAGACAGTAGAGGACGATCTCTCGTTGGAAGTCCTTACCTATATCAGTTATGGGGAGAGTTACATCCATTAAAATGATGATACTACCAAAAGTTAACTATTTGTTCTCAATGATCCCCATAAAACCATCTGCTACTTGGTTTAAGTCACTAGATTCATGCATCTCCAAATTTCTGTGGAAAAACAAACCACCACGTATTAGTTTAAAAACCCTACACAAGACCAAGGACAGTGGTGGATTAGATTTACCTCATTTTCAGCACTATTCCTTAGACAATAGGTTACAATATATATCAAAATGGTTTAAAACTTGTTGTTGTCACAGTTCCCAGAGACGTTGTAATCGTTGAGGATTCTATATTCACCCCCTCATTAGAGGCACGTAATGGAGATTGATGACACTGAATCTTCTTCTCTGTTCATTGCTGGCATCATTCCCAGCATCGTAAGTGTTCGTGGCATTGTTAGCCTCTTCTTCTGGATCTTGATATCGAGAATCCTTTTGTATTTCTGGTTTGTCAGTCCTCTGTCTTCGTTCACCGGAGTCTTTGTCTTTTTGTCCTTGAGTTTGGTGATTTTTTCTTCTTTTGATGCCTTGACACAATGTGACAGGTGATACCACGTGGGAGATCCTGTAACTTGGACTGCTGTCCCTGTGCTGCGAAATGGCTGTGCTGCTCAAATGGTCTCTCCTTCATCATGGTTACATGCTGCCATTCCGACATCTCGCCATTCCGACATGGGTCTCCAATTGTCGTAATGGCGACACTTAATTTTTTATCAAACGTCCCACCATTCCGACACTTTTTTCCTCCTATGGTCGGAATGGCGGTATGTTTTTTGTTTTTTTTAACATACCGCCATTCCGACAGTTCCTTTTAATAGCCTATTTTTTACCCAAAACATTTTGCACTAATGATATGCCGGCGCAAATACGCCCTAAAGTTTGGCGCACAAGCTTTGCACATGCAGAGGCCACAGCCTCGCAAACAAACTTTAATAATCTATTATCAAAATCCCCTGAATTTCAAATATAAAAATACAGATATTAATGTAACTCTGGCGAGACTGAAACTGATTAAGCAGAAATACAGTGTCAGTGAGCTGTCACAGCAGCCAGCTGGAGCGGAGCTCTCCACAGAGCCCATGCGTCTTTTGCACGCTGTCATCATATGCAAAAGTAATAATTGCAATTACAGATATCACGGCTACTGCACAGGACACAGTTGCGAGCACTCTGCCTTGCCTTGCCAATAGGAGAAGAGAGAAATGACAGCATAGAACGTATAAAACACAACAAAATTTAGTAAAAACGTTTATTCATGTTATTCACGTGATTTATGAGTACTCACTCCAATTTTTGGAAGCGTGGATGGGCTTTGCGCATTTGGCACAAACACACAGCCGCAACGGTTGTAGCTTTATACAGCCTGTTGATATCTTAAGGACCTAACTGGTCACACAATGTCATGTAGAGATTGTTTTTACATGACATTACAGCTGAACATATAGCTTTCATCCACAAACCAACGTGGGAGAGCCCGAAGACGCATGTGCCAGACGCACATAGGCATGCGTAAAACCAATTTTGACCACTTCATACTGTTTATTTGCTTTCTTTTAGTTAACTTTCGTTTCTTTTGGATTCTTGTGCGTGTTATGGAGCCGTTTTGGTCCATGTTTGTAAGCCTTTTTTTCCTGGATTAAATTTTCGGAAGTTGAAACAAGTGGCATTGGAGTGTGTGATTGAAAACCACCGCGGACTGCTTCTCCTCCTCCAGTCGCCGAGACTTTGTGTTTTTAATAACGCTTGTCTATAAACATGTGTTAAACATATAAATTGCATGAACAGAAAGAAGGGACTCACCTGTTGAGTAACACACATTTCCTTATACGGAAAGCCTTGTCGGAATGGTGGGACATTTGAACGTCAGAATAGCGGGATGTCGCAATGGTGGGATGTCGGAATGGTGGGACGTTTGCATGTCGGAATGGTGGTATGTCGGAATGGTGGGATGTCGGAATAGCGGGATGGCGGAATGGCGGGATTTCGGAATGGGTGTTGCCACCCCCTTCATCATATACACAGTTATTTATACATCACCTTCCACCATGAAGCGTTGTCCCTTTTTGTTTCTCTCTTTGTTCTTAAAATGCTGTTATGCATGTCTAAACCAATCCATTAAATTAGATCATTTTGGCAGTAAAGCGATCTACAATGTGCTTGGTCGCAAAGCTGCTCATCTGTGGTAAACAGCTCTTCAGAAAGGCATTCTTCAATTGATTTCACTAATTCTATGTAATAATTTTGTGATTTCCTACAAAACTACACTTCTTCTCCCATCTGTCTGAGTATTTAATATTGTCTGGGTCCCGTTAAAACATGTATTTTTCCCATCTAATTCCTTGTTTGCTTTAAAACAAGTATTCCCCATTTTCTATCCCTTCAGTAGCCGACCAGTTTGTATGGAGTACACTGGAGCAACTTGACTGATCAGTAAAACACTGCTTTTGTTGTCACCGCAAGGCTTCCCCCGTCGGTTGTTTCACTGAGACACTACTGAGTAACTATAACTCAACACAGTTTATACACATAACATTCCTATACATACTAACAAACAAACAAACAATTATTTATCGCAATTTTCTCATCTCTGTTTGAACGTACACCCAGGTAAATATTCCTGTAGTCTTCTCATACCGACTATGGACCCATTCATTGTTTAACTTCACTGTTTTGCAAATCCTAATTGAATATTACACATTGACATTGAACTTTACTTGATAAGCAGGTCTTCATTGCATTCAGCAGCCTATATGTGAGCATCTATGTGTAAGCTGTTCTTCTTTGCATTTATCAGCAGCAAGCAATTCTTCATTGCACATGCATATGAAAATAGTAAAACAATTCCAATGCGTTAGCGAAACCTTCTATATCAGGAGTGTCCATCATGATGCTGGGAATAGAACCTCTTTCCCAGAATAGTTCAACCTTCATTACTCAACTGATCATAACTCCGCAATGAGCACATTTCAAAGTATCATTCCTCTACATATATTCAAAAATCTATGTGTAAATGTTTAATATTTCTTATATTTGTTGATGTCATTCTGTGTGCATGTGGCCTAAACCCAATCTCTGTGTGGCAATTTTAATTTAAACAAGTTGAACTCTGCCTCTGATCATTTAAAAAAGGTGTGTACCAATATCAACCTTTCTCAGGTAATTACTGATCCTACAAAACCAAAGAGATCCTTCAAGGTTGTCCCTGATTGGCTCAATCTTAACAAATCAAAGGTAGAAAATCCGCAGTATCTGAACTTGGTGTTAGTTATCACTGCTCTATAGCCTGTATCAGAATTGCAAAAATGAAAACATTAGGTCCACGCTTGGTATCCAGATCCTGAAACATCTCCATGAGCAGGCTTTTTTTTAACTGATCTGTTGAATAGTTATATGACACTGTTAAAATCCCAGATGAAGATCTAGCACTTGACCATTTTTTTAAATCTTCTAATTCCACAGTTGATAAACACGCCCCTTTTAAAAAGTATAGAACTTAGAACAGGTCTATCCCTGGCTTTCGGCAGAACTGTCTTCTTTACTTTTTTTTCCCCTTGTCCTGTTCAGCATTATGTCAGAAGAATTGTAGTCTGAATACCTTTGATGCCAAACAGATTTGTTTTGCCAAGGGAAGTTTTATAAATGTAAAGCTCCCCTTGATGCCCATTTATTTATTTCTGTTTACAATATATGACATGAACTGAACTGAACCGGACCGGGGGACAAGGAAAGAAGAAGAGGAAAGAAGAGGAAACAGAACAAAAATAGAAACAAAAACCAGACAACCAGCTGCTACACCTGTAAAAAACAAAACAGACAACAATCCATGGCCTATGAGGGGAATCCAGCCTTAGCGCCACCAGGAGCACCTGAAAGCAGACAAGCAGAGAAAAAACAAACACCCAAACAAACAAAAACAAGCACAAGAAGCGGCAATCGCATACAACACAGCTGTGGATATAGATGACCTGAGACGACATGATAATACATCAACTGCTTAGTGACCATGCTACTGGACTAATGAATGTGTGTGTGTGTGTGTGAGAACATGCAACACCCATGGCACAGGACCAACATGATAACCGTGCTTAGTTATGAGTGTATAAGCGTACAGGGCCACAATCCACAGCCCCCCCCCAAGCAATCAGAAGCAGGCAGAGAGGGCCACAAGACCCAGGCCACCAGCAGCCCCCACAGAGCACAGAACCCAGGCAGCCCACCGCAGGGGCAACCACGCATCCACCCAGAAGACTGCAGAGGAAGCCCCCGGAAAGAGCCCCCATAAGCATAGGGCAGAGGCACTCCGGGAACCAGGGGTAACAGCCCACCGACCCCGCCAGGCCCCAGCCGCCCAGACATGGGCCGTGCACTGGACCTGGGCCCAAGGAGCCCGAGCGCCCCCAAACCCCCCGGCAGAGGCCCCACCCAATACCCAGGAGGGCCAAGCGCCCCAGACAGCCACAAAGTGGGTCAGCGCCTGCCCCAGCGCCCCTGGCCAAGTGCCCTGGGAGTCAAGACGTGCCCACAGGTGGGTGAAGTCGCGAGCAGTGGGGAGAGGCAACGCTGATGCCCCATCGGGAGAAACACAGGCAGGCCAGGCGACAGCAAGTCCCAGATCCAGGCCCAATCATTACCACACACACTTTCACGTCCCATACATCCACACATCCACACATCCTACCTCCCTCGACTCTGCTGGGGTGTAGTGCAGCGGGCACACCAGGAGGCCAGCAACCCCCCAGCCACCACAGACCCCGAACCAGCAGAACAATTAATTAATCCTCCTGGCCCCTCCTGCCCCGAGCAGACACCAGGAAGCAGGGGTGTGCGAAGAAGACCCCTCCCCTCACCCTTCTGGCTCTTCAATATTTTCTAATAGTGAGCAATTAAAATTGAGGGGCAGCCAAACTTGTAGAACTGGGAGCCCGGCACTCTGGGCAGCCTACATACCCAAAGAGCCCCGCCCACCAGATGCCACTCAGTGTAACCACCCCCCAAGACCTAATGTGTGTGTGTGAGTGTGTTTGATAAGTAGTAATGTCTAAGGTGAAATTAAAACAGGGGCAGGGAACTGCAGAGTGCAACCAAAGGGGACCACCTACGTGGCCCCATCCACTACACCCCACCGAACACACACGCCCCCAAAACCCTTCATGTGTGAGTGTGTGCTGTGTACAGGAGCCAGAAGGGAGAGGGGTATGGGGATATATACCGGGGGAGCTACTCTCCCCCAGAGAGGGCAGCCAGGGACTGGCTGCAATAGGCATCCCCGCTACCTGGGAGCCAACAATGGGCAGGAGGGCCTGATGTCCACCAGGCTCGGGGCCTGCAGCGACCATATTCCGGGAGCTACTGTACCCCCAGAAGGTACCCATCCCGCCCCACCCCACTCAACCCAACCCCACCCAGGAGGACCTCTACAAAAAACAAACAAACAACATCAAAAAACAAACAAACAAACCACCCGGTCACACCAGTCACAGCAGCCCGGGCCTGAGACCCACCATCACCCAGCAACCCACCACCACCACTATGTGATAAAACTAATCAGAGGGGACCAGAGAGAATGAAATCCAGCCAATTGATGTTTTGAGGAGGCAGACATTGTTTCCATGCTAATATAATCTAAAAGAACATTTCTAAACTGGTTAATACACAATTGTTCTTCGCTTTCCAGTTCATGAGAATAGTTTTCTTTGCGATACATAACACTGTGACAACCATGTGTGCTGAGTTAATTTCCATGTTGATGTTGTCTAAGTCACCCAGTATGCACAGTGTGGGGCATGCAGGGATGCTACACTTTAGCCATGTTGATAGGTCCTCACAGACTTCAAGCCAGAACTTCTGGACAGGCGCAGAAAACCACAAAGCGTGTGCATAATCATCAGGTGTGTTATCTGTGCAATGTGAGCAGATGTTTGAGTGTGTTAGACCCAACCTGAACATCCTTTGTCCTGTATAGTGTGTTCTATGAAGGATTTTGTATTGTATGAGCTGTAAATTAGGATTTCGAGTCTTTATGAAGGTGTTCAAACATATTTGTGGTTAGAAGCTATGACCAGAACTGATGGATAAATCTGCCTCCCATTTTGAGGATGGAAGAGACATTGTGTCATCTATCTTAGACAATAATTTATATATTTTTGATAGTAGTTTTGGGGTACAGATGCTTAGAAATTCTGCTACCCTAGTCGGGGGTTGTAAGTCTGGTTAGTGGAGGATATATCCATCCATCCATCCATCATCTGCCGCTTATCCGGGGGTCGGGTCGCGGGGGCAGGAGCTTGAGCAGAGAAACCCAGACGTCTCTGTCCCCGGCCACTTCCTCCAGCTCTTCCGGGGGGACCCCGAGGCGTTCCCAGGCCAGCCGAGAGACATAGTCTCTCCAACGTGTCCTGGGTCTCCCCCGGGGTCTCCTCCCAGTGGGACGTGCCCGGAACACCTCCCCAGGGAGGCGCCCAGGGGGCATCCTAACCAGATGCCCGAGCCACCTCATCTGACTCCTCTCAATGCGGAGGAGCAGCGGTTCTACTCCGAGCCCCTCCCGGATGACTGAGCTTCTCACCCTATCTCTAAGGGAGAGCCCAGACACCCTGCGGAGGAAACCCATTTCGGCCGCTTGTATTCGCGATCTTGTTCTTTCGGTCACTACCCACAACTCGTGACCATAGGTGAGGATGGGAACGTAGATTGACCAGTAAGTAGAGAGCTTCGCCTTCTGGCTCAGCTCCCTCTTCACAACGACGGGTCGGTGCAGAGCCTGCAACACTGCAGGCGCCGCACCGATCCGCCCGTCAATCTCCCGCTCCATTCGTCCGTCACTCGTGAACAAGACCCCGAGATACTTGAACTCCTCCTCTTGGGGAAGGATCTCATTCCCGACCCGGAGAGAGCATTCCACCCTTTTCCGGCTGAGAACCATAGTCTCGGATTTGGAGGTGCTGATTCTCATCCCAGCCGCTTCACACTCGGCTGCGAATCACTCCAGTGAGAGCTGAAGGTCACGGCCTGACGACGCTAATAGAACCACATCATCTGCAAAAAAGCAGAGACCTGATTCTGAGGTCGCCAAATGGGACACCCTCAACGCCCTGGTTCCGCCTAGAAATTCTGTCCATAAAAGTTAGGAACAGAATCGGTGACAAAGGGCAGCCCTGACGGAGTCCAACTCTCACCGGAAACGTATCCGACTTACTGCCGGTAATGCGGACCAAACTCTGGCACCGGTCATACAGAGACCGAACGGCCCCTATCAAGGGGTCCGGCACTCCATATTCCCGGAGCACCCCCCACAGGACTCCACGAGGGACACGGTCGAACGCTTTCTCCAAGTCCACAAAACACATGTAGACTGGTTGGGCGAACTCCCATGCACCCTCCAGGATCCTGCCGAGGGTATAGAGCTGGTCCACTGTTCCACGGCCAGGACGAAAGCCACACTGCATCTCCTGAATCCGAGGCTCGATTATCCGACGGATCCTCCTCTCCAATACCCCCGAATAGACCTTACCAGGGAGGCTGAGGAGTGTGATACCCCTATAGTTGGAACACACCCTCCGGTCCCCCTTTTATAAGAGGGGGACGACCACCCCAATCTGCCAGTCCAGAGGCACTGTCCCCGATGTCCACGCGATACTGCCGAGGCGTGTCAGCCAAGACAGCCCTACAACATCCAGAGCCTTGAGAAACTCAGGACGGACCTCATCCACCCCCGGGGCCTTGCCACCGAGGAGCTTTTTAACCACCTCGGCAACCTCAGCCCCAGAAATGGGAGGCCCCGTCTCCGAGCTCTCCGACTCTGCCTCTTCCGAGCACGTGTTGGTAGGATTGAGGAGTTCCTCGAAGTACTCCCCCCACCGACTCACAACATCCCTAGTTGAGGTCAGCAAAGCCCCGTCCCCACTGTAAACAGTGTTGACTGTGAGCCGCTTCCCCCCCCCTGAGACGCCGGATGGTGGACCAGAATCTTTTCGAGGCCGTCCGGAAATCGTTCTCCATGGTCTCACCGAACTCCTCCCAGGCCCGAGTTTTTGCCTCAGCAACCGCCGAAGCCGTGGCCCGTCTGGCCCGTCGGTACCTATCAGCTTCTTCCAGGGTCCCACTGGCCAAAAAGGCCCGATAGGACTCCTTCTTCAGCTTGACGGCTTCCCTCACCACTGGTGTCCACCAGCAGGTTCGAGGGTTGCCGCCACGACAGGCACCGACCACCTTACGGCCACAACTCCGACCAGCTGCCTCGGCAATGGAGTCACGGAACATGGCCCATTCGGACTCAATATCCCCCACCTCAAATATGGTTGAAGCTCTGCCGGAGGTGGGAGTTAAAGCTCCTTCTGACGGGGGATTCTGACAAACGCTCCCAGCAGACCCTCACAATACGTTTGGGCCTGCCAGGTCTGATCGGCATCCTCCCCCACCAGCGGAGCCAACTCACCACCAGGTGGTTATCAGTTGACAGCTCCGCCCCTCTCTTCACCCGAGTGTCCAGGACATACGTACGGCCGCAAGTCCGATGATACAACCACAAAGTCGATCATCGAACTGCGGCCAAGGGTGTCCTGGTGCCAAGTGCACATATGGACACCCTTATGCCTGAACATGGTGTTCGTTATGGACAGTCTATGACTGGCACAGAAGTCCAACAACATAACACCACTCTGATTCAGATCGGGGGGGCCGTTCCTCCCAATCACACCCCTCCAGGTCTCACTGTCATTGCCCACGTGAGCATTGAAGTCCCCCAGCAGAATGAGGGAGTCTCCGGTAGGAGCATTCTCCAGTGCCTCCCCCAGAGACTCCAAAAAGGGTAGGTACTCTGAACTGCTGTTTGGCGCATAGGCACAAACAACAGTCAGGACTCGTCCCCCCACCCAAGGCGGAGGGAGGCTACCCTCTCGTTCACTGGGGTAAACCCCAATGTACTGGCACACAGCCGGGGGGCAATAAGTATGCCCACACCTGCTCTGCGCCTCTCACCACGGGCAACTCCAGAGTGGAAGAGAGTCCAACCCCTCTCAAGAGTACTGGTTCCAGATCCCAAGCCGTGCGTCGAGGTGAGTCCGACTATATCTAACGGTCTGATGAAGTTTCAACAATAAACAACAAACTTTGTATTATGAGAAAGAACCAGACTCATTCTTCAGGAATCCGAAAATAAGCTCTATTTTACGAGTTATGCACGAATTCGGATTCTCCTATAAAACGAATTCCTTAACTCAAACCAAGTTAAGACTGCTTTGTCCTTCATATTTATTCATGTCTAATCAAGTTTCAATGATAAACAACGTTGTACTTTTAGAATGAGAAAGAACTTCTTCAGCAATAAGCATCTCTCGACAAATGACGAAATACAGATTTTGCTATAAAATTAATTGCTATCAGCCTGACTTAAAACTGTTTGTTTTCCTTATTTATCCACTTCAAATCAAGTTTCAACAATTAAAAAAATTTTGTAGTTTGAGAAAGAACAACTTAATCTTGAGCAATCAGTATAAAAAGAGGGTGGGCAAAGGTGCGAATGTCAAACCATACATGATCAAAACAGGGAGCGGAGGTGTTTGGCTGAGACAAGGTGTGAATGTCCACCCATAATTAATGAAGAGCGGGCAACAAGTAGGTTCGAATGCCCAACCATACATCATCAAAAGCAGGAGTGGATATGTTCGGCTACAAGAAGGTTTGAACGTCTGACCATAGTTTGTAAAAAGCGGGTAAGAAAAGGTTCGAATGCCCGAACATACACCATCAAAGGAGGGAGCGGAGGTGTTCCGCTGTAAGAAGGTGTGAATGTCCGACCATAGTTGGTAAAAAGCGGGTAAGAAAAGGTTAAAATACCCGACTGTACACAATCAATAGCGGGAGCGGAGTTGTTTGGCTACAAGAAGGTGTGAAAGTCCGACCACGGTTTGTAAAAAGCGGGTAAGAAAAGGTTCGAATGCCCGAATATATACCATCAAAAGTGGAAGTGGATGTGTTCGGCTGCAAGAAGGTGTGAACGTCCGACCAAAGTTTGTAAAAAGCAGTTAAGAAAAGCTTCGAATATCCAACCAAACATAATCAAAAGCGGGAGCAGAGCTGTTCAACTGCAAGTAGGTGTGAATGTCAGATCATAATTTGCAAAAACCTGATGAGAAAGGGTGAGAATGCCCGGCTATACACCATCAAATGCGGGAGCGGAAGTGTTCGGCTGTGAGTAGGTGTGAATGTCCGACCATAATTGCTGAAAAATGTGTTAGAAGAGACTAGAATGCCGGACAAGACATCATCAAATGCGGGAGCGGAGTTGTTCAGCTGTGAGTGGGTGTGAATCTCCGAGCATAGTTTGTAAAAAGGGGGTAAGAATAGGTTCGAATGGCCGAACATACACTATCAAAACAGGGAGCTGAGGTGGCTCAGCTGCAAGGTGTGAATGTGTGACTATAGTTTGTAAATAAGGTGCGAATGCCCAACAATGTATAATCAAAAGAGGGAGCGGAGGTTTTCGGCTACAAGAAGGTTTGAATGTCCGACCAATGATTGTAAAAAGCGGGTAAGAAAAGGTTCAAATGCCTGACTATACACCATCAAAAGCGGGAGAGGAGGTGTTCAGCTGCAAGAAGGTGTGAATGTCCACCCATAATTACTGAAAAATGGGTAAGAAAAGGTGCGAATGCCCAACCATACATTATCAAAAGCGGGAGAGGTGGTGTTCGGCTGCAAGTAGGTGTGAATGTCCAGCCAGAATTACTAACAAACGGGTAAGAAAAGGTAGTATTGCCAGACCATACATGATCAAAACAGGGAGCGGAGGTGGTTCAGCTGCAAGAAGGTGTGAATGTCCGACTAAAGTTCAAATATATCAACAAAAGCGGGAGGAGAGGTCTTCGGATGAGAGTGGTTGAGAATTTCCAAACATAATCTATAAAATGCGGTGAAAAAAAAGGTGTTATAGAACACTAAAAGGTGGAGCGGAAGTGTTCGGCTGCAAGAAGGTGTGAATGTCCGACTATATTTGGTGAAAAGCAGGTGAAGCAAGGTCTGAATGCCCAACCTTACATCATCTAAAGCGAGATCAGAGGTGTTTGGCTGCATGAAGGCCATAGTTTGCCAAAAGCGGGTAAGCTGCGAATGACCGACTAAATATCAACAAAAGGTCTTCGGATGCAAGTGGGTGTGAATATCCCACCATACAAGTATGGTGGAGAGGAAGCTGTGAACAGCCGACCATAGTTGGCAAAAAGCAGTTAAGAAAAGGTTCGAATATCCAACCAAACATAATCAAAAGCGGGAGCAGAGCTGTTCGACTGCAAGTAGGTGTGAATGTCCAGCCATAATTACTCACAAAGGGGTAAGAAAAGGTAGTATTGCCAGACCATACATGATCAAAACAGGGAGCTGAGGTGGTTCAGCTGCAAGGTGTGAATGTCTGACTATAGTTTGTAAAAAGCGGGTAAGACAAGGTGCGAATGCCCGACAATGTATGATCAAAAGAGGGAGTGGAGGTCTTCGGCTGCAAGGTCTGAATGTCCAACCATAATTTCTAAAAACCGGGTAAGAAAAGGCTCGAAAGCCCGACTATACACAATCAAAAGCGGTAGCAGGAGGTTTTCAGCTGCAAATCCTTCACTCAAACCAAGTGAAAACTGCTTTGTCCTTCATATTTATCAATGTCTAGATTTACTTCAACAAAGAACAACATTGTATTTTGCAGTAGTAGAAAGAGAAACACTTGAAGGAACAGGAATCCGAGAATAAGCTTATTTTCATACGTTCTGCATGATTTGGGATTTTATGTATAAAATGAATTCCTTTACTCAAACTATGTTAAAACTGCTTTGTCCTTCATATTTATCAATGTCTAGATTGACTTCAACAAAGAACAACATTGTATTTTGCAGTAGAAGAAATAGCAACACTGAAGGATCGGGAATCCGAAAACAAGCTTATTTTCATACGTTCTGCTTGATTTGGGATTTTGCTATAAAATTAATTCCTTCACTCAAACAAAGTGGAAACTGCTTTGTCCTTCATATTTATCAATGTCTAGATTTACTTCAACAAAGAACAACATTGTATTTTGCAGTAGTAGAAAGAGCAACACTTGAAGGAACAGGAATCCGAGAATAAGCTTATTTTCATACGTTCTGCATGATTTGGGATTTTATGTATAAAATTAATTCCTTTACTCAAACTATGTTAAAACTGCTTTGTCCTTCATATTTATCAATGTCTAGATTGACTTCAACAAAGAACAACATTGTATTTTGCAGTAGAAGAAATAGCAACACTGAAGGATCAGGAATCCGAAAACAAGCTTATTTTCATACGTTCTGCTTGATTTGGGATTTTGCTATAAAATTAATTCCTTCACTCAAACTATGTTAAAACGGCTTTTACCTTCATATTTATCAGTCTCGATAGATTTAAACAAAAAAACAACGTTGTACTTTGCAGTAAAAGAAAGAGCAAATCAAAAGTTTTAGGAATCCGAGAATAAGCTTATTTTCATGAGTTCTGCACGATATCGGATTTATGTATAAAATGATTTCATTCGATTGCCTAACAATACATTATCAAAAGCAGGTGTGAATGTCTGATCATAATTTGTAAAAAGCTGATGAGAAAGGGTGAGAATGCCCGACTATACACCATCAAATGCGGGAGCGGAGGTGTTTGGCTCTGAGTAGGTGTGAATGTCCGACCATAATTGCTGAAAAATGTGTTAGAAAAGGTAAGAACACTGGACCATACATCATCAAAAGCGGGAGAGGTGGTGTTCGGCTTCAAGAAGGTGTGAAAGTCCGACAATGGTTTGTAAAAAGCGGGTAAGAAAAGGTTCGAATGCCCGAATATATACCATAAAAAGCGGAAGCGGAGATGTTCGACTGCAAGAAGGTGTGAACGTCCGACCAAAGTTTGTAAAAAGCAGTTAAGAAAAGGTTCGAATATGCAACCAAAAATAATCAAAAGCGGGAGCAGAGCTGTTCGACTGCAAGTAGGTGTGAATGTCCAGCCATAATTACTCACAAACGGGTAAGAAAAGGTAGTATCTCCAGACCATACAAGATCAAAACAGGGAGCGGAGGTGATTCAGCTGCAAGGTGTGGAATGTCTGACTAAAGACCTCATACCTTCTTGCAGCCGAAAACCTCCGCTCCTCTTTTGATCATACATTGTCGGGCATTCGCACCTTGTCTTACCCGCTTTTTACAAACTTTAGTTGGACATTCACACCTTCTTGCAGCTGAACTAACTCCGCTCCCTGTTTTGATCATGTATGGTCTGGCAACACTACCTTTTCTTACCCGTTTGTGAGTAATTATGGCTGGACATTCACACCTTCTTGCAGTCGAACACAACCTCTCCCGCTTTTGATGATATATGGTCCGGCATTCTTACCTTTTCTAACACATTTTTCAACAATTATGGTCGGACATTCACACCTACTCACAGACGAACACCTCCCACATTTGATAGTGTATAGTCGGGCATTCTCACCCTTTCTCATCAGCTTTTTGCAAAATATGATCTGATATTCACACCTACTTGCAGTCGAACAGCTCTGTTCCCGCTTTTGATTATGATTGGTTGGATATTCGAACTTTTCTTAACTGCTTTTTACAAACTTTGGTCGGACGTTCACACCTTCTTGCAACTAAACACCTCCGCTTCCGCTTTTGATGGTGTATATTCGTGCATACGAACCTTTTCTTACCCGCTTTTTACAAATTATGGATGGACATTCAGACCTTCTTGTAGCTGAACCACTCCGCTCCCTCTTTTGATTGTGTACAGTTGGGAATTTTAACTTTTTCTTACCCGCTTTTTACCAAGTATGGTCGGACATTCACACCTTCTTACAGCGGAACACCTCCGCTCCCTCTTTTGATGGTGTATGTTCGGGCATTCTAACCTTTTCTTACCCGCTTTTTACAAACTATGGTCGGACATTAAAACCTTCTTGTAGCCGAACACATCCACTCCTGCTTTTGATGTTGTATGGTTGGGCATTCGTACCTTTTCTTACTCATTTTGCAGTAATTATGGGTGGACATTCACACCTTCTTGCATTTGAGCACCTCCGCTCCCGCTTATGATCATGTGCGGTTTGATATTCGAAAATTCTCTTCCATGTTTTCTAGCAATTATTGATGGACATTCAGACCTTCTTGCAGCTGAACACCTCCGCTCCAGCTGTTGATGGTGTATAGTCGGGCTTTCGAGCCTTTTCTTCCCCGATTTTTACAAAATATGGATGGAAATTCAGACCTTCTTTCAGCCAAAAACCTCCGCTCCCTCTTTTGATCATACATTGTCAGGCATTCGCACCTTGTCTTACCCGCTTTTTATAAACTTTAGTCAGACATTCACACCTTGCAGCAGAACCACCTCCGCTCCCTGTTTTGATCTTGTATGGTATGGAGATACTACCTTTTCTTACCCGTTTGTGAGTAATTATGGCTGGACATTCACACCTACTTGCAGCCGAACACCACTTTTCCCGCTTTTGATGATGTAAGGTTGGGCATTCAGACCTTGCAGCCGAAAACCTCCGCTCCCTCTTTTGATCATACATTGTCGGGCTTTGGCACCTTTTCTTACCCGCTTTATACAAACCAGGGTCGGACTTTCACACCTTTTAGTAGCCGAACAACTCCGCTCCCACTATTGATTGTGTACAGTCGGGTATTTTCACCTTTTCTTACCCACTTTTTACCAACTATGGTCGGACATTCACACCTTCTTACAGCGGAACACCTCCGCTCCCTCTTTTGATGGTGTATGTTCGGGCATTCTAACCTTTTCTTACCCGCATTTTACAAACTATGGTCGGACATTAAAACCTTCTTGTAGCCGAACACATCCACTCCTGCTTTTGATGTTGTATGGTTGGGCATTCGTACCTTTTCTTACCCATTTTGCAGTAATTATGGGTGTATATTCACACCTTCTTGCATTTGAGCACCTCCTCTCCCGCTTATGATCATGTGCGGTTTGATATTCGAAAATTCTCTTCCATGTTTTCTAGCAATTATTGATGGACATTCAGACCTTCTTGCAGCTGAACACCTCCGCTCCAGCTGTTGATGGTGTATAGTCGGGCTTTCGAGCCTTTTCTTCCCCGCTTTTTACAAACCATGGTCGGACTTTCACATCTTTTAGTAGCCGAACAACTCCGCTCCCGCTATTGATTGTGTACAGTCGGGTATTTTAACCTTTTCTTACCCGCTTTTTACCAACTATGGTCGGACATTCACACCTTCTTACAGCGGAACACCTCCGCTCCCTCTTTTGATGGTGTATGTTCGGGCAGTCAAACCTTTTCTTACCTGCTTTTTACAAACTATGGTCAGACATTCAACCCTTCTTGGAGCCGAACACATCCACTCCTGCTTTTGATTATGTATAGTTGGGCATTCGCACCTTTTCTTACCCATTTTTCAGTAATTATGGGTGTACATTCACACCTTCTTGCAGCCAAGCACCTCCGCTCCCTCTTTTGATCATACATTTTCGGGCATTAGCACCTTTTCTTATCCGCTTTTTACAAACCATGGTCGGACTTTCACACCTTTTAGTAGCCGAACAACTCCGTACCCGCTACTGATTGTGTACAGTCGGGTATTTTAACCTTTTCTTACCCGTTTTTAACCAACTATGGTCGGACATTCACACCCTCTTACAGCGGAACACCTCCGCTCCCTCCTTTGATGGTGTATGTTCGGGCATTCGAACCTTTTCTTACCCGCTTTTTACAAACTATGGTCAGACCTGCTTTTGATGATGTATGGTTGGGCATTCGAACCTACTTGTTGCCCGCTTTTCATTAATTATGGGTGGACATTCACACCTTGTCTCAGCCAAACACCTCCGCTCCCTGTTTTGATCATGTATGGTTTGACATTCGCACCTTTGCTTACCCTCTTTTTATACTGATTGCTCAAGATTAAGTTGTTCTTTCTCAAACTACAAAATTTTTTTAGTTGTTGAAACTTGATTTGAAGTGGATAAATAAGGAAGACAAACAGTTTTAAGTCAGGCTGATAGCAATTAATTTTATAGCAAAATCTGTATTTCGTCATTTGTCGAGAGATGCTTATTGCTGAAGAAGTTCTTTCTCATTCTACAAAGTACAACGTTGTTTATCATTGAAACTTGATTAGACATGAATAAATATGAAGGACAAAGCAGTCTTAACATGGTTTGAGTTAAGGAATTCGTTTTATAGGAGAATCCGAATTCGTGCATAACTCGTAAAATAGAGCTTATTTTCGGATTCCTGAAGAATGAGTCTGGTTCTTTCTCATAATACAAAGTTTGTTGTTTATTGTTGAAACTTCATCAGACCGTTAGATATAGTCAGACTCACCTCGACGCACGGCTTGGGATCTGGAACCAGTACTCTTGAGAGGGGTTGGACTCTCTTCCACTCTGGAGTTGCCCGTGGTGAGAGGCGCAGAGCAGGTGTGGGCATACTTATTGCCCCCCGGCTGTGTGCCAGTACATTGGGGTTTACCCCAGTGAACGAGAGGGTAGCCTCCCTCCGCCTTTGGGTGGGGGGACGAGTCCTGACTGTTGTTTGTGCCTATGCGCCAAACAGCAGTTCAGAGTACCTACCCTTTTTGGAGTCTCTGGGGGAGGCACTGGAGAATGCTCCTACCGGAGACTCCCTCATTCTGCTGGGGGACTTCAATGCTCACGTGGGCAATGACAGTGAGACCTGGAGGGGTGTGATTGGGAGGAACGGCCCCCCCGATCTGAATCAGAGTGGTGTTATGTTGTTGGACTTCTGTGCCAGTCATAGACTGTCCATAACGAACACCATGTTCAGGCATAAGGGTGTCCATATGTGCACTTGGCACCAGGACACCCTTGGCCGCAGTTCGATGATCGACTTTGTGGTTGTATCATCGGACTTGCGGCCGTATGTCCTGGACACTCGGGTGAAGAGAGGGGCGGAGCTGTCAACTGATCACCACCTGGTGGTGAGTTGGCTCCGCTGGTGGGGGAGGATGCCGATCAGACCTGGCAGGCCCATACGTATTGTGAGGGTCTGCTGGGAGCGTTTGTCAGAATCCCCCGTCAGAAGGAGCTTTAACTCCCACCTCTGGCAGAGCTTCAACCATATTTGAGGTGGGGGACATTGAGTCCGAATGGGCCATGTTCCGTGACTCCATTGCCGAGGCAGCTGGTCGGAGTTGTGGCCGTAAGGTGGTCGGTGCCTGTCGTGGCGGCAACCCTCGAACCTGCTGGTGGACACCAGTGGTGAGGGAAGCCGTCAAGCTGAAGAAGGAGTCCTATCGGGCCTTTTTGGCCAGTGGGACCCTGGAAGAAGCTGATAGGTACCGACGGGCCAGACGGGCCACGGCTTCGGCGGTTGTGAGGCAAAAACTCGGGCCTGGGAGGAGTTCGGCAAGACCATGGAGAACGATTTCCGGACGGCCTCGAAAAGATTCTGGTCCACCATCCGGCGTCTCAGGGGGGGGGAAGCGGCTCACAGTCAACACTGTTTACAGTGGGGACGGGGCTTTGCTGACCTCAACTAGGGATGTTGTGAGTCGGTGGGGGGAGTACTTCGAGGAACTCCTCAATCCTACCAACACGTGCTCGGAAGAGGCAGAGTCGGAGAGCTCGGAGACGGGGCCACCCATTTCTGGGGCTGAGGTTGCCGAGGTGGTTAAAAAGCTCCTCGGTGGCAAGGCCCCGGGGGTGGATGAGGTCCGTCCTGAGTTTCTCAAGGCTCTGGATGTTGTAGGGCTGTCTTGGCTGACACGCCTCTGCAGTATCGCGTGGACATCGGGGACAGTGCCTCTGGACTGGCAGATTGGGGTGGTGGTCCCCCTCTTTAAAAAGGGGGACCGGAGGGTGTGTTCCAACTATAGGGGTATCACACTCCTCAGTCTCCCTGGTAAGGTCTAGTCGGGGGTATCGGAGAGGAGGATCCGTCGGATAATCGAGCCTCGGATTCAGGAGATGCAGTGTGGCTTTCGTCCTGGCCGTGGAACAGTGGACCAGCTCTATACCCTCGGCAGGATCCTGGAGGGTGCATGGGAGTTCGCCCAACCAGTCTACATGTGTTTTGTGGACTTGGAGAAAGCGTTCGACCGTGTCCCTCGTGGAGTCCTGTGGGGGGTGCTCCGGGAATATGGAGTGCCGGACCCCTTGATAGGGGCCGTTCGGTCTCTGTATGACCGGTGCCAGAGTTTGGTCCGCATTGCCGGCAGTAAGTCGGATACGTTTCCGGTGAGAGTTGGACTCCGTCAGGGCTGCCCTTTGTCACCGATTCTGTTCCTAACTTTTATGGACAGAATTTCTAGGCGGAGCCAGGGCGTTGAGGGTGTCCCATTTGGCGACCTCAGAATCGGGTCTCTGCTTTTTGCAGATGATGTGGTTCTATTAGCGTCGTCAGGCCGTGACCTTCAGCTCTCACTGGAGTGATTCGCAGCCGAGTGTGAAGCGGCTGGGATGAGAATCAGCACCTCCAAATCCGAGACTATGGTTCTCAGCCGGAAAAGGGTGGAATGCTCTCTCCGGGTCGGGAATGAGATCCTTCCCCAAGAGGAGGAGTTCAAGTATCTCGGGGTCTTGTTCACGAATGACGGACGAATGGAGCGGGAGATTGACGGGCGGATCGGTGCGGGTCCTGCAGTGTTGCAGGCTCTGCGTACTTACTGGTCAATCTACGTTCCCATCCTCACCTATGGTCACGAGTTGTGGGTAGTGACCGAAAGAACAAGATCGCGAATACAAGCGGCCGAAATGGGTTTCCTCCGCAGGGTGTCTGGGCTCTCCCTTAGAGATAGGGTGAGAAGCTCAGTCATCCGGGAGGGGCTCGGAGTAGAACCGCTGCTCCTCCGCATTGAGAGGAGTCAGATGAGGTGGCTCGGGCATCTGGTTAGGATGCCCCCTGGGCGCCTCCCTGGGGAGGTGTTCCGGGCACGTCCCACTGGGAGGAGACCCCGGGGGAGACCCAGGACACGTTGGAGAGACTATGTCTCTCGGCTGGCCTGGGAACGCCTCGGGGTCCCCCCGGAAGAGCTGGAGGAAGTGGCCGGGGACAGAGACGTCTGGGTTTCTCTGCTCAAGCTCCTGCCCCCGCGACCCGACCCCCGGATAAGCGGCAGATGATGGATGGATGGATGGATATATCCTCCACCAACCAGACTTACAACCCCCGACTAGGGTAGCAGAATTTCTAAGCATCTGTACCCCAAAACTACTATCAAAAATATATAAATTATTGTCTAAGATAGATGACACAATGTCTCTTCCATCCTCAAAATGGGAGGCAGATTTATCCATCAGTTCTGGTCATAGCTTCTAACCACAAATATGTTTGAACACCTTCATAAAGACTCGAAATCCTAATTTACAGCTCATACAATACAAAATCCTTCATAGAACACACTATACAGGACAAAGGATGTTCAGGATGGGTCTAACACACTCAAACATCTGCTCACATTGCACAGATAACACACCTGATGATTATGCACACGCTTTGGGGTTTTTCTGCGCCTGTCCAGAAGTTCTGGCTTGAAGTCTGTGAGGACCTATCAACATGGCTAAAGTGTAGCATCCCTGCATGCCCCACACTGTGCATACTGGGTGACTTAGACAACATCAACATGGAAATTAACTCAGCACACATGGTTGTCACAGTGTTATGTATCGCAAAGAAAACTATTCTCATGAACTGGAAAGCGAAGAACAATCTGTGTATTAACCAGTTTAGAAATTTTCTTTTAGATTATATTAGCATGGAAACAATGTCTGCCTCCTCAAAACATCAATTGGCTGAATTTCATTCTCTCTGGTCCCCTCTGATTAGTTTTATCACATAGTGGTGGTGGTGGGTTGCTGGGTGATGGTGGGTCTCAGGCCCGGGCTGCTGCGACTGGTGTGACCGGGTGGTTTGTTTGTTTGTTTTTTTATGTTGTTTGTTTGTTTTTTGTAGAGGTCCTCCTGGGTGGGGTTGGGTTGAGTGGGGTGGGGCGGGATGGGTACCTTCTGGGGGTACAGTAGCTCCCGGAATATGGTCGCTGCAGGCCCCGAGCCTGGTGGACATCAGGCCCTCCTGCCCATTGTTGGCTCCCAGGTAGCGGGGATGCCTATTGCAGCCAGTCCCTGGCTGCCCTCTCTGGGGGAGAGTAGCTCCCCCGTTATATATCCCCATACCCCTCTCCCTTCTGGCTCCTGTACACAGCACACACTCACACATGAAGGGTTTTGGGGGCGTGTGTGTTCGGTGGGGTGCAGTGGATGGGGCCACGTAGGTGGTCCCCTTTGGTTGCACTCTGCAGTTCCCTGCCCCTGTTTTAATTACACCTTAGACATTAGTACTTATCAAACACACTCACACACACACATTAGGTCTTGGGGGGTGGTTACACTGAGTGGCATCTGGTGGGCGGGGCTCTTTGGGTATGTAGGCTGTCCAGAGTGCCGCGCTCCCAGTTCTACAAGTTTGGCTGCCCCTCAATTTTAATTGCTCACTATTAGAAAATATTGAAGAGCCAGAAGGGTGAGGGGAGGGGTCTTCTTCGCACACCCCTGCTTCCTGGTGTCTGCTCGGGGCAGGAGGGGCCAGGAGGATTAATTAATTGTTCTGCTGGTTCGGGGTCTGTGGTGGCTGGGGGGTTGCTGGCCTCCTGGTGTGCCCGCTGCACTACACCCCAGCAGAGTCGAGGGAGGTAGGATGTGTGGATGTGTGGATGTATGGGACGTGAAAGTGTGTGTGGTAATGATTGGGCCTGGATCTGGGACTTGCTGTCGCCTGGCCTGCCTGTGTTTCTCCCGATGGGGCATCAGCGTTGCCTCTCCCCACTGCTCGTGACTTCACCCACCTGTGGGCACGTCTTGACTCCCAGGGCACTTGGCCAGGGGCGCTGGGGCAGGCGCTGACCCACTTTGTGGCTGTCTGGGGCGCTTGGCCCTCCTGGGTATTGGGTGGGGCCTCTGCCGGGGGGTTTGGGGGCGCTCGGGCTCCTGGGGCCCAGGTCCAGTGCACGGCCCATGTCTGGGCGGCTGGGGCCTGGCGGGGTCGGTGGGCTGTTACCCCTGGTTCCCGGAGTGCCTCTGCCCTATGCTTATGGGGGCTCTTTCCGGGGGCTTCCTCTGCAGTCTTCTGGGTGGATGCGTGGTTGCCCCTGCGGTGGTTTGCCTAGGTTCTATGCTCTGTGGGGGCTGCTGGTGGCCTGGGTCTTGTGGCCCTCTCTGCCTGCTTCTGATTGCTTGGGGGGGGGGGGGGGGGGGGGCTGTGGATTGTGGCCCTGTACGCTTATACACTCATAACTAAGCACGGTTATCATGTAGGTCCTGTGCCATGGGTGTTGCATGTTCTCACACACACACACACACATTCATTAGTCCAGTAGCATGGTCACTAAGCAGTTGATGTATTATCATGTCGTCTCAGGTCATCTATATCCACAGCTGTGTTGTATGCGATTGCCGCTTCTTGTGCTTGTTTTTGTTTGTTTGTGTGTTTGTTTTTTCTCTGCTTGTCTGCTTTCAGGTGCTCCTGGTGGCGCTAAGGCTGGATTCCCCTCATAGGCCATGGATTGTTGTCTGTTTTGTTTTTTACAGGTGTAGCAGCTGGTTGTCTGGTTTTTGTTTCTATTTTTGTTCTGTTTCCTCTTCTTTCCTCTTCTTCTTTCCTTGTCCCCCGGTCCGGTTCAGTTCAGTTCATGTCATATATTGTAAACAGAAATAAATAAATGGGCATCAAGGGGAGCTTTACATTTATAAAACTTCCCTTGGCAAAACAAATCTGTTTGGCATCAAAGGTATTCAGACTACAATTCTTCTGACATAATGCTGAACAGGACAAGGGGAAAAAAAAGTAAAGAAGACAGTTCTGCCGAAAGCCAGGGATAGACCTGTTCTAAGTTCTATACTTTTTAAAAGGGGCGTGTTTATCAACTATGGAATTAGAAGATTTACAAAAATGGTCAAGTGCTAGATCTTCATCTGGGATTTTAACAGTGTCATATAACTATTCAACAGATCAGTTAAAAAAAAGCCTGCTCATGGAGATGTTTCAGGATCTGGATACCAAGCGTGGACCTAATGTTTTCATTTTTGCAATTCTGATACAGGCTATTGAGCAGTGATAACTAACACCAAGTTCAGATACTGCGGATTTTCTACCTTTGATTTGTTAAGATTGAGCCAATCAGGGACAACCTTGAAGGATCTCTTTGGTTTTGTAGGATCTGTAATTACCTGAGAAAGGTTGATATTGGTACACACCTTTTTTAAATGATCAGAGGCAGAGTTCAACTTGTTTAAATTAAAATTGCCACACAGAGATTGGGTTTAGGCCACATGCACACAGAATGACATCAACAAATACAAGAAATATTAAACATTTACACATAGATTTTTGAATATATGTAGAGGAATGATACTTTGAAATGTGCTCATTGCGGAGTTATGATCAGTTGAGTAATGAAGGTTGAACTATTCTGGGAAAGAGGTTCTATTCCCAGCATCATGATGGACACTCCTGATATAGAAGGTTTCGCTAACGCATTGGAATTGTTTTACTATTTTCATATACATGTGCAATGAAGAATTGCTTGCTGCTGATAAATGCAAAGAAGAACAGCTTACACATAGATGCTCACATATAGGCTGCTGAATGCAATGAAGACCTGCTTATCAAGTAAAGTTCAATGTCAATGTGTAATATTCAATTAGGATTTGCAAAACAGTGAAGTTAAACAATGAATGGGTCCATAGTCGGTATGAGAAGACTACAGGAATATTTACCTGGGTGTACGTTCAAACAGAGATGAGAAAATTGCGATAAATAATTGTTTGTTTGTTTGTTAGTATGTATAGGAATGTTATGTGTATAAACTGTGTTGAGTTATAGTTACTCAGTAGTGTCTCAGTGAAGCAACCGACGGGGGAAGCCTTGCGGTGACAACAAAAGCAGTGTTTTACTGATCAGTCAAGTTGCTCCAGTGTACTCCATACAAACTGGTTGGCTACTGAAGGGATAGAAAATGGGGAATACTTGTTTTAAAGCAAACAAGGAATTAGATGGGAAAAATACATGTTTTAACGGGACCCAGACAATATTAAATACTCAGACAGATGGGAGAAGAAGTGTAGTTTTGTAGGAAATCACAAAATTATTACATAGAATTAGTGAAATCAATTGAAGAATGCCTTTCTGAAGAGCTGTTTACCACAGATGAGCAGCTTTGCGACCAAGCACATTGTAGATCGCTTTACTGCCAAAATGATCTAATTTAATGGATTGGTTTAGACATGCATAACAGCATTTTAAGAACAAAGAGAGAAACAAAAAGGGACAACGCTTCATGGTGGAAGGTGATGTATAAATAACTGTGTATATGATGAAGGGGGTGGCAACACCCATTCCGAAATCCCGCCATTCCGACATCCCGCTATTCCGACATCCCACCATTCCGACATACCACCATTCCGACATACCACCATTCCGACATGCAAACGTCCCACCATTCCGACATCCCACCATTGCGACATCCCGCTATTCTGACGTTCAAATGTCCCACCATTCCGACAAGGCTTTCCGTATAAGGAAATGTGTGTTACTCAACAGGTGAGTCCCTTCTTTCTGTTCATGCAATTTATATGTTTAACATGTTTATAGACAAGCGTTATTAAAAACACAAAGTCTCGGCAACTGGAGGAGGCGAAGCAGTCCGCGGTGGTTTTCAATCACACACTCCAATGCCACTTGTTTCAACTTCCGAAAATTTAATCCAGGAAAAAAAGGCTTACAAACATGGACCAAAACGGCTCCATAACACGCACAAGAATCCAAAAGAAACGAAAGTTAACTAAAAGAAAGCAAATAAACAGTATGAAGTGGTCAAAATTGGTTTTACGCATGCCTATGTGCGTCTGGCACATGCGTCTTCGGGCTCTCCCACGTTGGTTTGTGGATGAAAGCTATATGTTCAGCTGTAATGTCATGTAAAAACAATCTCTACATGACATTTAGTCCCAGGTGTGACCAGTTAGGTCCTTAAGATATCAACAGGCTGTATAAAGCTACAACCGTTGCGGCTGGTAAGGACTTCCAACGAGAGATCGTCCTCTACTGTCTTTAATAATTGCACATAATTTAGCTTTGTTAGCTCTGAGAGCCTGGAGGAAATGTTTATGCCTAAATATCTAATATTTCCTGACTGTAAAGTGATCGCAGGTATATTATGAACCCTACAGTTAATGGGCAGAACTGTGGTCTTAGACCAGTTGATAGAGTAGTCAGAAAGTGCTGAGAATTTATTTATGAGTGTGATCGTGTGACTGAGAGACGTCTGTGAGTTCTGAAGGAAAAGTAATACATCATCAGCATAAAGACTTATTTTATGCTCAATATTTTGGGATTAATTACTCACAAACGGGTAAGAAAAGGTAGTATTGCCAGACCATACATGATCAAAACAGGGAGCGGAGGTGGTTCAGCTGCAAGGTGTGAATGTCTGACTATAGTTTGTAAAAAGCGGGTAAGATAAGGTGCGAATGCCCGACAATGTATGATCAAAAGAGGGAGCGGAGTGTTTTGGCTACAAGAAGGTTTGAATATCCGACCATAGTTTGTAAAAAGCGGGTAAGAAAAGGTTACCATATATCATCAAAAGCAGGAGTGGATGTGTTCGGCTTCAAGAAGATTTGAATGTCCATCAATAATTGCTTTAAAACATGAAAGAAAATTTTCGAATATCAAACCGCACATGATCATAAGCGGGAGAGGAGTTGTTCAGCTGCAAGAAGGTGTGAATGTCCACCCATAATTACTGAAAAATGGGTAATAAAAGGTGAAAATGCCCAACCATACATCATCAAAAGCAGGAGTGGATGTGTTCGGCTACAAGAAAGTTTGAATGTCCGACCATAGTTTGTAAAAAGCGGGTAAGAAAAGGTTCGAATGCCCGAATATAGACATTCAAAAGAGGGAGCGGAGGTGTTCCGCTGTAAGAAGGTGTAAATGTCCGACCATAGTTGGTAAAAAGCGGGTAAGAAAAGGTTCAAATGCCTGACTATACACCATCAAAAGCGGGAGCGGAGGTGTTCCGCTGTAAGAAGGTGTGAATGTCCAACCGCAGTTGGTAAAAAGCTGGTAAGAAAATGTTCGAATGCCCGAATATATACCATCAAAAGCGGAAGCGGAGGTGTTCGACTGCAAGTAGGTGTGAATGTCCAGCCATAATTACTCACAAACGGGTAAGAAAAGGTAGTATTGCTAGACCATACATGATCAAAACAGGGAGCTGAGGTGGTTCAGCTGCAAGGTGTGAATGTCTGACTATAGTTTGTAAAAAGCGGGTAAGACAAGGTGCGAATGCCCGACAATATATGATCAAAAGAGGGAGTGGAGGTCTTCGGCTGCAAGGTCTGAATGTCCAACCATAATTTCTAAAAACCGGGTAAGAAAAGGCTCGAAATTCCGACTATACACAATCAAAAGCGGGAGCGGGAGGTTTTCAGCTGCAAATCCTTCACTCAAACCAAGTGAAAACTGCTTTGTCCTTCATATTTATCAATGTCTAGATCGACTTCAACAAAGAACAACATTGTACTTTGCAGTAAAGAAAGAGCAAATCAAAAGTTTTAGGAATCCGAGAATAAGCTTATTTTCATACGTTCTGCATGATTTGGGATTTTATGTATAAAATGAATTCCTTCACTCAAACCAAGTTAAAACTGCTTTGTCCTTCATATTTATCAATGTCTAGATCGACTTCAACAAAGAACAACATTGTATTTTGCAGTAGAAGAAAAAGCAACACTGAAGGATCAGGAATCCGAGAATAAGCTTCTTTTCATACGTTCTGCATGATTTGGGATTTTATGTATAAAATGAATTCCTTCACTCAAACCAAGTGAAAACTGCTTTGTCCTTCATATTTATCAATGTCTAGATCGACTTCAACAAAGAACAACATTGTATTTTGCAGTAGAAGAAAAAGCAACACTGAAGGATCAGGAATCCGAGAATAAGCTTCTTTTCATACGTTCTGCATGATTTGGGATTTTGCTATAAAATTAATTCCTTCACTCAAACAAAGTGGAAACTGCTTTGTCCTTCATATTTATCAATGTCTATATCGATTTCAACAAAGAACAAGGCTGTATTTTGCAGTATAGGAAAGAGCAACACTGGAGGATCAGGAATCCGAGAATAAACTTACTTTCATGAGTCCTGCACGATTTCGGATTTTCCTATAAAATGAATTGCTTTGCTCAAACCAAGTTAAAATTGCTTTGTCCTTCATAGTTATCCATGTCTAAAATGTATCAAGCATAAAGTTCCTCATATTACCCTGAATGAGAAAGAAGCATCCCTTTGGTTGAGCAATACGTTCCTTATGCGGAGTTATGCATGATTTCGGATTTTGCTATAAAATTCATTCCTTCACACCTTTTTTTTTCACCGCATTTTATAGATTATGGTTGGAAATTTCAACCACTCTAATCCGAAGACCTCTCCTCCCGCTTTTGTTAATATATTTGAACTTTAGTTGGACATTCACCCCTTTTTGCAGCTAAACCACCTCCGCTCCCTGTTTTGATCATGTATGGTCTGGCAATACTACATTTTCTTACCCGTTTGTGAGTAATTATGGCTGGATATTGACACCTACTTGCAGCTGAACACAATCTCTCTCGCTTTTAATTATGTTTGGATATTCGAACCTTTTCTTTACTGCTTTTTGCCAACTTTGGTCGGACGTTCACACCTTCTTGCAGCCGAACACCTCCGCTTCCGCTTTTGATGGTATATATTCGGGCATTCGAACCTTTTCTTACCAGCTTTTTACAAACGATGGTTGGACTTTCACACCTTCTTGTAGCCGAACAACTCCGCTCCCGCTATTGATTGTGTACAGTCGGGTATTTTAACCTTTTCTTACCCGCTTTTTACCAACTATGGTCGGACATTCACACCGTCTTACAGCGGAACATCTCCGCTCCCGCTTTTGATGGTGTATAGTCAGGCATTTGAACCTTTTCTTACCCGCTTTTTACAAACTATGGTCGGACATTCAAACCTTCGTGTAGCCGAAAACCTCTGCTCCCTCTTTTGATTATACATTGTCGGGCATTCGCACCTTATCTTACCCGCTTTTTACAAACTATAGTCAGACATTCACACCTTGCAGCTGAACCACCTCAGCTCCCTGTTTTGATCATGTATGGTCTGGCAATACTACCTTTTCTTACCCCTTTGTGAGTAATTATGGCTGGACATTCACACCTACTTGCAGTCGAACAGCTCTGCTCCCGCTTTTGATTATGTTTGGTTGGATATTCGAACCTTTTCTTAACTGCTTTTTACAAACTTTGGTCGGACGTTCACACCTTCTTGCAGCCGAACACCTCCGCTTCCGCTTTTGATGGTATATATTCGGGCATTCGAACCTTTTCTTACCAGCTTTTTACAAACCATGGTTGGACTTTCACATCTTCTTGTAGCCGAACAACTCCGCTCCCCCTATTGATTGTGTACAGTCAGGTATTTTAACCTTTTCTTACCCGCTTTTTACCAACTATGGTCGGACATTCACACCGTCTTACAGCGGAACACCTCCGCTCCCGCTTTTGATGGTGTATAGTCAGGCATTTGAACCTTTTCTTACCCGCTTTTTACAAACTATGGTCGGACATTCAAACCTTCTTGTAGCCGAAAACCTCCGCTCCCTCTTTTGATCATACATTGTCGGGCATTCGCACCTTTTCTTACACGTTTTTTACAAACCATGGTCGGACTGTCACACATTCTTGTAGCCAAACACATCCGCTCCCGCTATTGATTGTTTACAGTCGGGTATTTTAACCTTTTCTTACCCGTTTTTTTACCAACTATGGTCGGACATTCACACCTTCTTACAGCGGAACACCTCCGCTCCCTCTTTTGATGGTGTATGTTTGGGCATTCGAACCTTTTCTTACCCGCTTTTTACAAACTATGCTCGGACATTCAAACCTTGTAGCCGAACACATCCACTCCTGCTTTTGATGATGTATGGTTGGGCATTCAAACCTACTTGTTGCCCGCTTTTCATTAATTTTGGGTGGACATTCACACCTTGTCACAGCCAAACACCTCCGCTCCCTGTTTTGATCATGTATGGTTGGACATTCGCACCTTTTCTCACCCGCTTTTTGCCAACTATGGTCAGCTGTTCACAGCTTCCTCTCCACCATACCTGTATGGTGGGATATTCACACCCACTTGTATCCGAAGACCTTTTGTTGATATTTAGTCGGTCATTCGCAGCTTACCCGCTTTTGGCAAACTATGGCCTTCATGCAGCCAAACACCTCTGATCTCGCTTTTGATGATGTAAGGTTGGGCATTCAGACCTTGCTTCACCTGCTTTTCACCAAATATAGTCGGACATTCACACCTTCTTGCAGCCGAACACTTCCGCTCCACCTTTTAGTGTTCTATCACACCTTTTTTTTCACCGCATTTTATAGATTATGTTTGGAAATTCTCAACCACTCTCATCCGAAGACCTCTCCTCCCGCTTTTGTTAATATATTTGAACTTTAGTCGGACATTCACACCTTCTTGCAGCTGAACCACCTCCGCTCCCTGTTTTGATCATGTATGGTCTGGCAATACTACCTTTTCTTACCCGTTTGTTAGTAATTATGGCTGGACATTCACACCTACTTGCAGTCGAACAGCTCTGCTCCCGCTTTTGATTATGTTTGGTTGGATATTCGAACCTTTTCTTACCCGCTTTTTACAAACTATGGTCGGACATTCAAACCTTCTTGTAGCCGAAAACCTCCGCTCCCTCTTTTGATCATACATTGTCGGGCATTCGCACCTTTTCTTACACGTTTTTTACAAACCATGGTCGGACTGTCACACATTCTTGTAGCCAAACACATCCGCTCCCGCTATTGATTGTTTACAGTCGGGTATTTTAACCTTTTCTTACCCGTTTTTTTACCAACTATGGTCGGACATTCACACCTTCTTACAGCGGAACACCTCCGCTCCCTCTTTTGATGGTGTATGTTTGGGCATTCGAACCTTTTCTTACCCGCTTTTTACAAACTATGCTCGGACATTCAAACCTTGTAGCCGAACACATCCACTCCTGCTTTTGATGATGTATGGTTGGGCATTCAAACCTACTTGTTGCCCGCTTTTCATTAATTTTGGGTGGACATTCACACCTTGTCACAGCCAAACACCTCCGCTCCCTGTTTTGATCATGTATGGTTGGACATTCGCACCTTTTCTCACCCGCTTTTTGCCAACTATGGTCAGCTGTTCACAGCTTCCTCTCCACCATACCTGTATGGTGGGATATTCACACCCACTTGCATCCGAAGACCTTTTGTTGATATTTAGTCGGTCATTCGCAGCTTACCCGCTTTTGGCAAACTATGGCCTTCATGCAGCCAAACACCTCTGATCTCGCTTTTGATGATGTAAGGTTGGGCATTCAGACCTTGCTTCACCTGCTTTTCACCAAATATAGTCGGACATTCACACCTTCTTGCAGCCGAACACTTCCGCTCCACCTTTTAGTGTTCTATCACACCTTTTTTTTCACCGCATTTTATAGATTATGTTTGGAAATTCTCAACCACTCTCATCCGAAGACCTCTCCTCCCGCTTTTGTTAATATATTTGAACTTTAGTCGGACATTCACACCTTCTTGCAGCTGAACCACCTCCGCTCCCTGTTTTGATCATGTATGGTCTGGCAATACTACCTTTTCTTACCCGTTTGTTAGTAATTATGGCTGGACATTCACACCTACTTGCAGCCGAACACCACCTCTCCCGCTTTTGATGATGTATGGACCGGCATTCTTACCTTTTCTAACACATTTTTCAGCAATTATGGTCGGAGATTCACACTTACTCACAGCCGAACAACTCCGCTCCCGCATTTGATGGTGTATAGTCGGGCATTCTCACCCTTTCTCATCAGCTTTTTGCAAATTATGATCTGACATTCACACCTGCTTTTGATAATGTATGGTTTGGCATTCGCACCTTTTCTTACCCATTTTTCAGTAATTATGGGTGTACATTCACACCTTCTTGCAGCTGAACACCTCCTCTCCCGCTATTGATTGTGTACAGTCGGGTATTTTAACCTTTTCTTACCCGCTTTTTACCAACTATGGTTGGACATTCACACCGTCTTACAGCGGAACACCTCTGCTCCCGCTTTTGATGGTGTATAGTCAGGCGCTTGAACCTTTTCTTACCCGCTTTTTACAAACTATGGTCGGACATTCAAACCTTCTTGTAGCCGAAAACCTCCGCTCCCTCTTTTGATTATACATTGTTGGGCATTCGCACCTTATTTACAAACTATAGTCACACATTCACACCTTGCAGCTGAGCCACCTCAGCTCCCTGTTTTGATAGTGTATGTTCGGGCATTCGAACCTATTCTTACCCCCTTTTTACAAACTATGCTCGGAGATTCACACCTACTCACAGCCGAACAACTCCGCTCCCGCATTTGATGATGTATTGTCCGGCATTCTAGTCTCTTCTAACACATTTTTCAGCAATTATGGTCGGACATTCACACCTACTCACAGCCAAAAACTTCCGCTCCCGCATTTGATGGTGAATAGCCGGGCATTCTCACCCTTTCTCATCAGCTTTTTGCAAATTATGATCTGACATTCACACCTACTTGCAGTCGAACAGCTCTTTTCCCGCTTTTGATTATGTTTGGTTGGATATTCGAAACTTTTCTCAACTGCTTTTTACAAACTTTGGTCGGACGTTCACACCTTCTTGCAGCCGAACACATCCACTTCCACTTTTGATGGTATATATTCGGGCATTCGAACCTTTTCTTACCCGCTTTTTACAAACCGTGGTCGGACTTTCACACCTTCTTGTAGCCAAACAACTCCGCTCCCGCTATTGATTGTGTACAGTCGGGTATTTTAACCTTTTCTTACCCGCTTCTTACCAACTATGGTCGGACATTTACACATTCTTACAGCGGAACACCTCCGCTCCCTCTTTTGATGGTCTATGTTCGGGCATTCGAACCTTTTCTTACCCGCTTTTTACAAACTATGGTCGGACATTCAAACCTTCTTGTAGCCGAACACATCCACTCCTGCTTTTGATGATGTATGGTTTGGAATTTTCACCTTTTCTTGCCCATTTTTCAGTAATTATGGGTGGACATTCACACCTTCTTGCAGCTGAACAACTCCTCTCCCGCTTATGATCATGTGCGGTTTGATATTCGAAAATTTTCTTTCATGTTTTAAAGCAATTATTGATGGACATTCAAATCTTCTTGTAGCCGAACACATCCACTCCTGCTTTTGATGATGTATGGTTTGGCATTCGCACCCTTTTTTTACCCATTTTTCAGGAATTTTGGGTGGACATTCAGACCTTCTTGTAGCCGAAAACCTCCGCTCCCTCTTTTGATCATACATTGTCGGGCATTCGCACCTTATCTTACCCGCTTTTTACAAACTATAGTCAGACATTCACACCTTGCAGCTGAACCACCTCCGCTCCCTGTTTTGATCATGTATGGTCTGGCAATACTGCCTTTTCTTACCCGTTTGTGAGTAATTAATCCCAAAATATTGAGCATAAAATAAGTCTTTATGCTGATGATGTATTACTTTTCCTTCAGAACTCACAGACGTCTCTCAGTCACACGATCACACTCATAAATAAATTCTCAGCACTTTCTGACTACTCTATCAACTGGTCTAAGACCACAGTTCTGCCCATTAACTGTAGGGTCCATAATATACCTGCGATCACTTTACAGTCAGGAAATATTAGATATTTAGGCATAAACATTTCCTCCAGGCTCTCAGAGCTAACAAAGCTAAATTATGTGCAATTATTAAAGACAGTAGAGGACGATCTCTCGTTGGAAGTCCTTACCTATATCACTTATGGGGAGAGTTACATCCATTAAAATGATGATACTACCAAAAGTTAACTATTTGTTCTCAATGATCCCCATAAAACCATCTGCTACTTGGTTTAAGTCACTAGATTCATGCATCTCCAAATTTCTGTGGAAAAACAAACCACCACGTATTAGTTTAAAAACCCTACACAAGACCAAGGACAGTGGTGGATTAGATTTACCTCATTTTCAGCACTATTCCTTAGACAATAGGTTACAATATATATCAAAATGGTTTAAACCTTGTTGTTGTCACAGTTCCCAGAGACGTTGTAATCGTTGAGGATTCTATATTCACCCCCTCATTAGAGGCACGTAATGCAGATTGATGACACTGAATCTTCTTCTCTGTTCATTGCTGGCATCATTCCCAGCATCGTAAGTGTTCGTGGCATTGTTAGCCTCTTCTTCTGGATCTTGATATCGAGAATCCTTTTGTATTTCTGGTTTGTCAGTCCTCTGTCTTCGTTCACCGGAGTCTTTGTCTTTTTGTCCTTGAGTTTGGTGATTTTTTCTTCTTTTGATGCCTTGACACAATGTGACAGGTGATACCACGTGGGAGATCCTGTAACTTGGACTGCTGTCCCTGTGCTGCGAAATGGCTGTGCTGCTCAAATGGTCTCTCCTTCATCATGGTTACATGCTGCCATTCCGACATCTCGCCATTCCGACATGGGTCTCCAATTGTCGTAATGGCGACACTTAATTTTTTATCAAACGTCCCACCATTCCGACACTTTTTTCCTCCTATGGTCGGAATGGCGGTATGTTTTTTGTTTTTTTTAACATACCGCCATTCCGACAGTTCCTTTTAATAGCCTATTTTTTACCCAAAACATTTTGCACTAATGATATGCCGGCGCAAATACGCCCTAAAGTTTGGCGCACAAGCTTTGCACATGCAGAGGCCACAGCCTCGCAAACAAACTTTAATAATCTATTATCAAAATCCCCTGAATTTCAAATATAAAAATACAGATATTAATGTAACTCTGGCGAGACTGAAACTGATTAAGCAGAAATACAGTGTCAGTGAGCTGTCACAGCAGCCAGCTGGAGCGGAGCTCTCCACAGAGCCCATGCGTCTTTTGCACGCTGTCATCATATGCAAAAGTAATAATTGCAATTACAGATATCACGGCTACTGCACAGGACACAGTTGCGAGCACTCTGCCTTGCCTTGCCAATAGGAGAAGAGAGAAATGACAGCATAGAACGTATAAAACACAACAAAATTCAGTAAAAACGTTTATTCATGTTATTCACGTGATTTATGAGTACTCACTCCAATTTTTGGAAGCGTGGATGGGCTTTGCGCATTTGGCACAAACACACAGCCGCAACGGTTGTAGCTTTATACAGCCTGTTGATATCTTAAGGACCTAACTGGTCACACAATGTCATGTAGAGATTGTTTTTACATGACATTACAGCTGAACATATAGCTTTCATCCACAAACCAACGTGGGAGAGCCCGAAGACGCATGTGCCAGACGCACATAGGCATGCGTAAAACCAATTTTGACCACTTCATACTGTTTATTTGCTTTCTTTTAGTTAACTTTCGTTTCTTTTGGATTCTTGTGCGTGTTATGGAGCCGTTTTGGTCCATGTTTGTAAGCCTTTTTTTCCTGGATTAAATTTTCGGAAGTTGAAACAAGTGGCATTGGAGTGTGTGATTGAAAACCACCGCGGACTGCTTCTCCTCCTCCAGTCGCAGAGACTTTGTGTTTTTAATAACGCTTGTCTATAAACATGTGTTAAACATATAAATTGCATGAACAGAAAGAAGGGACTCACCTGTTGAGTAACACACATTTCCTTATACGGAAAGCCTTGTCGGAATGGTGGGACATTTGAACGTCAGAATAGCGGGATGTCGCAATGGTGGGATGTCGGAATGGTGGGACGTTTGCATGTCGGAATGGTGGTATGTCGGAATGGTGGGATGTCGGAATAGCGGGATGGCGGAATGGCGGGATTTCGGAATGGGTGTTGCCACCCCCTTCATCATATACACAGTTATTTATACATCACCTTCCACCATGAAGCGTTGTCCCTTTTTGTTTCTCTCTTTGTTCTTAAAATGCTGTTATGCATGTCTAAACCAATCCATTAAATTAGATCATTTTGGCAGTAAAGCGATCTACAATGTGCTTGGTCGCAAAGCTGCTCATCTGTGGTAAACAGCTCTTCAGAAAGGCATTCTTCAATTGATTTCACTAATTCTATGTAATAATTTTGTGATTTCCTACAAAACTACACTTCTTCTCCCATCTGTCTGAGTATTTAATATTGTCTGGGTCCCGTTAAAACATGTATTTTTCCCATCTAATTCCTTGTTTGCTTTAAAACAAGTATTCCCCATTTTCTATCCCTTCAGTAGCCGACCAGTTTGTATGGAGTACACTGGAGCAACTTGACTGATCAGTAAAACACTGCTTTTGTTGTCACCGCAAGGCTTCCCCCGTCGGTTGTTTCACTGAGACACTACTGAGTAACTATAACTCAACACAGTTTATACACATAACATTCCTATACATACTAACAAACAAACAAACAATTATTTATCGCAATTTTCTCATCTCTGTTTGAACGTACACCCAGGTAAATATTCCTGTAGTCTTCTCATACCGACTATGGACCCATTCATTGTTTAACTTCACTGTTTTGCAAATCCTAATTGAATATTACACATTGACATTGAACTTTACTTGATAAGCAGGTCTTCATTGCATTCAGCAGCCTATATGTGAGCATCTATGTGTAAGCTGTTCTTCTTTGCATTTATCAGCAGCAAGCAATTCTTCATTGCACATGCATATGAAAATAGTAAAACAATTCCAATGCGTTAGCGAAACCTTCTATATCAGGAGTGTCCATCATGATGCTGGGAATAGAACCTCTTTCCCAGAATAGTTCAACCTTCATTACTCAACTGATCATAACTCCGCAATGAGCACATTTCAAAGTATCATTCCTCTACATATATTCAAAAATCTATGTGTAAATGTTTAATATTTCTTATATTTGTTGATGTCATTCTGTGTGCATGTGGCCTAAACCCAATCTCTGTGTGGCAATTTTAATTTAAACAAGTTGAACTCTGCCTCTGATCATTTAAAAAAGGTGTGTACCAATATCAACCTTTCTCAGGTAATTACTGATCCTACAAAACCAAAGAGATCCTTCAAGGTTGTCCCTGATTGGCTCAATCTTAACAAATCAAAGGTAGAAAATCCGCAGTATCTGAACTTGGTGTTAGTTATCACTGCTCTATAGCCTGTATCAGAATTGCAAAAATGAAAACATTAGGTCCACGCTTGGTATCCAGATCCTGAAACATCTCCATGAGCAGGCTTTTTTTTAACTGATCTGTTGAATAGTTATATGACACTGTTAAAATCCCAGATGAAGATCTAGCACTTGACCATTTTTTTAAATCTTCTAATTCCACAGTTGATAAACACGCCCCTTTTAAAAAGTATAGAACTTAGAACAGGTCTATCCCTGGCTTTCGGCAGAACTGTCTTCTTTACTTTTTTTTCCCCTTGTCCTGTTCAGCATTATGTCAGAAGAATTGTAGTCTGAATACCTTTGATGCCAAACAGATTTGTTTTGCCAAGGGAAGTTTTATAAATGTAAAGCTCCCCTTGATGCCCATTTATTTATTTCTGTTTACAATATATGACATGAACTGAACTGAACCGGACCGGGGGACAAGGAAAGAAGAAGAGGAAAGAAGAGGAAACAGAACAAAAATAGAAACAAAAACCAGACAACCAGCTGCTACACCTGTAAAAAACAAAACAGACAACAATCCATGGCCTATGAGGGGAATCCAGCCTTAGCGCCACCAGGAGCACCTGAAAGCAGACAAGCAGAGAAAAAACAAACACACAAACAAACAAAAACAAGCACAAGAAGCGGCAATCGCATACAACACAGCTGTGGATATAGATGACCTGAGACGACATGATAATACATCAACTGCTTAGTGACCATGCTACTGGACTAATGAATGTGTGTGTGTGTGTGTGAGAACATGCAACACCCATGGCACAGGACCAACATGATAACCGTGCTTAGTTATGAGTGTATAAGCGTACAGGGCCACAATCCACAGCCCCCCCCCAAGCAATCAGAAGCAGGCAGAGAGGGCCACAAGACCCAGGCCACCAGCAGCCCCCACAGAGCACAGAACCCAGGCAGCCCACCGCAGGGGCAACCACGCATCCACCCAGAAGACTGCAGAGGAAGCCCCCGGAAAGAGCCCCCATAAGCATAGGGCAGAGGCACTCCGGGAACCAGGGGTAACAGCCCACCGACCCCGCCAGGCCCCAGCCGCCCAGACATGGGCCGTGCACTGGACCTGGGCCCAAGGAGCCCGAGCGCCCCCAAACCCCCCGGCAGAGGCCCCACCCAATACCCAGGAGGGCCAAGCGCCCCAGACAGCCACAAAGTGGGTCAGCGCCTGCCCCAGCGCCCCTGGCCAAGTGCCCTGGGAGTCAAAACGTGCCCACAGGTGGGTGAAGTCGCGAGCAGTGGGGAGAGGCAACGCTGATGCCCCATCGGGAGAAACACAGGCAGGCCAGGCGACAGCAAGTCCCAGATCCAGGCCCAATCATTACCACACACACTTTCACGTCCCATACATCCACACATCCACACATCCTACCTCCCTCGACTCTGCTGGGGTGTAGTGCAGCGGGCACACCAGGAGGCCAGCAACCCCCCAGCCACCACAGACCCCGAACCAGCAGAACAATTAATTAATCCTCCTGGCCCCTCCTGCCCCGAGCAGACACCAGGAAGCAGGGGTGTGCGAAGAAGACCCCTCCCCTCACCCTTCTGGCTCTTCAATATTTTCTAATAGTGAGCAATTAAAATTGAGGGGCAGCCAAACTTGTAGAACTGGGAGCCCGGCACTCTGGGCAGCCTACATACCCAAAGAGCCCCGCCCACCAGATGCCACTCAGTGTAACCACCCCCCAAGACCTAATGTGTGTGTGTGAGTGTGTTTGATAAGTAGTAATGTCTAAGGTGAAATTAAAACAGGGGCAGGGAACTGCAGAGTGCAACCAAAGGGGACCACCTACGTGGCCCCATCCACTACACCCCACCGAACACACACGCCCCCAAAACCCTTCATGTGTGAGTGTGTGCTGTGTACAGGAGCCAGAAGGGAGAGGGGTATGGGGATATATACCGGGGGAGCTACTCTCCCCCAGAGAGGGCAGCCAGGGACTGGCTGCAATAGGCATCCCCGCTACCTGGGAGCCAACAATGGGCAGGAGGGCCTGATGTCCACCAGGCTCGGGGCCTGCAGCGACCATATTCCGGGAGCTACTGTACCCCCAGAAGGTTCCCATCCCGCCCCACCCCACTCAACCCAACCCCACCCAGGAGGACCTCTACAAAAAACAAACAAACAACATCAAAAAACAAACAAACAAACCACCCGGTCACACCAGTCACAGCAGCCCGGGCCTGAGACCCACCATCACCCAGCAACCCACCACCACCACTATGTGATAAAACTAATCAGAGGGGACCAGAGAGAATGAAATCCAGCCAATTGATGTTTTGAGGAGGCAGACATTGTTTCCATGCTAATATAATCTAAAAGAACATTTCTAAACTGGTTAATACACAATTGTTCTTCGCTTTCCAGTTCATGAGAATAGTTTTCTTTGCGATACATAACACTGTGACAACCATGTGTGCTGAGTTAATTTCCATGTTGATGTTGTCTAAGTCACCCAGTATGCACAGTGTGGGGCATGCAGGGATGCTACACTTTAGCCATGTTGATAGGTCCTCACAGACTTCAAGCCAGAACTTCTGGACAGGCGCAGAAAACCACAAAGCGTGTGCATAATCATCAGGTGTGTTATCTGTGCAATGTGAGCAGATGTTTGAGTGTGTTAGACCCAACCTGAACATCCTTTGTCCTGTATAGTGTGTTCTATGAAGGATTTTGTATTGTATGAGCTGTAAATTAGGATTTCGAGTCTTTATGAAGGTGTTCAAACATATTTGTGGTTAGAAGCTATGACCAGAACTGATGGATAAATCTGCCTCCCATTTTGAGGATGGAAGAGACATTGTGTCATCTATCTTAGACAATAATTTATATATTTTTGATAGTAGTTTTGGGGTACAGATGCTTAGAAATTCTGCTACCCTAGTCGGGGGTTGTAAGTCTGGTTAGTGGAGGATATATCCATCCATCCATCCATCATCTGCCGCTTATCCGGGGGTCGGGTCGCGGGGGCAGGAGCTTGAGCAGAGAAACCCAGACGTCTCTGTCCCCGGCCACTTCCTCCAGCTCTTCCGGGGGGACCCCGAGGCGTTCCCAGGCCAGCCGAGAGACATAGTCTCTCCAACGTGTCCTGGGTCTCCCCCGGGGTCTCCTCCCAGTGGGACGTGCCCGGAACACCTCCCCAGGGAGGCGCCCAGGGGGCATCCTAACCAGATGCCCGAGCCACCTCATCTGACTCCTCTCAATGCGGAGGAGCAGCGGTTCTACTCCGAGCCCCTCCCGGATGACTGAGCTTCTCACCCTATCTCTAAGGGAGAGCCCAGACACCCTGCGGAGGAAACCCATTTCGGCCGCTTGTATTCGCGATCTTGTTCTTTCGGTCACTACCCACAACTCGTGACCATAGGTGAGGATGGGAACGTAGATTGACCAGTAAGTAGAGAGCTTCGCCTTCTGGCTCAGCTCCCTCTTCACAACGACGGGTCGGTGCAGAGCCTGCAACACTGCAGGCGCCGCACCGATCCGCCCGTCAATCTCCCGCTCCATTCGTCCGTCACTCGTGAACAAGACCCCGAGATACTTGAACTCCTCCTCTTGGGGAAGGATCTCATTCCCGACCCGGAGAGAGCATTCCACCCTTTTCCGGCTGAGAACCATAGTCTCGGATTTGGAGGTGCTGATTCTCATCCCAGCCGCTTCACACTCGGCTGCGAATCACTCCAGTGAGAGCTGAAGGTCACGGCCTGACGACGCTAATAGAACCACATCATCTGCAAAAAAGCAGAGACCTGATTCTGAGGTCGCCAAATGGGACACCCTCAACGCCCTGGTTCCGCCTAGATATTCTGTCCATAAAAGTTAGGAACAGAATCGGTGACAAAGGGCAGCCCTGACGGAGTCCAACTCTCACCGGAAACGTATCCGACTTACTGCCGGCAATGCGGACCAAACTCTGGCACCGGTCATACAGAGACCGAACGGCCCCTATCAAGGGGTCCGGCACTCCATATTCCCGGAGCACCCCCCACAGGACTCCACGAGGGACACGGTCGAACGCTTTCTCCAAGTCCACAAAACACATGTAGACTGGTTGGGCGAACTCCCATGCACCCTCCAGGATCCTGCCGAGGGTATAGAGCTGGTCCACTGTTCCACGGCCAGGACGAAAGCCACACTGCATCTCCTGAATCCGAGGCTCGATTATCCGACGGATCCTCCTCTCCAATACCCCCGAATAGACCTTACCAGGGAGGCTGAGGAGTGTGATACCCCTATAGTTGGAACACACCCTCCGGTCCCCCTTTTATAAGAGGGGGACGACCACCCCAATCTGCCAGTCCAGAGGCACTGTCCCCGATGTCCACGCGATACTGCCGAGGCGTGTCAGCCAAGACAGCCCTACAACATCCAGAGCCTTGAGAAACTCAGGACGGACCTCATCCACCCCCGGGGCCTTGCCACCGAGGAGCTTTTTAACCACCTCGGCAACCTCAGCCCCAGAAATGGGAGGCCCCGTCTCCGAGCTCTCCGACTCTGCCTCTTCCGAGCACGTGTTGGTAGGATTGAGGAGTTCCTCGAAGTACTCCCCCCACCGACTCACAACATCCCTAGTTGAGGTCAGCAAAGCCCCGTCCCCACTGTAAACAGTGTTGACTGTGAGCCGCTTCCCCCCCCCTGAGACGCCGGATGGTGGACCAGAATCTTTTCGAGGCCGTCCGGAAATCGTTCTCCATGGTCTCACCGAACTCCTCCCAGGCCCGAGTTTTTGCCTCAGCAACCGCCGAAGCCGTGGCCCGTCTGGCCCGTCGGTACCTATCAGCTTCTTCCAGGGTCCCACTGGCCAAAAAGGCCCGATAGGACTCCTTCTTCAGCTTGACGGCTTCCCTCACCACTGGTGTCCACCAGCAGGTTCGAGGGTTGCCGCCACGACAGGCACCGACCACCTTACGGCCACAACTCCGACCAGCTGCCTCGGCAATGGAGTCACGGAACATGGCCCATTCGGACTCAATGTCCCCCACCTCAAATATGGTTGAAGCTCTGCCGGAGGTGGGAGTTAAAGCTCCTTCTGACGGGGGATTCTGACAAACGCTCCCAGCAGACCCTCACAATACGTTTGGGCCTGCCAGGTCTGATCGGCATCCTCCCCCACCAGCGGAGCCAACTCACCACCAGGTGGTGATCAGTTGACAGCTCCGCCCCTCTCTTCACCCGAGTGTCCAGGACATACGGCCGCAAGTCCGATGATACAACCACAAAGTCGATCATCGAACTGCGGCCAAGGGTGTCCTGGTGCCAAGTGCACATATGGACACCCTTATGCCTGAACATGGTGTTCGTTATGGACAGTCTATGACTGGCACAGAAGTCCAACAACATAACACCACTCTGATTCAGATCGGGGGGGCCGTTCCTCCCAATCACACCCCTCCAGGTCTCACTGTCATTGCCCACGTGAGCATTGAAGTCCCCCAGCAGAATGAGGGAGTCTCCGGTAGGAGCATTCTCCAGTGCCTCCCCCAGAGACTCCAAAAAGGGTAGGTACTCTGAACTGCTGTTTGGCGCATAGGCACAAACAACAGTCAGGACTCGTCCCCCCACCCAAGGCGGAGGGAGGCTACCCTCTCGTTCACTGGGGTAAACCCCAATGTACTGGCACACAGCCGGGGGGCAATAAGTATGCCCACACCTGCTCTGCGCCTCTCACCACGGGCAACTCCAGAGTGGAAGAGAGTCCAACCCCTCTCAAGAGTACTGGTTCCAGATCCCAAGCCGTGCGTCGAGGTGAGTCCGACTATATCTAACGGTCTGATGAAGTTTCAACAATAAACAACAAACTTTGTATTATGAGAAAGAACCAGACTCATTCTTCAGGAATCCGAAAATAAGCTCTATTTTACGAGTTATGCACGAATTCGGATTCTCCTATAAAACGAATTCCTTAACTCAAACCAAGTTAAGACTGCTTTGTCCTTCATATTTATTCATGTCTAATCAAGTTTCAATGATAAACAACGTTGTACTTTGTAGAATGAGAAAGAACTTCTTCAGCAATAAGCATCTCTCGACAAATGACGAAATACAGATTTTGCTATAAAATTAATTGCTATCAGCCTGACTTAAAACTGTTTGTTTTCCTTATTTATCCACTTCAAATCAAGTTTCAACAATTAAAAAAATTTTGTAGTTTGAGAAAGAACAACTTAATCTTGAGCAATCAGTATAAAAAGAGGGTGGGCAAAGGTGCGAATGTCAAACCATACATGATCAAAACAGGGAGCGGAGGTGTTTGGCTGAGACAAGGTGTGAATGTCCACCCATAATTAATGAAGAGCGGGCAACAAGTAGGTTCGAATGCCCAACCATACATCATCAAAAGCAGGAGTGGATATGTTCGGCTACAAGAAGGTTTGAACGTCTGACCATAGTTTGTAAAAAGCGGGTAAGAAAAGGTTCGAATGCCCGAACATACACCATCAAAGGAGGGAGCGGAGGTGTTCCGCTGTAAGAAGGTGTGAATGTCCGACCATAGTTGGTAAAAAGCGGGTAAGAAAAGGTTAAAATACCCGACTGTACACAATCAATAGCGGGAGCGGAGTTGTTTGGCTACAAGAAGGTGTGAAAGTCCGACCACGGTTTGTAAAAAGCGGGTAAGAAAAGGTTCGAATGCCCGAATATATACCATCAAAAGTGGAAGTGGATGTGTTCGGCTGCAAGAAGGTGTGAACGTCCGACCAAAGTTTGTAAAAAGCAGTTAAGAAAAGCTTCGAATATCCAACCAAACATAATCAAAAGCGGGAGCAGAGCTGTTCAACTGCAAGTAGGTGTGAATGTCAGATCATAATTTGCAAAAACCTGATGAGAAAGGGTGAGAATGCCCGGCTATACACCATCAAATGCGGGAGCGGAAGTGTTCGGCTGTGAGTAGGTGTGAATGTCCGACCATAATTGCTGAAAAATGTGTTAGAAGAGACTAGAATGCCGGACAAGACATCATCAAATGCGGGAGCGGAGTTGTTCAGCTGTGAGTAGGTGTGAATCTCCGAGCATAGTTTGTAAAAAGGGGGTAAGAATAGGTTCGAATGGCCGAACATACACTATCAAAACAGGGAGCTGAAGTGGCTCAGCTGCAAGGTGTGAATGTGTGACTATAGTTTGTAAATAAGGTGCGAATGCCCAACAATGTATAATCAAACGAGGGAGCGGAGGTTTTCGGCTACAAGAAGGTTTGAATGTCCGACCAATGATTGTAAAAAGCGGGTAAGAAAAGGTTCAAATGCCTGACTATACACCATCAAAAGCGGGAGAGGAGGTGTTCAGCTGCAAGAAGGTGTGAATGTCCACCCATAATTACTGAAAAATGGGTAAGAAAAGGTGCGAATGCCCAACCATACATTATCAAAAGCGGGAGAGGTGGTGTTCGGCTGCAAGTAGGTGTGAATGTCCAGCCAGAATTACTAACAAACGGGTAAGAAAAGGTAGTATTGCCAGACCATACATGATCAAAACAGGGAGCGGAGGTGGTTCAGCTGCAAGAAGGTGTGAATGTCCGACTAAAGTTCAAATATATCAACAAAAGCGGGAGGAGAGGTCTTCGGATGAGAGTGGTTGAGAATTTCCAACCATAATCTATAAAATGCGGTGAAAAAAAAGGTGTTATAGAACACTAAAAGGTGGAGCGGAAGTGTTCGGCTGCAAGAAGGTGTGAATGTCCGACTATATTTGGTGAAAAGCAGGTGAAGCAAGGTCTGAATGCCCAACCTTACATCATCTAAAGCGAGATCAGAGGTGTTTGGCTGCATGAAGGCCATAGTTTGCCAAAAGCGGGTAAGCTGCGAATGACCGACTAAATATCAACAAAAGGTCTTCGGATGCAAGTGGGTGTGAATATCCCACCATACAAGTATGGTGGAGAGGAAGCTGTGAACAGCCGACCATAGTTGGCAAAAAGCAGTTAAGAAAAGGTTCGAATATCCAACCAAACATAATCAAAAGCGGGAGCAGAGCTGTTCGACTGCAAGTAGGTGTGAATGTCCAGCCATAATTACTCACAAAGGGGTAAGAAAAGGTAGTATTGCCAGACCATACATGATCAAAACAGGGAGCTGAGGTGGTTCAGCTGCAAGGTGTGAATGTCTGACTATAGTTTGTAAAAAGCGGGTAAGACAAGGTGCGAATGCCCGACAATGTATGATCAAAAGAGGGAGTGGAGGTCTTCGGCTGCAAGGTCTGAATGTCCAACCATAATTTCTAAAAACCGGGTAAGAAAAGGCTCGAAAGCCCGACTATACACAATCAAAAGCGGTAGCGGGAGGTTTTCAGCTGCAAATCCTTCACTCAAACCAAGTGAAAACTGCTTTGTCCTTCATATTTATCAATGTCTAGATTTACTTCAACAAAGAACAACATTGTATTTTGCAGTAGTAGAAAGAGAAACACTTGAAGGAACAGGAATCCGAGAATAAGCTTATTTTCATACGTTCTGCATGATTTGGGATTTTATGTATAAAATGAATTCCTTTACTCAAACTATGTTAAAACTGCTTTGTCCTTCATATTTATCAATGTCTAGATTGACTTCAACAAAGAACAACATTGTATTTTGCAGTAGAAGAAATAGCAACACTGAAGGATCGGGAATCCGAAAACAAGCTTATTTTCATACGTTCTGCTTGATTTGGGATTTTGCTATAAAATTAATTCCTTCACTCAAACAAAGTGGAAACTGCTTTGTCCTTCATATTTATCAATGTCTAGATCGACTTCAACAAAGAACAACATTGTATTTTGCAGTAGTAGAAAGAGCAACACTTGAAGAAACAGGAATTCGAGAATAAGCTTATTTTCATACGTTCTGCATGATTTGGGATTTTATGTATAAAATGAATTCCTTTACTCAAACTATGTTAAAACTGCTTTGTCCTTCATATTTATCAATGTCTAGATTGACTTCAACAAAGAACAACATTGTATTTTGCAGTAGAAGAAATAGCAACACTGAAGGATCAGGAATCCGAAAACAAGCTTATTTTCATACGTTCTGCTTGATTTGGGATTTTGCTATAAAATTAATTCCTTCACTCAAACAAAGTGGAAACTGCTTTGTCCTTCATATTTATCAATGTCTAGATTTACTTCAACAAAGAACAACATTGTGTTTTGCAGTAGTAGAAAGAGCAACACTTGAAGGAACAGGAATCCGAGAATAAGCTTATTTTCATACGTTCTGCATGATTTGGGATTTTATGTATAAAATTAATTCCTTTACTCAAACTATGTTAAAACTGCTTTGTCCTTCATATTTATCAATGTCTAGATTGACTTCAACAAAGAACAACATTGTATTTTGCAGTAGAAGAAATAGCAACACTGAAGGATCAGGAATCCGAAAACAAGCTTATTTTCATACGTTCTGCTTGATTTGGGATTTTGCTATAAAATTAATTCCTTCACTCAAACTATGTTAAAACGGCTTTTACCTTCATATTTATCAATGTCTCGATAGATTTAAACAAAAAAACAACGTTGTACTTTGCAGTAAAAGAAAGAGCAAATCAAAAGTTTTAGGAATCCGAGAATAAGCTTATTTTCATGAGTTCTGCACGATATCGGATTTATGTATAAAATGATTTCATTCACTCAAACCAAGTTAAAACTGCTTTGTCCTTCATATTTATCAATGTCTAGATCGACTTCAACAAAGAACAACATTGCATTTTGCAGTAGAAGAAAGGGCAGCACTGAAGGATCAGGAATCCGAGAATAAGCTTCTTTTCATACGTTCTGCATGATTTGGGATTTTATGTACAAAATGAATTCCTTCACTCAAACTAAGTTAACACTGCTTTGTCCTTCATATGTACCCATTTCTACATATATTTCAAGCATAAACTTCCTCATATTACCCTGAATGAGAAAGAACCACACTTGTGATTAAGCCATACGCCCCTTTTGAGGAGTTCTGCATGATTTGGGATTTTATCTATAAAATGAATTCCTTCACTCAAACTATGTTAAAACGGCTTTTACCTTCATATTTATCAATGTCTCGATAAATTTAAACAAAAAAACAACGTTGTACTTTGCAGTAAAAGAAAGAGCAAATCAAAAGTTTAGGAATCCGAGAATAAGTTTATTTTCATGAGTTCTGCACGATTTCGATTTTATGTGTAAAATGATTTCATTCGATTGCCTAACAATACATTATCAAAAGCAGGTGTGAATGTCTGATCATAATTTGTAAAAAGCTGATGAGAAAGGGTGAGAATGCCCGACTATACACCATCAAATGCGGGAGCGGAGGTGTTTGGCTCTGAGTAGGTGTGAATGTCCGACCATAATTGCTGAAAAATGTGTTAGAAAAGGTAAGAACACTGGACCATACATCATCAAAAGCGGGAGAGGTGGTGTTCGGCTTCAAGAAGGTGTGAAAGTCCGACAATGGTTTGTAAAAAGCGGGTAAGAAAAGGTTCGAATGCCCGAATATATACCATCAAAAGTGGAAGTGGATGTGTTCGGCTGCAAGAAGGTGTGAACGTCCGACCAAAGTTTGTAAAAAGCAGTTAAGAAAAGCTTCGAATATCCAACCAAACATAATCAAAAGCGGGAGCAGAGCTGTTCAACTGCAAGTAGGTGTGAATGTCAGATCATAATTTGCAAAAACCTGATGAGAAAGGGTGAGAATGCCCGGCTATACACCATCAAATGCGGGAGCGGAAGTGTTCGGCTGTGAGTAGGTGTGAATGTCCGACCATAATTGCTGAAAAATGTGTTAGAAGAGACTAGAATGCCGGACAAGACATCATCAAATGCGGGAGCGGAGTTGTTCAGCTGTGAGTAGGTGTGAATCTCCGAGCATAGTTTGTAAAAAGGGGGTAAGAATAGGTTCGAATGGCCGAACATACACTATCAAAACAGGGAGCTGAAGTGGCTCAGCTGCAAGGTGTGAATGTGTGACTATAGTTTGTAAATAAGGTGCGAATGCCCAACAATGTATAATCAAACGAGGGAGCGGAGGTTTTCGGCTACAAGAAGGTTTGAATGTCCGACCAATGATTGTAAAAAGCGGGTAAGAAAAGGTTCAAATGCCTGACTATACACCATCAAAAGCGGGAGAGGAGGTGTTCAGCTGCAAGAAGGTGTGAATGTCCACCCATAATTACTGAAAAATGGGTAAGAAAAGGTGCGAATGCCCAACCATACATTATCAAAAGCGGGAGAGGTGGTGTTCGGCTGCAAGTAGGTGTGAATGTCAGATCATAATTTGCAAAAACCTGATGAGAAAGGGTGAGAATGCCCGGCTATACACCATCAAATGCGGGAGCGGAAGTGTTCGGCTGTGAGTAGGTGTGAATGTCCGACCATAATTGCTGAAAAATGTGTTAGAAGAGACTAGAATGCCGGACAAGACATCATCAAATGCGGGAGCGGAGTTGTTCAGCTGTGAGTAGGTGTGAATCTCCGAGCATAGTTTGTAAAAAGGGGGTAAGAATAGGTTCGAATGGCCGAACATACACTATCAAAACAGGGAGCTGAAGTGGCTCAGCTGCAAGGTGTGAATGTGTGACTATAGTTTGTAAATAAGGTGCGAATGCCCAACAATGTATAATCAAACGAGGGAGCGGAGGTTTTCGGCTACAAGAAGGTTTGAATGTCCGACCAATGATTGTAAAAAGCGGGTAAGAAAAGGTTCAAATGCCTGACTATACACCATCAAAAGCGGGAGAGGAGGTGTTCAGCTGCAAGAAGGTGTGAATGTCCACCCATAATTACTGAAAAATGGGTAAGAAAAGGTGCGAATGCCCAACCATACATTATCAAAAGCGGGAGAGGTGGTGTTCGGCTGCAAGTAGGTGTGAATGTCCAGCCAGAATTACTAACAAACGGGTAAGAAAAGGTAGTATTGCCAGACCATACATGATCAAAACAGGGAGCGGAGGTGGTTCAGCTGCAAGAAGGTGTGAATGTCCGACTAAAGTTCAAATATATCAACAAAAGCGGGAGGAGAGGTCTTCGGATGAGAGTGGTTGAGAATTTCCAACCATAATCTATAAAATGCGGTGAAAAAAAAGGTGTTATAGAACACTAAAAGGTGGAGCGGAAGTGTTCGGCTGCAAGAAGGTGTGAATGTCCGACTATATTTGGTGAAAAGCAGGTGAAGCAAGGTCTGAATGCCCAACCTTACATCATCTAAAGCGAGATCAGAGGTGTTTGGCTGCATGAAGGCCATAGTTTGCCAAAAGCGGGTAAGCTGCGAATGACCGACTAAATATCAACAAAAGGTCTTCGGATGCAAGTGGGTGTGAATATCCCACCATACAAGTATGGTGGAGAGGAAGCTGTGAACAGCCGACCATAGTTGGCAAAAAGCAGTTAAGAAAAGGTTCGAATATCCAACCAAACATAATCAAAAGCGGGAGCAGAGCTGTTCGACTGCAAGTAGGTGTGAATGTCCAGCCATAATTACTCACAAAGGGGTAAGAAAAGGTAGTATTGCCAGACCATACATGATCAAAACAGGGAGCTGAGGTGGTTCAGCTGCAAGGTGTGAATGTCTGACTATAGTTTGTAAAAAGCGGGTAAGACAAGGTGCGAATGCCCGACAATGTATGATCAAAAGAGGGAGTGGAGGTCTTCGGCTGCAAGGTCTGAATGTCCAACCATAATTTCTAAAAACCGGGTAAGAAAAGGCTCGAAAGCCCGACTATACACAATCAAAAGCGGTAGCGGGAGGTTTTCAGCTGCAAATCCTTCACTCAAACCAAGTGAAAACTGCTTTGTCCTTCATATTTATCAATGTCTAGATTTACTTCAACAAAGAACAACATTGTATTTTGCAGTAGTAGAAAGAGAAACACTTGAAGGAACAGGAATCCGAGAATAAGCTTATTTTCATACGTTCTGCATGATTTGGGATTTTATGTATAAAATGAATTCCTTTACTCAAACTATGTTAAAACTGCTTTGTCCTTCATATTTATCAATGTCTAGATTGACTTCAACAAAGAACAACATTGTATTTTGCAGTAGAAGAAATAGCAACACTGAAGGATCGGGAATCCGAAAACAAGCTTATTTTCATACGTTCTGCTTGATTTGGGATTTTGCTATAAAATTAATTCCTTCACTCAAACAAAGTGGAAACTGCTTTGTCCTTCATATTTATCAATGTCTAGATCGACTTCAACAAAGAACAACATTGTATTTTGCAGTAGTAGAAAGAGCAACACTTGAAGGAACAGGAATTCGAGAATAAGCTTATTTTCATACGTTCTGCATGATTTGGGATTTTATGTATAAAATGAATTCCTTTACTCAAACTATGTTAAAACTGCTTTGTCCTTCATATTTATCAATGTCTAGATTGACTTCAACAAAGAACAACATTGTATTTTGCAGTAGAAGAAATAGCAACACTGAAGGATCAGGAATCCGAAAACAAGCTTATTTTCATACGTTCTGCTTGATTTGGGATTTTGCTATAAAATTAATTCCTTCACTCAAACAAAGTGGAAACTGCTTTGTCCTTCATATTTATCAATGTCTAGATTTACTTCAACAAAGAACAACATTGTGTTTTGCAGTAGTAGAAAGAGCAACACTTGAAGGAACAGGAATCCGAGAATAAGCTTATTTTCATACGTTCTGCATGATTTGGGATTTTATGTATAAAATTAATTCCTTTACTCAAACTATGTTAAAACTGCTTTGTCCTTCATATTTATCAATGTCTAGATTGACTTCAACAAAGAACAACATTGTATTTTGCAGTAGAAGAAAGGGCAGCACTGAAGGATCAGGAATCCGAGAATAAGCTTCTTTTCATACGTTCTGCATGATTTGGGATTTTATGTACAAAATGAATTCCTTCACTCAAACTAAGTTAACACTGCTTTGTCCTTCATATGTACCCATTTCTACATATATTTCAAGCATAAACTTCCTCATATTACCCTGAATGAGAAAGAACCACACTTGTGATTAAGCCATACGCCCCTTTTGAGGAGTTCTGCATGATTTGGGATTTTATCTATAAAATGAATTCCTTCACTCAAACTATGTTAAAACGGCTTTTACCTTCATATTTATCAATGTCTCGATAAATTTAAACAAAAAAACAACGTTGTACTTTGCAGTAAAAGAAAGAGCAAATCAAAAGTTTAGGAATCCGAGAATAAGTTTATTTTCATGAGTTCTGCACGATTTCGATTTTATGTGTAAAATGATTTCATTCGATTGCCTAACAATACATTATCAAAAGCAGGTGTGAATGTCTGATCATAATTTGTAAAAAGCTGATGAGAAAGGGTGAGAATGCCCGACTATACACCATCAAATGCGGGAGCGGAGGTGTTTGGCTCTGAGTAGGTGTGAATGTCCGACCATAATTGCTGAAAAATGTGTTAGAAAAGGTAAGAACACTGGACCATACATCATCAAAAGCGGGAGAGGTGGTGTTCGGCTTCAAGAAGGTGTGAAAGTCCGACAATGGTTTGTAAAAAGCGGGTAAGAAAAGGTTCGAATGCCCGAATATATACCATAAAAAGCGGAAGCGGAGATGTTCGACTGCAAGAAGGTGTGAACGTCCGACCAAAGTTTGTAAAAAGCAGTTAAGAAAAGGTTCGAATATGCAACCAAAAATAATCAAAAGCGGGAGCAGAGCTGTTCGACTGCAAGTAGGTGTGAATGTCCAGCCATAATTACTCACAAACGGGTAAGAAAAGGTAGTATCTCCAGACCATACAAGATCAAAACAGGGAGCGGAGGTGATTCAGCTGCAAGGTGTGGAATGTCTGACTAAAGACCTCAGACCTTCTTGCAGCCGAAAACCTCCGCTCCTCTTTTGATCATACATTGTCGGGCATTCGCACCTTGTCTTACCCGCTTTTTACAAACTTTAGTTGGACATTCACACCTTCTTGCAGCTGAACTAACTCCGCTCCCTGTTTTGATCATGTATGGTCTGGCAACACTACCTTTTCTTACCCGTTTGTGAGTAATTATGGCTGGACATTCACACCTTCTTGCAGCCGAACACAACCTCTCCCGCTTTTGATGATATATGGTCCGGCATTCTTACCTTTTCTAACACATTTTTCAACAATTATGGTCGGACATTCACACCTACTCACAGACGAACACCTCCCACATTTGATAGTGTATAGTCGGGCATTCTCACCCTTTCTCATCAGCTTTTTGCAAAATATGATCTGATATTCACACCTACTTGCAGTCGAACAGCTCTGTTCCCGCTTTTGATTATGATTGGTTGGATATTCGAACTTTTCTTAACTGCTTTTTACAAACTTTGGTCGGACGTTCACACCTTCTTGCAACTAAACACCTCCGCTTCCGCTTTTGATGGTGTATATTCGTGCATACGAACCTTTTCTTACCCGCTTTTTACAAATTATGGATGGACATTCAGACCTTCTTGTAGCTGAACCACTCCGCTCCCTCTTTTGATTGTGTACAGTTGGGAATTTTAACTTTTTCTTACCCGCTTTTTACCAAGTATGGTCGGACATTCACACCTTCTTACAGCGGAACACCTCCGCTCCCTCTTTTGATGGTGTATGTTCGGGCATTCTAACCTTTTCTTACCCGCTTTTTACAAACTATGGTCGGACATTAAAACCTTCTTGTAGCCGAACACATCCACTCCTGCTTTTGATGTTGTATGGTTGGGCATTCGTACCTTTTCTTACTCATTTTGCAGTAATTATGGGTGGACATTCACACCTTCTTGCATTTGAGCACCTCCGCTCCCGCTTATGATCATGTGCGGTTTGATATTCGAAAATTCTCTTCCATGTTTTCTAGCAATTATTGATGGACATTCAGACCTTCTTGCAGCTGAACACCTCCGCTCCAGCTGTTGATGGTGTATAGTCGGGCTTTCGAGCCTTTTCTTCCCCGATTTTTACAAAATATGGATGGAAATTCAGACCTTCTTTCAGCCAAAAACCTCCGCTCCCTCTTTTGATCATACATTGTCAGGCATTCGCACCTTGTCTTACCCGCTTTTTATAAACTTTAGTCAGACATTCACACCTTGCAGCAGAACCACCTCCGCTCCCTGTTTTGATCTTGTATGGTATGGAGATACTACCTTTTCTTACCCGTTTGTGAGTAATTATGGCTGGACATTCACACCTACTTGCAGCCGAACACCACTTTTCCCGCTTTTGATGATGTAAGGTTGGGCATTCAGACCTTGCAGCCGAAAACCTCCGCTCCCTCTTTTGATCATACATTGTCGGGCTTTGGCACCTTTTCTTACCCGCTTTATACAAACCAGGGTCGGACTTTCACACCTTTTAGTAGCCGAACAACTCCGCTCCCACTATTGATTGTGTACAGTCGGGTATTTTCACCTTTTCTTACCCACTTTTTACCAACTATGGTCGGACATTCACACCTTCTTACAGCGGAACACCTCCGCTCCCTCTTTTGATGGTGTATGTTCGGGCATTCTAACCTTTTCTTACCCGCATTTTACAAACTATGGTCGGACATTAAAACCTTCTTGTAGCCGAACACATCCACTCCTGCTTTTGATGTTGTATGGTTGGGCATTCGTACCTTTTCTTACCCATTTTGCAGTAATTATGGGTGGACATTCACACCTTCTTGCATTTGAGCACCTCCTCTCCCGCTTATGATCATGTGCGGTTTGATATTCGAAAATTCTCTTCCATGTTTTCTAGCAATTATTGATGGACATTCAGACCTTCTTGCAGCTGAACACCTCCGCTCCAGCTGTTGATGGTGTATAGTCGGGCTTTCGAGCCTTTTCTTCCCCGCTTTTTACAAACCATGGTCGGACTTTCACATCTTTTAGTAGCCGAACAACTCCGCTCCCGCTATTGATTGTGTACAGTCGGGTATTTTAACCTTTTCTTACCCGCTTTTTACCAACTATGGTCGGACATTCACACCTTCTTACAGCGGAACACCTCCGCTCCCTCTTTTGATGGTGTATGTTCGGGCAGTCAAACCTTTTCTTACCTGCTTTTTACAAACTATGGTCAGACATTCAACCCTTCTTGGAGCCGAACACATCCACTCCTGCTTTTGATTATGTATAGTTGGGCATTCGCACCTTTTCTTACCCATTTTTCAGTAATTATGGGTGTACATTCACACCTTCTTGCAGCCAAGCACCTCCGCTCCCTCTTTTGATCATACATTTTCGGGCATTAGCACCTTTTCTTATCCGCTTTTTACAAACCATGGTCGGACTTTCACACCTTTTAGTAGCCGAACAACTCCGTACCCGCTACTGATTGTGTACAGTCGGGTATTTTAACCTTTTCTTACCCGTTTTTAACCAACTATGGTCGGACATTCACACCCTCTTACAGCGGAACACCTCCGCTCCCTCCTTTGATGGTGTATGTTCGGGCATTCGAACCTTTTCTTACCCGCTTTTTACAAACTATGGTCAGACCTGCTTTTGATGATGTATGGTTGGGCATTCGAACCTACTTGTTGCCCGCTTTTCATTAATTATGGGTGGACATTCACACCTTGTCTCAGCCAAACACCTCCGCTCCCTGTTTTGATCATGTATGGTTTGACATTCGCACCTTTGCTTACCCTCTTTTTATACTGATTGCTCAAGATTAAGTTGTTCTTTCTCAAACTACAAAATTTTTTTAGTTGTTGAAACTTGATTTGAAGTGGATAAATAAGGAAGACAAACAGTTTTAAGTCAGGCTGATAGCAATTAATTTTATAGCAAAATCTGTATTTCGTCATTTGTCGAGAGATGCTTATTGCTGAAGAAGTTCTTTCTCATTCTACAAAGTACAACGTTGTTTATCATTGAAACTTGATTAGACATGAATAAATATGAAGGACAAAGCAGTCTTAACATGGTTTGAGTTAAGGAATTCGTTTTATAGGAGAATCCGAATTCGTGCATAACTCGTAAAATAGAGCTTATTTTCGGATTCCTGAAGAATGAGTCTGGTTCTTTCTCATAATACAAAGTTTGTTGTTTATTGTTGAAACTTCATCAGACCGTTAGATATAGTCAGACTCACCTCGACGCACGGCTTGGGATCTGGAACCAGTACTCTTGAGAGGGGTTGGACTCTCTTCCACTCTGGAGTTGCCCGTGGTGAGAGGCGCAGAGCAGGTGTGGGCATACTTATTGCCCCCCGGCTGTGTGCCAGTACATTGGGGTTTACCCCAGTGAACGAGAGGGTAGCCTCCCTCCGCCTTTGGGTGGGGGGACGAGTCCTGACTGTTGTTTGTGCCTATGCGCCAAACAGCAGTTCAGAGTACCTACCCTTTTTGGAGTCTCTGGGGGAGGCACTGGAGAATGCTCCTACCGGAGACTCCCTCATTCTGCTGGGGGACTTCAATGCTCACGTGGGCAATGACAGTGAGACCTGGAGGGGTGTGATTGGGAGGAACGGCCCCCCCGATCTGAATCAGAGTGGTGTTATGTTGTTGGACTTCTGTGCCAGTCATAGACTGTCCATAACGAACACCATGTTCAGGCATAAGGGTGTCCATATGTGCACTTGGCACCAGGACACCCTTGGCCGCAGTTCGATGATCGACTTTGTGGTTGTATCATCGGACTTGCGGCCGTATGTCCTGGACACTCGGGTGAAGAGAGGGGCGGAGCTGTCAACTGATCACCACCTGGTGGTGAGTTGGCTCCGCTGGTGGGGGAGGATGCCGATCAGACCTGGCAGGCCCATACGTATTGTGAGGGTCTGCTGGGAGCGTTTGTCAGAATCCCCCGTCAGAAGGAGCTTTAACTCCCACCTCTGGCAGAGCTTCAACCATATTTGAGGTGGGGGACATTGAGTCCGAATGGGCCATGTTCCGTGACTCCATTGCCGAGGCAGCTGGTCGGAGTTGTGGCCGTAAGGTGGTCGGTGCCTGTCGTGGCGGCAACCCTCGAACCTGCTGGTGGACACCAGTGGTGAGGGAAGCCGTCAAGCTGAAGAAGGAGTCCTATCGGGCCTTTTTGGCCAGTGGGACCCTGGAAGAAGCTGATAGGTACCGACGGGCCAGACGGGCCACGGCTTCGGCGGTTGTGAGGCAAAAACTCGGGCCTGGGAGGAGTTCGGCAAGACCATGGAGAACGATTTCCGGACGGCCTCGAAAAGATTCTGGTCCACCATCCGGCGTCTCAGGGGGGGGGGAGCGGCTCACAGTCAACACTGTTTACAGTGGGGACGGGGCTTTGCTGACCTCAACTAGGGATGTTGTGAGTCGGTGGGGGGAGTACTTCGAGGAACTCCTCAATCCTACCAACACGTGCTCGGAAGAGGCAGAGTCGGAGAGCTCGGAGACGGGGCCACCCATTTCTGGGGCTGAGGTTGCCGAGGTGGTTAAAAAGCTCCTCGGTGGCAAGGCCCCGGGGGTGGATGAGGTCCGTCCTGAGTTTCTCAAGGCTCTGGATGTTGTAGGGCTGTCTTGGCTGACACGCCTCTGCAGTATCGCGTGGACATCGGGGACAGTGCCTCTGGACTGGCAGATTGGGGTGGTGGTCCCCCTCTTTAAAAAGGGGGACCGGAGGGTGTGTTCCAACTATAGGGGTATCACACTCCTCAGTCTCCCTGGTAAGGTCTAGTCGGGGGTATCGGAGAGGAGGATCCGTCGGATAATCGAGCCTCGGATTCAGGAGATGCAGTGTGGCTTTCGTCCTGGCCGTGGAACAGTGGACCAGCTCTATACCCTCGGCAGGATCCTGGAGGGTGCATGGGAGTTCGCCCAACCAGTCTACATGTGTTTTGTGGACTTGGAGAAAGCGTTCGACCGTGTCCCTCGTGGAGTCCTGTGGGGGGTGCTCCGGGAATATGGAGTGCCGGACCCCTTGATAGGGGCCGTTCGGTCTCTGTATGACCGGTGCCAGAGTTTGGTCCGCATTGCCGGCAGTAAGTCGGATACGTTTCCGGTGAGAGTTGGACTCCGTCAGGGCTGCCCTTTGTCACCGATTCTGTTCCTAACTTTTATGGACAGAATTTCTAGGCGGAGCCAGGGCGTTGAGGGTGTCCCATTTGGCGACCTCAGAATCGGGTCTCTGCTTTTTGCAGATGATGTGGTTCTATTAGCGTCGTCAGGCCGTGACCTTCAGCTCTCACTGGAGTGATTCGCAGCCGAGTGTGAAGCGGCTGGGATGAGAATCAGCACCTCCAAATCTGAGACTATGGTTCTCAGCCGGAAAAGGGTGGAATGCTCTCTCCGGGTCGGGAATGAGATCCTTCCCCAAGAGGAGGAGTTCAAGTATCTCGGGGTCTTGTTCACGAATGACGGACGAATGGAGCGGGAGATTGACGGGCGGATCGGTGCGGTGCCTGCAGTGTTGCAGGCTCTGCGTACTTACTGGTCAATCTACGTTCCCATCCTCACCTATGGTCACGAGTTGTGGGTAGTGACCGAAAGAACAAGATCGCGAATACAAGCGGCCGAAATGGGTTTCCTCCGCAGGGTGTCTGGGCTCTCCCTTAGAGATAGGGTGAGAAGCTCAGTCATCCGGGAGGGGCTCGGAGTAGAACCGCTGCTCCTCCGCATTGAGAGGAGTCAGATGAGGTGGCTCGGGCATCTGGTTAGGATGCCCCCTGGGCGCCTCCCTGGGGAGGTGTTCCGGGCACGTCCCACTGGGAGGAGACCCCGGGGGAGACCCAGGACACGTTGGAGAGACTATGTCTCTCGGCTGGCCTGGGAACGCCTCGGGGTCCCCCCGGAAGAGCTGGAGGAAGTGGCCGGGGACAGAGACGTCTGGGTTTCTCTGCTCAAGCTCCTGCCCCCGCGACCCGACCCCCGGATAAGCGGCAGATGATGGATGGATGGATGGATATATCCTCCACCAACCAGACTTACAACCCCCGACTAGGGTAGCAGAATTTCTAAGCATCTGTACCCCAAAACTACTATCAAAAATATATAAATTATTGTCTAAGATAGATGACACAATGTCTCTTCCATCCTCAAAATGGGAGGCAGATTTATCCATCAGTTCTGGTCATAGCTTCTAACCACAAATATGTTTGAACACCTTCATAAAGACTCGAAATCCTAATTTACAGCTCATACAATACAAAATCCTTCATAGAACACACTATACAGGACAAAGGATGTTCAGGATGGGTCTAACACACTCAAACATCTGCTCACATTGCACAGATAACACACCTGATGATTATGCACACGCTTTGGGGTTTTTCTGCGCCTGTCCAGAAGTTCTGGCTTGAAGTCTGTGAGGACCTATCAACATGGCTAAAGTGTAGCATCCCTGCATGCCCCACACTGTGCATACTGGGTGACTTAGACAACATCAACATGGAAATTAACTCAGCACACATGGTTGTCACAGTGTTATGTATCGCAAAGAAAACTATTCTCATGAACTGGAAAGCGAAGAACAATCTGTGTATTAACCAGTTTAGAAATTTTCTTTTAGATTATATTAGCATGGAAACAATGTCTGCCTCCTCAAAACATCAATTGGCTGAATTTCATTCTCTCTGGTCCCCTCTGATTAGTTTTATCACATAGTGGTGGTGGTGGGTTGCTGGGTGATGGTGGGTCTCAGGCCCGGGCTGCTGCGACTGGTGTGACCGGGTGGTTTGTTTGTTTGTTTTTTGATGTTGTTTGTTTGTTTTTTGTAGAGGTCCTCCTGGGTGGGGTTGGGTTGAGTGGGGTGGGGCGGGATGGGTACCTTCTGGGGGTACAGTAGCTCCCGGAATATGGTCGCTGCAGGCCCCGAGCCTGGTGGACATCAGGCCCTCCTGCCCATTGTTGGCTCCCAGGTAGCGGGGATGCCTATTGCAGCCAGTCCCTGGCTGCCCTCTCTGGGGGAGAGTAGCTCCCCCGTTATATATCCCCATACCCCTCTCCCTTCTGGCTCCTGTACACAGCACACACTCACACATGAAGGGTTTTGGGGGCGTGTGTGTTCGGTGGGGTGCAGTGGATGGGGCCACGTAGGTGGTCCCCTTTGGTTGCACTCTGCAGTTCCCTGCCCCTGTTTTAATTACACCTTAGACATTAGTACTTATCAAACACACTCACACACACACATTAGGTCTTGGGGGGTGGTTACACTGAGTGGCATCTGGTGGGCGGGGCTCTTTGGGTATGTAGGCTGCCCAGAGTGCCGCGCTCCCAGTTCTACAAGTTTGGCTGCCCCTCAATTTTAATTGCTCACTATTAGAAAATATTGAAGAGCCAGAAGGGTGAGGGGAGGGGTCTTCTTCGCACACCCCTGCTTCCTGGTGTCTGCTCGGGGCAGGAGGGGCCAGGAGGATTAATTAATTGTTCTGCTGGTTCGGGGTCTGTGGTGGCTGGGGGGTTGCTGGCCTCCTGGTGTGCCCGCTGCACTACACCCCAGCAGAGTCGAGGGAGGTAGGATGTGTGGATGTGTGGATGTATGGGACGTGAAAGTGTGTGTGGTAATGATTGGGCCTGGATCTGGGACTTGCTGTCGCCTGGCCTGCCTGTGTTTCTCCCGATGGGGCATCAGCGTTGCCTCTCCCCACTGCTCGTGACTTCACCCACCTGTGGGCACGTCTTGACTCCCAGGGCACTTGGCCAGGGGCGCTGGGGCAGGCGCTGACCCACTTTGTGGCTGTCTGGGGCGCTTGGCCCTCCTGGGTATTGGGTGGGGCCTCTGCCGGGGGGTTTGGGGGCGCTCGGGCTCCTGGGGCCCAGGTCCAGTGCACGGCCCATGTCTGGGCGGCTGGGGCCTGGCGGGGTCGGTGGGCTGTTACCCCTGGTTCCCGGAGTGCCTCTGCCCTATGCTTATGGGGGCTCTTTCCGGGGGCTTCCTCTGCAGTCTTCTGGGTGGATGCGTGGTTGCCCCTGCGGTGGTTTGCCTAGGTTCTATGCTCTGTGGGGGCTGCTGGTGGCCTGGGTCTTGTGGCCCTCTCTGCCTGCTTCTGATTGCTTGGGGGGGGGGGGGGGGGGGGGCTGTGGATTGTGGCCCTGTACGCTTATACACTCATAACTAAGCACGGTTATCATGTAGGTCCTGTGCCATGGGTGTTGCATGTTCTCACACACACACACACACATTCATTAGTCCAGTAGCATGGTCACTAAGCAGTTGATGTATTATCATGTCGTCTCAGGTCATCTATATCCACAGCTGTGTTGTATGCGATTGCCGCTTCTTGTGCTTGTTTTTGTTTGTTTGTGTGTTTGTTTTTTCTCTGCTTGTCTGCTTTCAGGTGCTCCTGGTGGCGCTAAGGCTGGATTCCCCTCATAGGCCATGGATTGTTGTCTGTTTTGTTTTTTACAGGTGTAGCAGCTGGTTGTCTGGTTTTTGTTTCTATTTTTGTTCTGTTTCCTCTTCTTTCCTCTTCTTCTTTCCTTGTCCCCCGGTCCGGTTCAGTTCAGTTCATGTCATATATTGTAAACAGAAATAAATAAATGGGCATCAAGGGGAGCTTTACATTTATAAAACTTCCCTTGGCAAAACAAATCTGTTTGGCATCAAAGGTATTCAGACTACAATTCTTCTGACATAATGCTGAACAGGACAAGGGGAAAAAAAAGTAAAGAAGACAGTTCTGCCGAAAGCCAGGGATAGACCTGTTCTAAGTTCTATACTTTTTAAAAGGGGCGTGTTTATCAACTATGGAATTAGAAGATTTACAAAAATGGTCAAGTGCTAGATCTTCATCTGGGATTTTAACAGTGTCATATAACTATTCAACAGATCAGTTAAAAAAAAGCCTGCTCATGGAGATGTTTCAGGATCTGGATACCAAGCGTGGACCTAATGTTTTCATTTTTGCAATTCTGATACAGGCTATTGAGCAGTGATAACTAACACCAAGTTCAGATACTGCGGATTTTCTACCTTTGATTTGTTAAGATTGAGCCAATCAGGGACAACCTTGAAGGATCTCTTTGGTTTTGTAGGATCTGTAATTACCTGAGAAAGGTTGATATTGGTACACACCTTTTTTAAATGATCAGAGGCAGAGTTCAACTTGTTTAAATTAAAATTGCCACACAGAGATTGGGTTTAGGCCACATGCACACAGAATGACATCAACAAATATAAGAAATATTAAACATTTACACATAGATTTTTGAATATATGTAGAGGAATGATACTTTGAAATGTGCTCATTGCGGAGTTATGATCAGTTGAGTAATGAAGGTTGAACTATTCTGGGAAAGAGGTTCTATTCCCAGCATCATGATGGACACTCCTGATATAGAAGGTTTCGCTAACGCATTGGAATTGTTTTACTATTTTCATATGCATGTGCAATGAAGAATTGCTTGCTGCTGATAAATGCAAAGAAGAACAGCTTACACATAGATGCTCACATATAGGCTGCTGAATGCAATGAAGACCTGCTTATCAAGTAAAGTTCAATGTCAATGTGTAATATTCAATTAGGATTTGCAAAACAGTGAAGTTAAACAATGAATGGGTCCATAGTCGGTATGAGAAGACTACAGGAATATTTACCTGGGTGTACGTTCAAACAGAGATGAGAAAATTGCGATAAATAATTGTTTGTTTGTTTGTTAGTATGTATAGGAATGTTATGTGTATAAACTGTGTTGAGTTATAGTTACTCAGTAGTGTCTCAGTGAAGCAACCGACGGGGGAAGCCTTGCGGTGACAACAAAAGCAGTGTTTTACTGATCAGTCAAGTTGCTCCAGTGTACTCCATACAAACTGGTTGGCTACTGAAGGGATAGAAAATGGGGAATACTTGTTTTAAAGCAAACAAGGAATTAGATGGGAAAAATACATGTTTTAACGGGACCCAGACAATATTAAATACTCAGACAGATGGGAGAAGAAGTGTAGTTTTGTAGGAAATCACAAAATTATTACATAGAATTAGTGAAATCAATTGAAGAATGCCTTTCTGAAGAGCTGTTTACCACAGATGAGCAGCTTTGCGACCAAGCACATTGTAGATCGCTTTACTGCCAAAATGATCTAATTTAATGGATTGGTTTAGACATGCATAACAGCATTTTAAGAACAAAGAGAGAAACAAAAAGGGACAACGCTTCATGGTGGAAGGTGATGTATAAATAACTGTGTATATGATGAAGGGGGTGGCAACACCCATTCCGAAATCCCGCCATTCCGAAATCCCGCTATTCCGACATCCCACCATTCCGACATACCACCATTCCGACATACCACCATTCCGACATGCAAACGTCCCACCATTCCGACATCCCACCATTGCGACATCCCGCTATTCTGACGTTCAAATGTCCCACCATTCCGACAAGGCTTTCCGTATAAGGAAATGTGTGTTACTCAACAGGTGAGTCCCTTCTTTCTGTTCATGCAATTTATATGTTTAACATGTTTATAGACAAGCGTTATTAAAAACACAAAGTCTCGGCAACTGGAGGAGGCGAAGCAGTCCGCGGTGGTTTTCAATCACACACTCCAATGCCACTTGTTTCAACTTCCGAAAATTTAATCCAGGAAAAAAAGGCTTACAAACATGGACCAAAACGGCTCCATAACACGCACAAGAATCCAAAAGAAACGAAAGTTAACTAAAAGAAAGCAAATAAACAGTATGAAGTGGTCAAAATTGGTTTTACGCATGCCTATGTGCGTCTGGCACATGCGTCTTCGGGCTCTCCCACGTTGGTTTGTGGATGAAAGCTATATGTTCAGCTGTAATGTCATGTAAAAACAATCTCTACATGACATTTAGTCCCAGGTGTGACCAGTTAGGTCCTTAAGATATCAACAGGCTGTATAAAGCTACAACCGTTGCGGCTGGTAAGGACTTCCAACGAGAGATCGTCCTCTACTGTCTTTAATAATTGCACATAATTTAGCTTTGTTAGCTCTGAGAGCCTGGAGGAAATGTTTATGCCTAAATATCTAATATTTCCTGACTGTAAAGTGATCGCAGGTATATTATGAACCCTACAGTTAATGGGCAGAACTGTGGTCTTAGACCAGTTGATAGAGTAGTCAGAAAGTGCTGAGAATTTATTTATGAGTGTGATCGTGTGACTGAGAGACGTCTGTGAGTTCTGAAGGAAAAGTAATACATCATCAGCATAAAGACTTATTTTATGCTCAATATTTTGGGATTAATTACTCACAAACGGGTAAGAAAAGGTAGTATTGCCAGACCATACATGATCAAAACAGGGAGCGGAGGTGGTTCAGCTGCAAGGTGTGAATGTCTGACTATAGTTTGTAAAAAGCGGGTAAGATAAGGTGCGAATGCCCGACAATGTATGATCAAAAGAGGGAGCGGAGTGTTTTGGCTACAAGAAGGTTTGAATATCCGACCATAGTTTGTAAAAAGCGGGTAAGAAAAGGTTACCATATATCATCAAAAGCAGGAGTGGATGTGTTCGGCTTCAAGAAGATTTGAATGTCCATCAATAATTGCTTTAAAACATGAAAGAAAATTTTCGAATATCAAACCGCACAAGATCATAAGCGGGAGAGGAGTTGTTCAGCTGCAAGAAGGTGTGAATGTCCACCCATAATTACTGAAAAATGGGTAATAAAAGGTGAAAATGCCCAACCATACATCATCAAAAGCAGGAGTGGATGTGTTCGGCTACAAGAAAGTTTGAATGTCCGACCATAGTTTGTAAAAAGCGGGTAAGAAAAGGTTCGAATGCCCGAATATAGACATTCAAAAGAGGGAGCGGAGGTGTTCCGCTGTAAGAAGGTGTAAATGTCCGACCATAGTTGGTAAAAAGCGGGTAAGAAAAGGTTCAAATGCCTGACTATACACCATCAAAAGCGGGAGCGGAGGTGTTCCGCTGTAAGAAGGTGTGAATGTCCAACCGCAGTTGGTAAAAAGCTGGTAAGAAAATGTTCGAATGCCCGAATATATACCATCAAAAGCGGAAGCGGAGGTGTTCGACTGCAAGTAGGTGTGAATGTCCAGCCATAATTACTCACAAACGGGTAAGAAAAGGTAGTATTGCTAGACCATACATGATCAAAACAGGGAGCTGAGGTGGTTCAGCTGCAAGGTGTGAATGTCTGACTATAGTTTGTAAAAAGCGGGTAAGACAAGGTGCGAATGCCCGACAATATATGATCAAAAGAGGGAGTGGAGGTCTTCGGCTGCAAGGTCTGAATGTCCAACCATAATTTCTAAAAACCGGGTAAGAAAAGGCTCGAAATTCCGACTATACACAATCAAAAGCGGGAGCGGGAGGTTTTCAGCTGCAAATCCTTCACTCAAACCAAGTGAAAACTGCTTTGTCCTTCATATTTATCAATGTCTAGATCGACTTCAACAAAGAACAACATTGTACTTTGCAGTAAAGAAAGAGCAAATCAAAAGTTTTAGGAATCCGAGAATAAGCTTATTTTCATACGTTCTGCATGATTTGGGATTTTATGTATAAAATGAATTCCTTCACTCAAACCAAGTTAAAACTGCTTTGTCCTTCATATTTATCAATGTCTAGATCGACTTCAACAAAGAACAACATTGTACTTTGCAGTAAAGAAAGAGCAAATCAAAAGTTTTAGGAATCCGAGAATAAGCTTATTTTCATACGTTCTGCATGATTTGGGATTTTATGTATAAAATGAATTCCTTCACTCAAACCAAGTTAAAACTGCTTTGTCCTTCATATTTATCAATGTCTAGATCGACTTCAACAAAGAACAACATTGTATTTTGCAGTAGAAGAAAAAGCAACACTGAAGGATCAGGAATCCGAGAATAAGCTTCTTTTCATACGTTCTGCATGATTTGGGATTTTATGTATAAAATGAATTCCTTCACTCAAACCAAGTGAAAACTGCTTTGTCCTTCATATTTATCAATGTCTAGATTTACTTCAACAAAGAACAACATTGTATTTTGCAGTAGTAGAAAGAGCAACACTTGAAGGAACAGGAATCCGAGAATAAGCTTATTTTCATACGTTCTGCATGATTTGGGATTTTATGTATAAAATGAATTCCTTTACTCAAACTATGTTAAAACTGCTTTGTCCTTCATATTTATCAATGTCTAGATTGACTTCAACAAAGAACAACATTGTATTTTGCAGTAGAAGAAATAGCAACACTGAAGGATCAGGAATCCGAAAACACGCTTATTTTCATACGTTCTGCTTGATTTGGGATTTTGCTATAAAATTAATTCCTTCACTCAAACAAAGTGGAAACTGCTTTGTCCTTCATATTTATCAATGTCTATATCGATTTCAACAAAGAACAAGGCTGTATTTTGCAGTATAGGAAAGAGCAACACTGGAGGATCAGGAATCCGAGAATAAGCTTACTTTCATGAGTCCTGCACGATTTCGGATTTTCCTATAAAATGAATTGCTTTGCTCAAACCAAGTTAAAATTGCTTTGTCCTTCATAGTTATCCATGTCTAAAATGTATCAAGCATAAAGTTCCTCATATTACCCTGAATGAGAAAGAAGCATCCCTTTGGTTGAGCAATACGTTCCTTATGCGGAGTTATGCATGATTTCGGATTTTGCTATAAAATTCATTCCTTCACACCTTTTTTTTCACCGCATTTTATAGATTATGGTTGGAAATTTCAACCACTCTAATCCGAAGACCTCTCCTCCCACTTTTGTTAATATATTTGAACTTTAGTTGGACATTCACCCCTTTTTGCAGCTAAACCACCTCCGCTCCCTGTTTTGATCATGTATGGTCTGGCAATACTACATTTTCTTACCCGTTTGTGAGTAATTATGGCTGGATATTGACACCTACTTGCAGCTGAACACAATCTCTCTCGCTTTTAATTATGTTTGGATATTCGAACCTTTTCTTTACTGCTTTTTGCCAACTTTGGTCGGACGTTCACACCTTCTTGCAGCCGAACACCTCCGCTTCCGCTTTTGATGGTATATATTCGGGCATTCGAACCTTTTCTTACCAGCTTTTTACAAACGATGGTTGGACTTTCACACCTTCTTGTAGCCGAACAACTCCGCTCCCGCTATTGATTGTGTACAGTCGGGTATTTTAACCTTTTCTTACCCGCTTTTTACCAACTATGGTCGGACATTCACACCGTCTTACAGCGGAACATCTCCGCTCCCGCTTTTGATGGTGTATAGTCAGGCATTTGAACCTTTTCTTACCCGCTTTTTACAAACTATGGTCGGACATTCAAACCTTCGTGTAGCCGAAAACCTCTGCTCCCTCTTTTGATTATACATTGTCGGGCATTCGCACCTTATCTTACCCGCTTTTTACAAACTATAGTCAGACATTCACACCTTGCAGCTGAACCACCTCAGCTCCCTGTTTTGATCATGTATGGTCTGGCAATACTACCTTTTCTTACCCCTTTGTGAGTAATTATGGCTGGACATTCACACCTACTTGCAGTCGAACAGCTCTGCTCCCGCTTTTGATTATGTTTGGTTGGATATTCGAACCTTTTCTTAACTGCTTTTTACAAACTTTGGTCGGACGTTCACACCTTCTTGCAGCTGAACACCTCCTCTCCCGCTATTGATTGTGTACAGTCGGGTATTTTAACCTTTTCTTACCCGCTTTTTACCAACTATGGTTGGACATTCACACCGTCTTACAGCGGAACACCTCTGCTCCCGCTTTTGATGGTGTATAGTCAGGCGCTTGAACCTTTTCTTACCCGCTTTTTACAAACTATGGTCGGACATTCAAACCTTCTTGTAGCCGAAAACCTCCGCTCCCTCTTTTGATTATACATTGTTGGGCATTCGCACCTTATTTACAAACTATAGTCACACATTCACACCTTGCAGCTGAGCCACCTCAGCTCCCTGTTTTGATAGTGTATGTTCGGGCATTCGAACCTATTCTTACCCCCTTTTTACAAACTATGCTCGGAGATTCACACCTACTCACAGCCGAACAACTCCGCTCCCGCATTTGATGATGTATTGTCCGGCATTCTAGTCTCTTCTAACACATTTTTCAGCAATTATGGTCGGACATTCACACCTACTCACAGCCAAAAACTTCCGCTCCCGCATTTGATGGTGAATAGCCGGGCATTCTCACCCTTTCTCATCAGCTTTTTGCAAATTATGATCTGACATTCACACCTACTTGCAGTCGAACAGCTCTTTTCCCGCTTTTGATTATGTTTGGTTGGATATTCGAAACTTTTCTCAACTGCTTTTTACAAACTTTGGTCGGACGTTCACACCTTCTTGCAGCCGAACACATCCACTTCCACTTTTGATGGTATATATTCGGGCATTCGAACCTTTTCTTACCCGCTTTTTACAAACCGTGGTCGGACTTTCACACCTTCTTGTAGCCAAACAACTCCGCTCCCGCTATTGATTGTGTACAGTCGGGTATTTTAACCTTTTCTTACCCGCTTCTTACCAACTATGGTCGGACATTTACACATTCTTACAGCGGAACACCTCCGCTCCCTCTTTTGATGGTCTATGTTCGGGCATTCGAACCTTTTCTTACCCGCTTTTTACAAACTATGGTCGGACATTCAAACCTTCTTGTAGCCGAACACATCCACTCCTGCTTTTGATGATGTATGGTTTGGAATTTTCACCTTTTCTTGCCCATTTTTCAGTAATTATGGGTGGACATTCACACCTTCTTGCAGCTGAACAACTCCTCTCCCGCTTATGATCATGTGCGGTTTGATATTCGAAAATTTTCTTTCATGTTTTAAAGCAATTATTGATGGACATTCAAATCTTCTTGTAGCCGAACACATCCACTCCTGCTTTTGATGATGTATGGTTTGGCATTCGCACCCTTTTTTTACCCATTTTTCAGGAATTTTGGGTGGACATTCAGACCTTCTTGTAGCCGAAAACCTCCGCTCCCTCTTTTGATCATACATTGTCGGGCATTCGCACCTTATCTTACCCGCTTTTTACAAACTATAGTCAGACATTCACACCTTGCAGCTGAACCACCTCCGCTCCCTGTTTTGATCATGTATGGTCTGGCAATACTGCCTTTTCTTACCCGTTTGTGAGTAATTAATCCCAAAATATTGAGCATAAAATAAGTCTTTATGCTGATGATGTATTACTTTTCCTTCAGAACTCACAGACGTCTCTCAGTCACACGATCACACTCATAAATAAATTCTCAGCACTTTCTGACTACTCTATCAACTGGTCTAAGACCACAGTTCTGCCCATTAACTGTAGGGTCCATAATATACCTGCGATCACTTTACAGTCAGGAAATATTAGATATTTAGGCATAAACATTTCCTCCAGGCTCTCAGAGCTAACAAAGCTAAATTATGTGCAATTATTAAAGACAGTAGAGGACGATCTCTCGTTGGAAGTCCTTACCTATATCACTTATGGGGAGAGTTACATCCATTAAAATGATGATACTACCAAAAGTTAACTATTTGTTCTCAATGATCCCCATAAAACCATCTGCTACTTGGTTTAAGTCACTAGATTCATGCATCTCCAAATTTCTGTGGAAAAACAAACCACCACGTATTAGTTTAAAAACCCTACACAAGACCAAGGACAGTGGTGGATTAGATTTACCTCATTTTCAGCACTATTCCTTAGACAATAGGTTACAATATATATCAAAATGGTTTAAACCTTGTTGTTGTCACAGTTCCCAGAGACGTTGTAATCGTTGAGGATTCTATATTCACCCCCTCATTAGAGGCACGTAATGCAGATTGATGACACTGAATCTTCTTCTCTGTTCATTGCTGGCATCATTCCCAGCATCGTAAGTGTTCGTGGCATTGTTAGCCTCTTCTTCTGGATCTTGATATCGAGAATCCTTTTGTATTTCTGGTTTGTCAGTCCTCTGTCTTCGTTCACCGGAGTCTTTGTCTTTTTGTCCTTGAGTTTGGTGATTTTTTCTTCTTTTGATGCCTTGACACAATGTGACAGGTGATACCACGTGGGAGATCCTGTAACTTGGACTGCTGTCCCTGTGCTGCGAAATGGCTGTGCTGCTCAAATGGTCTCTCCTTCATCATGGTTACATGCTGCCATTCCGACATCTCGCCATTCCGACATGGGTCTCCAATTGTCGTAATGGCGACACTTAATTTTTTATCAAACGTCCCACCATTCCGACACTTTTTTCCTCCTATGGTCGGAATGGCGGTATGTTTTTTGTTTTTTTTAACATACCGCCATTCCAACAGTTCCTTTTAATAGCCTATTTTTTACCCAAAACATTTTGCACTAATGATATGCCGGCGCAAATACGCCCTAAAGTTTGGCGCACAAGCTTTGCACATGCAGAGGCCACAGCCTCGCAAACAAACTTTAATAATCTATTATCAAAATCCCCTGAATTTCAAATATAAAAATACAGATATTAATGTAACTCTGGCGAGACTGAAACTGATTAAGCAGAAATACAGTGTCAGTGAGCTGTTACAGCAGCCAGCTGGAGCGGAGCTCTCCACAGAGCCCATGCGTCTTTTGCACGCTGTCATCATATGCAAAAGTAATAATTGCAATTACAGATATCACGGCTACTGCACAGGACACAGTTGCGAGCACTCTGCCTTGCCTTGCCAATAGGAGAAGAGAGAAATGACAGCATAGAACGTATAAAACACAACAAAATTCAGTAAAAACGTTTATTCATGTTATTCACGTGATTTATGAGTACTCACTCCAATTTTTGGAAGCGTGGATGGGCTTTGCGCATTTGGCACAAACACACAGCCGCAACGGTTGTAGCTTTATACAGCCTGTTGATATCTTAAGGACCTAACTGGTCACACAATGTCATGTAGAGATTGTTTTTACATGACATTACAGCTGAACATATAGCTTTCATCCACAAACCAACGTGGGAGAGCCCGAAGACGCATGTGCCAGACGCACATAGGCATGCGTAAAACCAATTTTGACCACTTCATACTGTTTATTTGCTTTCTTTTAGTTAACTTTCGTTTCTTTTGGATTCTTGTGCGTGTTATGGAGCCGTTTTGGTCCATGTTTGTAAGCCTTTTTTTCCTGGATTAAATTTTCGGAAGTTGAAACAAGTGGCATTGGAGTGTGTGATTGAAAACCACCGCGGACTGCTTCTCCTCCTCCAGTCGCCGAGACTTTGTGTTTTTAATAACGCTTGTCTATAAACATGTGTTAAACATATAAATTGCATGAACAGAAAGAAGGGACTCACCTGTTGAGTAACACACATTTCCTTATACGGAAAGCCTTGTCGGAATGGTGGGACATTTGAACGTCAGAATAGCGGGATGTCGCAATGGTGGGATGTCGGAATGGTGGGACGTTTGCATGTCGGAATGGTGGTATGTCGGAATGGTGGGATGTCGGAATAGCGGGATGGCGGAATGGCGGGATTTCGGAATGGGTGTTGCCACCCCCTTCATCATATACACAGTTATTTATACATCACCTTCCACCATGAAGCGTTGTCCCTTTTTGTTTCTCTCTTTGTTCTTAAAATGCTGTTATGCATGTCTAAACCAATCCATTAAATTAGATCATTTTGGCAGTAAAGCGATCTACAATGTGCTTGGTCGCAAAGCTGCTCATCTGTGGTAAACAGCTCTTCAGAAAGGCATTCTTCAATTGATTTCACTAATTCTATGTAATAATTTTGTGATTTCCTACAAAACTACACTTCTTCTCCCATCTGTCTGAGTATTTAATATTGTCTGGGTCCCGTTAAAACATGTATTTTTCCCATCTAATTCCTTGTTTGCTTTAAAACAAGTATTCCCCATTTTCTATCCCTTCAGTAGCCGACCAGTTTGTATGGAGTACACTGGAGCAACTTGACTGATCAGTAAAACACTGCTTTTGTTGTCACCGCAAGGCTTCCCCCGTCGGTTGTTTCACTGAGACACTACTGAGTAACTATAACTCAACACAGTTTATACACATAACATTCCTATACATACTAACAAACAAACAAACAATTATTTATCGCAATTTTCTCATCTCTGTTTGAACGTACACCCAGGTAAATATTCCTGTAGTCTTCTCATACCGACTATGGACCCATTCATTGTTTAACTTCACTGTTTTGCAAATCCTAATTGAATATTACACATTGACATTGAACTTTACTTGATAAGCAGGTCTTCATTGCATTCAGCAGCCTATATGTGAGCATCTATGTGTAAGCTGTTCTTCTTTGCATTTATCAGCAGCAAGCAATTCTTCATTGCACATGCATATGAAAATAGTAAAACAATTCCAATGCGTTAGCGAAACCTTCTATATCAGGAGTGTCCATCATGATGCTGGGAATAGAACCTCTTTCCCAGAATAGTTCAACCTTCATTACTCAACTGATCATAACTCCGCAATGAGCACATTTCAAAGTATCATTCCTCTACATGTATTCAAAAATCTATGTGTAAATGTTTAATATTTCTTATATTTGTTGATGTCATTCTGTGTGCATGTGGCCTAAACCCAATCTCTGTGTGGCAATTTTAATTTAAACAAGTTGAACTCTGCCTCTGATCATTTAAAAAAGGTGTGTACCAATATCAACCTTTCTCAGGTAATTACTGATCCTACAAAACCAAAGAGATCCTTCAAGGTTGTCCCTGATTGGCTCAATCTTAACAAATCAAAGGTAGAAAATCCGCAGTATCTGAACTTGGTGTTAGTTATCACTGCTCTATAGCCTGTATCAGAATTGCAAAAATGAAAACATTAGGTCCACGCTTGGTATCCAGATCCTGAAACATCTCCATGAGCAGGCTTTTTTTTAACTGATCTGTTGAATAGTTATATGACACTGTTAAAATCCCAGATGAAGATCTAGCACTTGACCATTTTTTTAAATCTTCTAATTCCACAGTTGATAAACACGCCCCTTTTAAAAAGTATAGAACTTAGAACAGGTCTATCCCTGGCTTTCGGCAGAACTGTCTTCTTTACTTTTTTTTCCCCTTGTCCTGTTCAGCATTATGTCAGAAGAATTGTAGTCTGAATACCTTTGATGCCAAACAGATTTGTTTTGCCAAGGGAAGTTTTATAAATGTAAAGCTCCCCTTGATGCCCATTTATTTATTTCTGTTTACAATATATGACATGAACTGAACTGAACCGGACCGGGGGACAAGGAAAGAAGAAGAGGAAAGAAGAGGAAACAGAACAAAAATAGAAACAAAAACCAGACAACCAGCTGCTACACCTGTAAAAAACAAAACAGACAACAATCCATGGCCTATGAGGGGAATCCAGCCTTAGCGCCACCAGGAGCACCTGAAAGCAGACAAGCAGAGAAAAAACAAACACACAAACAAACAAAAACAAGCACAAGAAGCGGCAATCGCATACAACACAGCTGTGGATATAGATGACCTGAGACGACATGATAATACATCAACTGCTTAGTGACCATGCTACTGGACTAATGAATGTGTGTGTGTGTGTGTGAGAACATGCAACACCCATGGCACAGGACCAACATGATAACCGTGCTTAGTTATGAGTGTATAAGCGTACAGGGCCACAATCCACAGCCCCCCCCCAAGCAATCAGAAGCAGGCAGAGAGGGCCACAAGACCCAGGCCACCAGCAGCCCCCACAGAGCACAGAACCCAGGCAGCCCACCGCAGGGGCAACCACGCATCCACCCAGAAGACTGCAGAGGAAGCCCCCGGAAAGAGCCCCCATAAGCATAGGGCAGAGGCACTCCGGGAACCAGGGGTAACAGCCCACCGACCCCGCCAGGCCCCAGCCGCCCAGACATGGGCCGTGCACTGGACCTGGGCCCAAGGAGCCCGAGCGCCCCCAAACCCCCCGGCAGAGGCCCCACCCAATACCCAGGAGGGCCAAGCGCCCCAGACAGCCACAAAGTGGGTCAGCGCCTGCCCCAGCGCCCCTGGCCAAGTGCCCTGGGAGTCAAGACGTGCCCACAGGTGGGTGAAGTCGCGAGCAGTGGGGAGAGGCAACGCTGATGCCCCATCGGGAGAAACACAGGCAGGCCAGGCGACAGCAAGTCCCAGATCCAGGCCCAATCATTACCACACACACTTTCACGTCCCATACATCCACACATCCACACATCCTACCTCCCTCGACTCTGCTGGGGTGTAGTGCAGCGGGCACACCAGGAGGCCAGCAACCCCCCAGCCACCACAGACCCCGAACCAGCAGAACAATTAATTAATCCTCCTGGCCCCTCCTGCCCCGAGCAGACACCAGGAAGCAGGGGTGTGCGAAGAAGACCCCTCCCCTCACCCTTCTGGCTCTTCAATATTTTCTAATAGTGAGCAATTAAAATTGAGGGGCAGCCAAACTTGTAGAACTGGGAGCCCGGCACTCTGGGCAGCCTACATACCCAAAGAGCCCCGCCCACCAGATGCCACTCAGTGTAACCACCCCCCAAGACCTAATGTGTGTGTGTGAGTGTGTTTGATAAGTAGTAATGTCTAAGGTGAAATTAAAACAGGGGCAGGGAACTGCAGAGTGCAACCAAAGGGGACCACCTACGTGGCCCCATCCACTACACCCCACCGAACACACACGCCCCCAAAACCCTTCATGTGTGAGTGTGTGCTGTGTACAGGAGCCAGAAGGGAGAGGGGTATGGGGATATATACCGGGGGAGCTACTCTCCCCCAGAGAGGGCAGCCAGGGACTGGCTGCAATAGGCATCCCCGCTACCTGGGAGCCAACAATGGGCAGGAGGGCCTGATGTCCACCAGGCTCGGGGCCTGCAGCGACCATATTCCGGGAGCTACTGTACCCCCAGAAGGTTCCCATCCCGCCCCACCCCACTCAACCCAACCCCACCCAGGAGGACCTCTACAAAAAACAAACAAACAACATCAAAAAACAAACAAACAAACCACCCGGTCACACCAGTCACAGCAGCCCGGGCCTGAGACCCACCATCACCCAGCAACCCACCACCACCACTATGTGATAAAACTAATCAGAGGGGACCAGAGAGAATGAAATCCAGCCAATTGATGTTTTGAGGAGGCAGACATTGTTTCCATGCTAATATAATCTAAAAGAACATTTCTAAACTGGTTAATACACAATTGTTCTTCGCTTTCCAGTTCATGAGAATAGTTTTCTTTGCGATACATAACACTGTGACAACCATGTGTGCTGAGTTAATTTCCATGTTGATGTTGTCTAAGTCACCCAGTATGCACAGTGTGGGGCATGCAGGGATGCTACACTTTAGCCATGTTGATAGGTCCTCACAGACTTCAAGCCAGAACTTCTGGACAGGCGCAGAAAACCACAAAGCGTGTGCATAATCATCAGGTGTGTTATCTGTGCAATGTGAGCAGATGTTTGAGTGTGTTAGACCCAACCTGAACATCCTTTGTCCTGTATAGTGTGTTCTATGAAGGATTTTGTATTGTATGAGCTGTAAATTAGGATTTCGAGTCTTTATGAAGGTGTTCAAACATATTTGTGGTTAGAAGCTATGACCAGAACTGATGGATAAATCTGCCTCCCATTTTGAGGATGGAAGAGACATTGTGTCATCTATCTTAGACAATAATTTATATATTTTTGATAGTAGTTTTGGGGTACAGATGCTTAGAAATTCTGCTACCCTAGTCGGGGGTTGTAAGTCTGGTTAGTGGAGGATATATCCATCCATCCATCCATCATCTGCCGCTTATCCGGGGGTCGGGTCGCGGGGGCAGGAGCTTGAGCAGAGAAACCCAGACGTCTCTGTCCCCGGCCACTTCCTCCAGCTCTTCCGGGGGGACCCCGAGGCGTTCCCAGGCCAGCCGAGAGACATAGTCTCTCCAACGTGTCCTGGGTCTCCCCCGGGGTCTCCTCCCAGTGGGACGTGCCCGGAACACCTCCCCAGGGAGGCGCCCAGGGGGCATCCTAACCAGATGCCCGAGCCACCTCATCTGACTCCTCTCAATGCGGAGGAGCAGCGGTTCTACTCCGAGCCCCTCCCGGATGACTGAGCTTCTCACCCTATCTCTAAGGGAGAGCCCAGACACCCTGCGGAGGAAACCCATTTCGGCCGCTTGTATTCGCGATCTTGTTCTTTCGGTCACTACCCACAACTCGTGACCATAGGTGAGGATGGGAACGTAGATTGACCAGTAAGTAGAGAGCTTCGCCTTCTGGCTCAGCTCCCTCTTCACAACGACGGGTCGGTGCAGAGCCTGCAACACTGCAGGCGCCGCACCGATCCGCCCGTCAATCTCCCGCTCCATTCGTCCGTCACTCGTGAACAAGACCCCAAGATACTTGAACTCCTCCTCTTGGGGAAGGATCTCATTCCCGACCCGGAGAGAGCATTCCACCCTTTTCCGGCTGAGAACCATAGTCTCGGATTTGGAGGTGCTGATTCTCATCCCAGCCGCTTCACACTCGGCTGCGAATCACTCCAGTGAGAGCTGAAGGTCACGGCCTGACGACGCTAATAGAACCACATCATCTGCAAAAAAGCAGAGACCTGATTCTGAGGTCGCCAAATGGGACACCCTCAACGCCCTGGTTCCGCCTAGAAATTCTGTCCATAAAAGTTAGGAACAGAATCGGTGACAAAGGGCAGCCCTGACGGAGTCCAACTCTCACCGGAAACGTATCCGACTTACTGCCGGCAATGCGGACCAAACTCTGGCACCGGTCATACAGAGACCGAACGGCCCCTATCAAGGGGTCCGGCACTCCATATTCCCGGAGCACCCCCCACAGGACTCCACGAGGGACACGGTCGAACGCTTTCTCCAAGTCCACAAAACACATGTAGACTGGTTGGGCGAACTCCCATGCACCCTCCAGGATCCTGCCGAGGGTATAGAGCTGGTCCACTGTTCCACGGCCAGGACGAAAGCCACACTGCATCTCCTGAATCCGAGGCTCGATTATCCGACGGATCCTCCTCTCCAATACCCCCGAATAGACCTTACCAGGGAGGCTGAGGAGTGTGATACCCCTATAGTTGGAACACACCCTCCGGTCCCCCTTTTATAAGAGGGGGACGACCACCCCAATCTGCCAGTCCAGAGGCACTGTCCCCGATGTCCACGCGATACTGCCGAGGCGTGTCAGCCAAGACAGCCCTACAACATCCAGAGCCTTGAGAAACTCAGGACGGACCTCATCCACCCCCGGGGCCTTGCCACCGAGGAGCTTTTTAACCACCTCGGCAACCTCAGCCCCAGAAATGGGAGGCCCCGTCTCCGAGCTCTCCGACTCTGCCTCTTCCGAGCACGTGTTGGTAGGATTGAGGAGTTCCTCGAAGTACTCCCCCCACCGACTCACAACATCCCTAGTTGAGGTCAGCAAAGCCCCGTCCCCACTGTAAACAGTGTTGACTGTGAGCCGCTTCCCCCCCCCTGAGACGCCGGATGGTGGACCAGAATCTTTTCGAGGCCGTCCGGAAATCGTTCTCCATGGTCTCACCGAACTCCTCCCAGGCCCGAGTTTTTGCCTCAGCAACCGCCGAAGCCGTGGCCCGTCTGGCCCGTCGGTACCTATCAGCTTCTTCCAGGGTCCCACTGGCCAAAAAGGCCCGATAGGACTCCTTCTTCAGCTTGACGGCTTCCCTCACCACTGGTGTCCACCAGCAGGTTCGAGGGTTGCCGCCACGACAGGCACCGACCACCTTACGGCCACAACTCCGACCAGCTGCCTCGGCAATGGAGTCACGGAACATGGCCCATTCGGACTCAATATCCCCCACCTCAAATATGGTTGAAGCTCTGCCGGAGGTGGGAGTTAAAGCTCCTTCTGACGGGGGATTCTGACAAACGCTCCCAGCAGACCCTCACAATACGTTTGGGCCTGCCAGGTCTGATCGGCATCCTCCCCCACCAGCGGAGCCAACCCACCACCAGGTGGTGATCAGTTGACAGCTCCGCCCCTCTCTTCACCCGAGTGTCCAGGACATACGGCCGCAAGTCCGATGATACAACCACAAAGTCGATCATCGAACTGCGGCCAAGGGTGTCCTGGTGCCAAGTGCACATATGGACACCCTTATGCCTGAACATGGTGTTCGTTATGGACAGTCTATGACTGGCACAGAAGTCCAACAACATAACACCACTCTGATTCAGATCGGGGGGGCCGTTCCTCCCAATCACACCCCTCCAGGTCTCACTGTCATTGCCCACGTGAGCATTGAAGTCCCCCAGCAGAATGAGGGAGTCTCCGTCAGGAGCATTCTCCAGTGCCTCCCCCAGAGACTCCAAAAAGGGTAGGTACTCTGAACTGCTGTTTGGCGCATAGGCACAAACAACAGTCAGGACTCGTCCCCCCACCCAAGGCGGAGGGAGGCTACCCTCTCGTTCACTGGGGTAAACCCCAATGTACTGGCACACAGCCGGGGGGCAATAAGTATGCCCACACCTGCTCTGCGCCTCTCACCACGGGCAACTCCAGAGTGGAAGAGAGTCCAACCCCTCTCAAGAGTACTGGTTCCAGATCCCAAGCCGTGCGTCGAGGTGAGTCCGACTATATCTAACGGTCTGATGAAGTTTCAACAATAAACAACAAACTTTGTATTATGAGAAAGAACCAGACTCATTCTTCAGGAATCCGAAAATAAGCTCTATTTTACGAGTTATGCACGAATTCGGATTCTCCTATAAAACGAATTCCTTAACTCAAACCAAGTTAAGACTGCTTTGTCCTTCATATTTATTCATGTCTAATCAAGTTTCAATGATAAACAACGTTGTACTTTGTAGAATGAGAAAGAACTTCTTCAGCAATAAGCATCTCTCGACAAATGACGAAATACAGATTTTGCTATAAAATTAATTGCTATCAGCCTGACTTAAAACTGTTTGTTTTCCTTATTTATCCACTTCAAATCAAGTTTCAACAATTAAAAAAATTTTGTAGTTTGAGAAAGAACAACTTAATCTTGAGCAATCAGTATAAAAAGAGGGTGGGCAAAGGTGCGAATGTCAAACCATACATGATCAAAACAGGGAGCGGAGGTGTTTGGCTGAGACAAGGTGTGAATGTCCACCCATAATTAATGAAGAGCGGGCAACAAGTAGGTTCGAATGCCCAACCATACATCATCAAAAGCAGGAGTGGATATGTTCGGCTACAAGAAGGTTTGAACGTCTGACCATAGTTTGTAAAAAGCGGGTAAGAAAAGGTTCGAATGCCCGAACATACACCATCAAAGGAGGGAGCGGAGGTGTTCCGCTGTAAGAAGGTGTGAATGTCCGACCATAGTTGGTAAAAAGCGGGTAAGAAAAGGTTAAAATACCCGACTGTACACAATCAATAGCGGGAGCGGAGTTGTTTGGCTACAAGAAGGTGTGAAAGTCCGACCACGGTTTGTAAAAAGCGGGTAAGAAAAGGTTCGAATGCCCGAATATATACCATCAAAAGTGGAAGTGGATGTGTTCGGCTGCAAGAAGGTGTGAACGTCCGACCAAAGTTTGTAAAAAGCAGTTAAGAAAAGCTTCGAATATCCAACCAAACATAATCAAAAGCGGGAGCAGAGCTGTTCAACTGCAAGTAGGTGTGAATGTCAGATCATAATTTGCAAAAACCTGATGAGAAAGGGTGAGAATGCCCGGCTATACACCATCAAATGCGGGAGCGGAAGTGTTCGGCTGTGAGTAGGTGTGAATGTCCGACCATAATTGCTGAAAAATGTGTTAGAAAAGGTAAGAATGCCGGACCATATATCATCAAATGCGGGAGCGGAGTTGTTCAGCTGTGAGTAGGTGTGAATCTCCGAGCATAGTTTGTAAAAAGGGGGTAAGAATAGGTTCGAATGGCCGAACATACACTATCAAAACAGGGAGCTGAGGTGGCTCAGCTGCAAGGTGTGAATGTGTGACTATAGTTTGTAAATAAGGTGCGAATGCCCAACAATGTATAATCAAAAGAGGGAGCGGAGGTTTTCGGCTACAAGAAGGTTTGAATGTCCGACCAATGATTGTAAAAAGCGGGTAAGAAAAGGTTCAAATGCTTGACTATACACCATCAAAAGCGGGAGAGTAGGTGTTCAGCTGCAAGAAGGTGTGAATGTCCACCCATAATTACTGAAAAATGGGTAAGAAAAGGTGCGAATGCCCAACCATACATTATCAAAAGCGGGAGAGGTGGTGTTCGGCTGCAAGTAGGTGTGAATGTCCAGCCAGAATTACTAACAAACGGGTAAGAAAAGGTAGTATTGCCAGACCATACATGATCAAAACAGGGAGCGGAGGTGGTTCAGCTGCAAGAAGGTGTGAATGTCCGACTAAAGTTCAAATATATCAACAAAAGCGGGAGGAGAGGTCTTCGGATGAGAGTGGTTGAGAATTTCCAACCATAATCTATAAAATGCGGTGAAAAAAAAAGGTGTTATAGAACACTAAAAGGTGGAGCGGAAGTGTTCGGCTGCAAGAAGGTGTGAATGTCCGACTATATTTGGTGAAAAGCAGGTGAAGCAAGGTCTGAATGCCCAACCTTACATCATCTAAAGCGAGATCAGAGGTGTTTGGCTGCATGAAGGCCATAGTTTGCCAAAAGCGGGTAAGCTGCGAATGACCGACTAAATATCAACAAAAGGTCTTCGGATGCAAGTGGGTGTGAATATCCCACCATACAAGTATGGTGGAGAGGAAGCTGTGAACAGCCGACCATAGTTGGCAAAAAGCAGTTAAGAAAAGGTTCGAATATCCAACCAAACATAATCAAAAGCGGGAGCAGAGCTGTTCGACTGCAAGTAGGTGTGAATGTCCAGCCATAATTACTCACAAAGGGGTAAGAAAAGGTAGTATTGCCAGACCATACATGATCAAAACAGGGAGCTGAGGTGGTTCAGCTGCAAGGTGTGAATGTCTGACTATAGTTTGTAAAAAGCGGGTAAGACAAGGTGCGAATGCCCGACAATGTATGATCAAAAGAGGGAGTGGAGGTCTTCGGCTGCAAGGTCTGAATGTCCAACCATAATTTCTAAAAACCGGGTAAGAAAAGGCTCGAAAGCCCGACTATACACAATCAAAAGCGGTAGCGGGAGGTTTTCAGCTGCAAATCCTTCACTCAAACCAAGTGAAAACTGCTTTGTCCTTCATATTTATCAATGTCTAGATTTACTTCAACAAAGAACAACATTGTATTTTGCAGTAGTAGAAAGAGAAACACTTGAAGGAACAGGAATCCGAGAATAAGCTTATTTTCATACGTTCTGCATGATTTGGGATTTTATGTATAAAATGAATTCCTTTACTCAAACTATGTTAAAACTGCTTTGTCCTTCATATTTATCAATGTCTAGATTGACTTCAACAAATAACAACATTGTATTTTGCAGTAGAAGAAATAGCAACACTGAAGGATCGGGAATCCGAAAACAAGCTTATTTTCATACGTTCTGCTTGATTTGGGATTTTGCTATAAAATTAATTCCTTCACTCAAACAAAGTGGAAACTGCTTTGTCCTTCATATTTATCAATGTCTAGATTTACTTCAACAAAGAACAACATTGTATTTTGCAGTAGTAGAAAGAGCAACACTTGAAGGAACAGGAATTCGAGAATAAGCTTATTTTCATACGTTCTGCATGATTTGGGATTTTATGTATAAAATGAATTCCTTTACTCAAACTATGTTAAAACTGCTTTGTCCTTCATATTTATCAATGTCTAGATTGACTTCAACAAAGAACAACATTGTATTTTGCAGTAGAAGAAATAGCAACACTGAAGGATCAGGAATCCGAAAACAAGCTTATTTTCATACGTTCTGCTTGATTTGGGATTTTGCTATAAAATTAATTCCTTCACTCAAACAAAGTGGAAACTGCTTTGTCCTTCATATTTATCAATGTCTAGATTTACTTCAACAAAGAACAACATTGTATTTTGCAGTAGTAGAAAGAGCAACACTTGAAGGAACAGGAATCCGAGAATAAGCTTATTTTCATACGTTCTGCATGATTTGGGATTTTATGTATAAAATTAATTCCTTTACTCAAACTATGTTAAAACTGCTTTGTCCTTCATATTTATCAATGTCTAGATTGACTTCAACAAAGAACAACATTGTATTTTGCAGTAGAAGAAATAGCAACACTGAAGGATCAGGAATCCGAAAACAAGCTTATTTTCATACGTTCTGCTTGATTTGGGATTTTGCTATAAAATTAATTCCTTCACTCAAACTATGTTAAAACGGCTTTTACCTTCATATTTATCAATGTCTCGATAGATTTAAACAAAAAAACAACGTTGTACTTTGCAGTAAAAGAAAGAGCAAATCAAAAGTTTTAGGAATCCGAGAATAAGCTTATTTTCATGAGTTCTGCACGATATCGGATTTATGTATAAAATGATTTCATTCACTCAAACCAAGTTAAAACTGCTTTGTCCTTCATATTTATCAATGTCTAGATCGACTTCAACAAAGAACAACATTGCATTTTGCAGTAGAAGAAAGGGCAGCACTGAAGGATCAGGAATCCGAGAATAAGCTTCTTTTCATACGTTCTGCATGATTTGGGATTTTATGTATAAAATGAATTCCTTCACTCAAACTAAGTTAACACTGCTTTGTCCTTCATATGTACCCATTTCTACATATATTTCAAGCATAAACTTCCTCATATTACCCTGAATGAGAAAGAACCACACTGGTGATTAAGCCATACGCCCCTTTTGAGGAGTTCTGCATGATTTGGGATTTTATCTATAAAATGAATTCCTTCACTCAAACTATGTTAAAACGGCTTTTACCTTCATATTTATCAATGTCTCGATAAATTTAAACAAAAAAACAACGTTGTACTTTGCAGTAAAAGAAAGAGCAAATCAAAAGTTTAGGAATCCGAGAATAAGTTTATTTTCATGAGTTCTGCACGATTTCGATTTTATGTGTAAAATGATTTCATTCGATTGCCTAACAATACATTATCAAAAGCAGGTGTGAATGTCTGATCATAATTTGTAAAAAGCTGATGAGAAAGGGTGAGAATGCCCGATTATACACCATCAAATGCGGGAGCGGAGGTGTTTGGCTCTGAGTAGGTGTGAATGTCCGACCATAATTGCTGAAAAATGTGTTAGAAAAGGTAAGAACACTGGACCATACATCATCAAAAGCGGGAGAGGTGGTGTTCGGCTTCAAGAAGGTGTGAAAGTCCGACAATGGTTTGTAAAAAGTTGGTAAGAAAAGGTTCGAATGCCCGAATATATACCATAAAAAGCGGAAGCGGAGATGTTCGACTGCAAGAAGGTGTGAACGTCCGACCAAAGTTTGTAAAAAGCAGTTAAGAAAAGGTTCGAATATGCAACCAAAAATAATCAAAAGCGGGAGCAGAGCTGTTCGACTGCAAGTAGGTGTGAATGTCCAGCCATAATTACTCACAAACGGGTAAGAAAAGGTAGTATCTCCAGACCATACAAGATCAAAACAGGGAGCGGGGGTGATTCAGCTGCAAGGTGTGGAATGTCTGACTAAAGACCTCAGACCTTCTTGCAGCCGAAAACCTCCGCTCCTCTTTTGATCATACATTGTCGGTTATTCGCACCTTGTCTTACCCGCTTTTTACAAACTTTAGTTGGACATTCACACCTTCTTGCAGCTGAACTAACTCCGCTCCCTGTTTTGATCATGTATGGTCTGGCAACACTACCTTTTCTTACCCGTTTGTGAGTAATTATGGCTGGACATTCACACCTTCTTGCAGCCGAACACAACCTCTCCCGCTTTTGATGATATATGGTCCGGCATTCTTACCTTTTCTAACACATTTTTCAACAATTATGGTCGGACATTCACACCTACTCACAGACGAACACCTCCCACATTTGATAGTGTATAGTCGGGCATTCTCACCCTTTCTCATCAGCTTTTTGCAAAATATGATCTGATATTCACACCTACTTGCAGTCGAACAGCTCTGTTCCCGCTTTTGATTATGATTGGTTGGATATTCGAACTTTTCTTAACTGCTTTTTACAAACTTTGGTCGGACGTTCACACCTTCTTGCAACTAAACACCTCCGCTTCCGCTTTTGATGGTGTATATTCGTGCATACGAACCTTTTCTTACCCGCTTTTTACAAATTATGGATGGACATTCAGACCTTCTTGTAGCTGAACCACTCCGCTCCCTCTTTTGATTGTGTACAGTTGGGAATTTTAACTTTTTCTTACCCGCTTTTTACCAAGTATGGTCGGACATTCACACCTTCTTACAGCGGAACACCTCCGCTCCCTCTTTTGATGGTGTATGTTCGGGCATTCTAACCTTTTCTTACCCGCTTTTTACAAACTATGGTCGGACATTAAAACCTTCTTGTAGCCGAACACATCCACTCCTGCTTTTGATGTTGTATGGTTGGGCATTCGTACCTTTTCTTACTCATTTTGCAGTAATTATGGGTGGACATTCACACCTTCTTGCATTTGAGCACCTCCGCTCCCGCTTATGATCATGTGCGGTTTGATATTCGAAAATTCTCTTCCATGTTTTCTAGCAATTATTGATGGACATTCAGACCTTCTTGCAGCTGAACACCTCCGCTCCAGCTGTTGATGGTGTATAGTCGGGCTTTCGAGCCTTTTCTTCCCCGATTTTTACAAAATATGGATGGAAATTCAGACCTTCTTTCAGCCAAAAACCTCCGCTCCCTCTTTTGATCATACATTGTCAGGCATTCGCACCTTGTCTTACCCGCTTTTTATAAACTTTAGTCAGACATTCACACCTTGCAGCAGAACCACCTCCGCTCCCTGTTTTGATCTTGTATGGTATGGAGATACTACCTTTTCTTACCCGTTTGTGAGTAATTATGGCTGGACATTCACACCTACTTGCAGCCGAACACCACTTTTCCCGCTTTTGATGATGTAAGGTTGGGCATTCAGACCTTGCAGCCGAAAACCTCCGCTCCCTCTTTTGATCATACATTGTCGGGCTTTGGCACCTTTTCTTACCCGCTTTATACAAACCAGGGTCGGACTTTCACACCTTTTAGTAGCCGAACAACTCCGCTCCCACTATTGATTGTGTACAGTCGGGTATTTTCACCTTTTCTTACCCACTTTTTACCAACTATGGTCGGACATTCACACCTTCTTACAGCGGAACACCTCCGCTCCCTCTTTTGATGGTGTATGTTCGGGCATTCTAACCTTTTCTTACCCGCATTTTACAAACTATGGTCGGACATTAAAACCTTCTTGTAGCCGAACACATCCACTCCTGCTTTTGATGTTGTATGGTTGGGCATTCGTACCTTTTCTTACCCATTTTGCAGTAATTATGGGTGGACATTCACACCTTCTTGCATTTGAGCACCTCCTCTCCCGCTTATGATCATGTGCGGTTTGATATTCGAAAATTCTCTTCCATGTTTTCTAGCAATTATTGATGGACATTCAGACCTTCTTGCAGCTGAACACCTCCGCTCCAGCTGTTGATGGTGTATAGTCGGGCTTTCGAGCCTTTTCTTCCCCGCTTTTTACAAACCATGGTCGGACTTTCACATCTTTTAGTAGCCGAACAACTCCGCTCCCGCTATTGATTGTGTACAGTCGGGTATTTTAACCTTTTCTTACCCGCTTTTTACCAACTATGGTCGGACATTCACACCTTCTTACAGCGGAACACCTCCGCTCCCTCTTTTGATGGTGTATGTTCGGGCAGTCAAACCTTTTCTTACCTGCTTTTTACAAACTATGGTCAGACATTCAACCCTTCTTGGAGCCGAACACATCCACTCCTGCTTTTGATTATGTATAGTTGGGCATTCGCACCTTTTCTTACCCATTTTTCAGTAATTATGGGTGTACATTCACACCTTCTTGCAGCCAAGCACCTCCGCTCCCTCTTTTGATCATACATTTTCGGGCATTAGCACCTTGTCTTATCCGCTTTTTACAAACCATGGTCGGACTTTCACACCTTTTAGTAGCCGAACAACTCCGTACCCGCTACTGATTGTGTACAGTCGGGTATTTTAACCTTTTCTTACCCGTTTTTAACCAACTATGGTCGGACATTCACACCCTCTTACAGCGGAACACCTCCGCTCCCTCCTTTGATGGTGTATGTTCGGGCATTCGAACCTTTTCTTACCCGCTTTTTACAAACTATGGTCAGACCTGCTTTTGATGATGTATGGTTGGGCATTCGAACCTACTTGTTGCCCGCTTTTCATTAATTATGGGTGGACATTCACACCTTGTCTCAGCCAAACACCTCCGCTCCCTGTTTTGATCATGTATGGTTTGACATTCGCACCTTTGCTTACCCTCTTTTTATACTGATTGCTCAAGATTAAGTTGTTCTTTCTCAAACTACAAAATTTTTTTAGTTGTTGAAACTTGATTTGAAGTGGATAAATAAGGAAGACAAACAGTTTTAAGTCAGGCTGATAGCAATTAATTTTATAGCAAAATCTGTATTTCGTCATTTGTCGAGAGATGCTTATTGCTGAAGAAGTTCTTTCTCATTCTACAAAGTACAACGTTGTTTATCATTGAAACTTGATTAGACATGAATAAATATGAAGGACAAAGCAGTCTTAACATGGTTTGAGTTAAGGAATTCGTTTTATAGGAGAATCCGAATTCGTGCATAACTCGTAAAATAGAGCTTATTTTCGGATTCCTGAAGAATGAGTCTGGTTCTTTCTCATAATACAAAGTTTGTTGTTTATTGTTGAAACTTCATCAGACCGTTAGATATAGTCAGACTCACCTCGACGCACGGCTTGGGATCTGGAACCAGTACTCTTGAGAGGGGTTGGACTCTCTTCCACTCTGGAGTTGCCCGTGGTGAGAGGCGCAGAGCAGGTGTGGGCATACTTATTGCCCCCCGGCTGTGTGCCAGTACATTGGGGTTTACCCCAGTGAACGAGAGGGTAGCCTCCCTCCGCCTTTGGGTGGGGGGACGAGTCCTGACTGTTGTTTGTGCCTATGCGCCAAACAGCAGTTCAGAGTACCTACCCTTTTTGGAGTCTCTGGGGGAGGCACTGGAGAATGCTCCTACCGGAGACTCCCTCATTCTGCTGGGGGACTTCAATGCTCACGTGGGCAATGACAGTGAGACCTGGAGGGGTGTGATTGGGAGGAACGGCCCCCCCGATCTGAATCAGAGTGGTGTTATGTTGTTGGACTTCTGTGCCAGTCATAGACTGTCCATAACGAACACCATGTTCAGGCATAAGGGTGTCCATATGTGCACTTGGCACCAGGACACCCTTGGCCGCAGTTCGATGATCGACTTTGTGGTTGTATCATCGGACTTGCGGCCGTATGTCCTGGACACTCGGGTGAAGAGAGGGGCGGAGCTGTCAACTGATCACCACCTGGTGGTGAGTTGGCTCCGCTGGTGGGGGAGGATGCCGATCAGACCTGGCAGGCCCATACGTATTGTGAGGGTCTGCTGGGAGCGTTTGTCAGAATCCCCCGTCAGAAGGAGCTTTAACTCCCACCTCTGGCAGAGCTTCAACCATATTTGAGGTGGGGGACATTGAGTCCGAATGGGCCATGTTCCGTGACTCCATTGCCGAGGCAGCTGGTCGGAGTTGTGGCCGTAAGGTGGTCGGTGCCTGTCGTGGCGGCAACCCTCGAACCTGCTGGTGGACACCAGTGGTGAGGGAAGCCGTCAAGCTGAAGAAGGAGTCCTATCGGGCCTTTTTGGCCAGTGGGACCCTGGAAGAAGCTGATAGGTACCGACGGGCCAGACGGGCCACGGCTTCGGCGGTTGTGAGGCAAAAACTCGGGCCTGGGAGGAGTTCGGCAAGACCATGGAGAACGATTTCCGGACGGCCTCGAAAAGATTCTGGTCCACCATCCGGCGTCTCAGGGGGGGGGAAGCGGCTCACAGTCAACACTGTTTACAGTGGGGACGGGGCTTTGCTGACCTCAACTAGGGATGTTGTGAGTCGGTGGGGGGAGTACTTCGAGGAACTCCTCAATCCTACCAACACGTGCTCGGAAGAGGCAGAGTCGGAGAGCTCGGAGACGGGGCCACCCATTTCTGGGGCTGAGGTTGCCGAGGTGGTTAAAAAGCTCCTCGGTGGCAAGGCCCCGGGGGTGGATGAGGTCCGTCCTGAGTTTCTCAAGGCTCTGGATGTTGTAGGGCTGTCTTGGCTGACACGCCTCTGCAGTATCGCGTGGACATCGGGGACAGTGCCTCTGGACTGGCAGATTGGGGTGGTGGTCCCCCTCTTTAAAAAGGGGGACCGGAGGGTGTGTTCCAACTATAGGGGTATCACACTCCTCAGTCTCCCTGGTAAGGTCTAGTCGGGGGTATCGGAGAGGAGGATCCGTCGGATAATCGAGCCTCGGATTCAGGAGATGCAGTGTGGCTTTCGTCCTGGCCGTGGAACAGTGGACCAGCTCTATACCCTCGGCAGGATCCTGGAGGGTGCATGGGAGTTCGCCCAACCAGTCTACATGTGTTTTGTGGACTTGGAGAAAGCGTTCGACCGTGTCCCTCGTGGAGTCCTGTGGGGGGTGCTCCGGGAATATGGAGTGCCGGACCCCTTGATAGGGGCCGTTCGGTCTCTGTATGACCGGTGCCAGAGTTTGGTCCGCATTGCCGGCAGTAAGTCGGATACGTTTCCGGTGAGAGTTGGACTCCGTCAGGGCTGCCCTTTGTCACCGATTCTGTTCCTAACTTTTATGGACAGAATTTCTAGGCGGAGCCAGGGCGTTGAGGGTGTCCCATTTGGCGACCTCAGAATCGGGTCTCTGCTTTTTGCAGATGATGTGGTTCTATTAGCGTCGTCAGGCCGTGACCTTCAGCTCTCACTGGAGTGATTCGCAGCCGAGTGTGAAGCGGCTGGGATGAGAATCAGCACCTCCAAATCCGAGACTATGGTTCTCAGCCGGAAAAGGGTGGAATGCTCTCTCCGGGTCGGGAATGAGATCCTTCCCCAAGAGGAGGAGTTCAAGTATCTCGGGGTCTTGTTCACGAATGACGGACGAATGGAGCGGGAGATTGACGGGCGGATCGGTGCGGCGCCTGCAGTGTTGCAGGCTCTGCGTACTTACTGGTCAATCTACGTTCCCATCCTCACCTATGGTCACGAGTTGTGGGTAGTGACCGAAAGAACAAGATCGCGAATACAAGCGGCCGAAATGGGTTTCCTCCGCAGGGTGTCTGGGCTCTCCCTTAGAGATAGGGTGAGAAGCTCAGTCATCCGGGAGGGGCTCGGAGTAGAACCGCTGCTCCTCCGCATTGAGAGGAGTCAGATGAGGTGGCTCGGGCATCTGGTTAGGATGCCCCCTGGGCGCCTCCCTGGGGAGGTGTTCCGGGCACGTCCCACTGGGAGGAGACCCCGGGGGAGACCCAGGACACGTTGGAGAGACTATGTCTCTCGGCTGGCCTGGGAACGCCTCGGGGTCCCCCCGGAAGAGCTGGAGGAAGTGGCCGGGGACAGAGTCGTCTGGGTTTCTCTGCTCAAGCTCCTGCCCCCGCGACCCGACCCCCGGATAAGCGGCAGATGATGGATGGATGGATGGATATATCCTCCACCAACCAGACTTACAACCCCCGACTAGGGTAGCAGAATTTCTAAGCATCTGTACCCCAAAACTACTATCAAAAATATATAAATTATTGTCTAAGATAGATGACACAATGTCTCTTCCATCCTCAAAATGGGAGGCAGATTTATCCATCAGTTCTGGTCATAGCTTCTAACCACAAATATGTTTGAACACCTTCATAAAGACTCGAAATCCTAATTTACAGCTCATACAATACAAAATCCTTCATAGAACACACTATACAGGACAAAGGATGTTCAGGATGGGTCTAACACACTCAAACATCTGCTCACATTGCACAGATAACACACCTGATGATTATGCACACGCTTTGGGGTTTTTCTGCGCCTGTCCAGAAGTTCTGGCTTGAAGTCTGTGAGGACCTATCAACATGGCTAAAGTGTAGCATCCCTGCATGCCCCACACTGTGCATACTGGGTGACTTAGACAACATCAACATGGAAATTAACTCAGCACACATGGTTGTCACAGTGTTATGTATCGCAAAGAAAACTATTCTCATGAACTGGAAAGCGAAGAACAATCTGTGTATTAACCAGTTTAGAAATTTTCTTTTAGATTATATTAGCATGGAAACAATGTCTGCCTCCTCAAAACATCAATTGGCTGAATTTCATTCTCTCTGGTCCCCTCTGATTAGTTTTATCACATAGTGGTGGTGGTGGGTTGCTGGGTGATGGTGGGTCTCAGGCCCGGGCTGCTGCGACTGGTGTGACCGGGTGGTTTGTTTGTTTGTTTTTTGATGTTGTTTGTTTGTTTTTTGTAGAGGTCCTCCTGGGTGGGGTTGGGTTGAGTGGGGTGGGGCGGGATGGGTACCTTCTGGGGGTACAGTAGCTCCCGGAATATGGTCGCTGCAGGCCCCGAGCCTGGTGGACATCAGGCCCTCCTGCCCATTGTTGGCTCCCAGGTAGCGGGGATGCCTATTGCAGCCAGTCCCTGGCTGCCCTCTCTGGGGGAGAGTAGCTCCCCCGTTATATATCCCCATACCCCTCTCCCTTCTGGCTCCTGTACACAGCACACACTCACACATGAAGGGTTTTGGGGGCGTGTGTGTTCGGTGGGGTGCAGTGGATGGGGCCACGTAGGTGGTCCCCTTTGGTTGCACTCTGCAGTTCCCTGCCCCTGTTTTAATTACACCTTAGACATTAGTACTTATCAAACACACTCACACACACACATTAGGTCTTGGGGGGTGGTTACACTGAGTGGCATCTGGTGGGCGGGGCTCTTTGGGTATGTAGGCTGCCCAGAGTGCCGCGCTCCCAGTTCTACAAGTTTGGCTGCCCCTCAATTTTAATTGCTCACTATTAGAAAATATTGAAGAGCCAGAAGGGTGAGGGGAGGGGTCTTCTTCGCACACCCCTGCTTCCTGGTGTCTGCTCGGGGCAGGAGGGGCCAGGAGGATTAATTAATTGTTCTGCTGGTTCGGGGTCTGTGGTGGCTGGGGGGTTGCTGGCCTCCTGGTGTGCCCGCTGCACTACACCCCAGCAGAGTCGAGGGAGGTAGGATGTGTGGATGTGTGGATGTATGGGACGTGAAAGTGTGTGTGGTAATGATTGGGCCTGGATCTGGGACTTGCTGTCGCCTGGCCTGCCTGTGTTTCTCCCGATGGGGCATCAGCGTTGCCTCTCCCCACTGCTCGTGACTTCACCCACCTGTGGGCACGTCTTGACTCCCAGGGCACTTGGCCAGGGGCGCTGGGGCAGGCGCTGACCCACTTTGTGGCTGTCTGGGGCGCTTGGCCCTCCTGGGTATTGGGTGGGGCCTCTGCCGGGGGGTTTGGGGGCGCTCGGGCTCCTGGGGCCCAGGTCCAGTGCACGGCCCATGTCTGGGCGGCTGGGGCCTGGCGGGGTCGGTGGGCTGTTACCCCTGGTTCCCGGAGTGCCTCTGCCCTATGCTTATGGGGGCTCTTTCCGGGGGCTTCCTCTGCAGTCTTCTGGGTGGATGCGTGGTTGCCCCTGCGGTGGTTTGCCTAGGTTCTATGCTCTGTGGGGGCTGCTGGTGGCCTGGGTCTTGTGGCCCTCTCTGCCTGCTTCTGATTGCTTGGGGGGGGGGGGGGGGGGGGGGGCTGTGGATTGTGGCCCTGTACGCTTATACACTCATAACTAAGCACGGTTATCATGTAGGTCCTGTGCCATGGGTGTTGCATGTTCTCACACACACACACACACATTCATTAGTCCAGTAGCATGGTCACTAAGCAGTTGATGTATTATCATGTCGTCTCAGGTCATCTATATCCACAGCTGTGTTGTATGCGATTGCCGCTTCTTGTGCTTGTTTTTGTTTGTTTGTGTGTTTGTTTTTTCTCTGCTTGTCTGCTTTCAGGTGCTCCTGGTGGCGCTAAGGCTGGATTCCCCTCATAGGCCATGGATTGTTGTCTGTTTTGTTTTTTACAGGTGTAGCAGCTGGTTGTCTGGTTTTTGTTTCTATTTTTGTTCTGTTTCCTCTTCTTTCCTCTTCTTCTTTCCTTGTCCCCCGGTCCGGTTCAGTTCAGTTCATGTCATATATTGTAAACAGAAATAAATAAATGGGCATCAAGGGGAGCTTTACATTTATAAAACTTCCCTTGGCAAAACAAATCTGTTTGGCATCAAAGGTATTCAGACTACAATTCTTCTGACATAATGCTGAACAGGACAAGGGGAAAAAAAAGTAAAGAAGACAGTTCTGCCGAAAGCCAGGGATAGACCTGTTCTAAGTTCTATACTTTTTAAAAGGGGCGTGTTTATCAACTATGGAATTAGAAGATTTACAAAAATGGTCAAGTGCTAGATCTTCATCTGGGATTTTAACAGTGTCATATAACTATTCAACAGATCAGTTAAAAAAAAGCCTGCTCATGGAGATGTTTCAGGATCTGGATACCAAGCGTGGACCTAATGTTTTCATTTTTGCAATTCTGATACAGGCTATTGAGCAGTGATAACTAACACCAAGTTCAGATACTGCGGATTTTCTACCTTTGATTTGTTAAGATTGAGCCAATCAGGGACAACCTTGAAGGATCTCTTTGGTTTTGTAGGATCTGTAATTACCTGAGAAAGGTTGATATTGGTACACACCTTTTTTAAATGATCAGAGGCAGAGTTCAACTTGTTTAAATTAAAATTGCCACACAGAGATTGGGTTTAGGCCACATGCACACAGAATGACATCAACAAATATAAGAAATATTAAACATTTACACATAGATTTTTGAATATATGTAGAGGAATGATACTTTGAAATGTGCTCATTGCGGAGTTATGATCAGTTGAGTAATGAAGGTTGAACTATTCTGGGAAAGAGGTTCTATTCCCAGCATCATGATGGACACTCCTGATATAGAAGGTTTCGCTAACGCATTGGAATTGTTTTACTATTTTCATATGCATGTGCAATGAAGAATTGCTTGCTGCTGATAAATGCAAAGAAGAACAGCTTACACATAGATGCTCACATATAGGCTGCTGAATGCAATGAAGACCTGCTTATCAAGTAAAGTTCAATGTCAATGTGTAATATTCAATTAGGATTTGCAAAACAGTGAAGTTAAACAATGAATGGGTCCATAGTCGGTATGAGAAGACTACAGGAATATTTACCTGGGTGTACGTTCAAACAGAGATGAGAAAATTGCGATAAATAATTGTTTGTTTGTTTGTTAGTATGTATAGGAATGTTATGTGTATAAACTGTGTTGAGTTATAGTTACTCAGTAGTGTCTCAGTGAAGCAACCGACGGGGGAAGCCTTGCGGTGACAACAAAAGCAGTGTTTTACTGATCAGTCAAGTTGCTCCAGTGTACTCCATACAAACTGGTTGGCTACTGAAGGGATAGAAAATGGGGAATACTTGTTTTAAAGCAAACAAGGAATTAGATGGGAAAAATACATGTTTTAACGGGACCCAGACAATATTAAATACTCAGACAGATGGGAGAAGAAGTGTAGTTTTGTAGGAAATCACAAAATTATTACATAGAATTAGTGAAATCAATTGAAGAATGCCTTTCTGAAGAGCTGTTTACCACAGATGAGCAGCTTTGCGACCAAGCACATTGTAGATCGCTTTACTGCCAAAATGATCTAATTTAATGGATTGGTTTAGACATGCATAACAGCATTTTAAGAACAAAGAGAGAAACAAAAAGGGACAACGCTTCATGGTGGAAGGTGATGTATAAATAACTGTGTATATGATGAAGGGGGTGGCAACACCCATTCCGAAATCCCGCCATTCCGAAATCCCGCCATTCCGAAATCCCGCTATTCCGACATCCCACCATTCCGACATACCACCATTCCGACATACCACCATTCCGACATGCAAACGTCCCACCATTCCGACATCCCACCATTGCGACATCCCGCTATTCTGACGTTCAAATGTCCCACCATTCCGACAAGGCTTTCCGTATAAGGAAATGTGTGTTACTCAACAGGTGAGTCCCTTCTTTCTGTTCATGCAATTTATATGTTTAACATGTTTATAGACAAGCGTTATTAAAAACACAAAGTCTCGGCAACTGGAGGAGGCGAAGCAGTCCGCGGTGGTTTTCAATCACACACTCCAATGCCACTTGTTTCAACTTCCGAAAATTTAATCCAGGAAAAAAAGGCTTACAAACATGGACCAAAACGGCTCCATAACACGCACAAGAATCCAAAAGAAACGAAAGTTAACTAAAAGAAAGCAAATAAACAGTATGAAGTGGTCAAAATTGGTTTTACGCATGCCTATGTGCGTCTGGCACATGCGTCTTCGGGCTCTCCCACGTTGGTTTGTGGATGAAAGCTATATGTTCAGCTGTAATGTCATGTATAAACAATCTCTACATGACATTTAGTCCCAGGTGTGACCAGTTAGGTCCTTAAGATATCAACAGGCTGTATAAAGCTACAACCGTTGCGGCTGGTAAGGACTTCCAACGAGAGATCGTCCTCTACTGTCTTTAATAATTGCACATAATTTAGCTTTGTTAGCTCTGAGAGCCTGGAGGAAATGTTTATGCCTAAATATCTAATATTTCCTGACTGTAAAGTGATCGCAGGTATATTATGAACCCTACAGTTAATGGGCAGAACTGTGGTCTTAGACCAGTTGATAGAGTAGTCAGAAAGTGCTGAGAATTTATTTATGAGTGTGATCGTGTGACTGAGAGACGTCTGTGAGTTCTGAAGGAAAAGTAATACATCATCAGCATAAAGACTTATTTTATGCTCAATATTTTGGGATTAATTACTCACAAACGGGTAAGAAAAGGTAGTATTGCCAGACCATACATGATCAAAACAGGGAGCGGAGGTGGTTCAGCTGCAAGGTGTGAATGTCTGACTATAGTTTGTAAAAAGCGGGTAAGATAAGGTGCGAATGCCCGACAATGTATGATCAAAAGAGGGAGCGGAGTGTTTTGGCTACAAGAAGGTTTGAATATCCGACCATAGTTTGTAAAAAGCAGGAGTGGATGTGTTCGGCTTCAAGAAGATTTGAATGTCCATCAATAATTGCTTTAAAACATGAAAGAAAATTTTCGAATATCAAACCGCACATGATCATAAGCGGGAGAGGAGTTGTTCAGCTGCAAGAAGGTGTGAATGTCCACCCATAATTACTGAAAAATGGGTAATAAAAGGTGAAAATGCCCAACCATACATCATCAAAAGCAGGAGTGGATGTGTTCGGCTACAAGAAAGTTTGAATGTCCGACCATAGTTTGTAAAAAGCGGGTAAGAAAAGGTTCGAATGCCCGAACATAGACATTCAAAAGAGGGAGCGGAGGTGTTCCGCTGTCAGAAGGTGTAAATGTCCGACCATAGTTGGTAAAAAGCGGGTAAGAAAAGGTTCAAATGCCTGACTATACACCATCAAAAGCGGGAGCGGAGGTGTTCCGCTGTAAAAAGGTGTGAATGTCCAACCGCAGTTGGTAAAAAGCTGGTAAGAAAATGTTCGAATGCCCGAATATATACCATCAAAAGCGGAAGCGGAGGTGTTCGACTGCAAGTAGGTGTGAATGTCCAGCCATAATTACTCACAAACGGGTAAGAAAAGGTAGTATTGCTAGACCATACATGATCAAAACAGGGAGCTGAGGTGGTTCAGCTGCAAGGTGTGAATGTCTGACTATAGTTTGTAAAAAGCGGGTAAGACAAGGTGCGAATGCCCGACAATATATGATAAAAAGAGGGAGTGGAGGTCTTCGGCTGCAAGGTCTGAATGTCCAACCATAATTTCTAAAAACCGGGTAAGAAAAGGCTCGAAATTCCGACTATACACAATCAAAAGCGGGAGCGGGAGCGGGAGGTTTTCAGCTGCAAATCCTTCACTCAAACCAAGTGAAAACTGCTTTGTCCTTCATATTTATCAATGTCTAGATCGACTTCAACAAAGAACAACATTGTACTTTGCAGTAAAGAAAGAGCAAATCAAAAGTTTTAGGAATCCGAGAATAAGCTTATTTTCATACGTTCTGCATGATTTGGGATTTTATGTATAAAATGAATTCCTTCACTCAAACCAAGTTAAAACTGCTTTGTCCTTCATATTTATCAATGTCTAGATCGACTTCAACAAAGAACAACATTGTATTTTGCAGTAGAAGAAAAAGCAACACTGAAGGATCAGGAATCCGAGAATAAGCTTCTTTTCATACGTTCTGCATGATTTGGGATTTTATGTATAAAATGAATTCCTTCACTCAAACCAAGTGAAAACTGCTTTGTCCTTCATATTTATCAATGTCTAGATCGACTTCAACAAAGAACAACATTGTATTTTGCAGTAGAAGAAAAAGCAACACTGAAGGATCAGGAATCCGAGAATAAGCTTCTTTTCATACGTTCTGCATGATTTGGGATTTTATGTATAAAATGAATTCCTTCACTCAAACCAAGTGAAAACTGCTTTGTCCTTCATATTTATCAATGTCTAGATTTACTTCAACAAAGAACACCATTGTATTTTGCAGTAGTAGAAAGAGCAACACTTGAAGGAACAGGAATCCGAGAATAAGCTTATTTTCATACGTTCTGCATGATTTGGGATTTTATGTATAAAATGAATTCCTTTACTCAAACTATGTTAAAACTGCTTTGTCCTTCATATTTATCAATGTCTAGATTGACTTCAACAAAGAACAACATTGTATTTTGCAGTAGAAGAAATAGCAACACTGAAGGATCAGGAATCCGAAAACACGCTTATTTTCATACGTTCTGCTTGATTTGGGATTTTGCTATAAAATTAATTCCTTCACTCAAACAAAGTGGAAACTGCTTTGTCCTTCATATTTATCAATGTCTATATCGATTTCAACAAAGAACAAGGCTGTATTTTGCAGTATAGGAAAGAGCAACACTGGAGGATCAGGAATCCGAGAATAAGCTTACTTTCATGAGTCCTGCACGATTTCGGATTTTCCTATAAAATGAATTGCTTTGCTCAAACCAAGTTAAAATTGCTTTGTCCTTCATAGTTATCCATGTCTAAAATGTATCAAGCATAAAGTTCCTCATATTACCCTGAATGAGAAAGAAGCATCCCTTTGGTTGAGCAATACGTTCCTTATGCGGAGTTATGCATGATTTCGGATTTTGCTATAAAATTCATTCCTTCACACCTTTTTTTTTCACCGCATTTTATAGATTATGGTTGGAAATTTCAACCACTCTAATCCGAAGACCTCTCCTCCCGCTTTTGTTAATATATTTGAACTTTAGTTGGACATTCACCCCTTTTTGCAGCTAAACCACCTCCGCTCCCTGTTTTGATCATGTATGGTCTGGCAATACTACATTTTCTTACCCGTTTGTGAGTAATTATGGCTGGATATTGACACCTACTTGCAGCTGAACACAATCTCTCTCGCTTTTAATTATGTTTGGATATTTGAACCTTTTCTTTACTGCTTTTTGCCAACTTTGGTCGGACGTTCACACCTTCTTGCAGCCGAACACCTCCGCTTCCGCTTTTGATGGTATATATTCGGGCATTCGAACCTTTTCTTACCAGCTTTTTACAAACGATGGTTGGACTTTCACACCTTCTTGTAGCCGAACAACTCCGCTCCCGCTATTGATTGTGTACAGTCGGGTATTTTAACCTTTTCTTACCCGCTTTTTACCAACTATGGTCGGACATTCACACCGTCTTACAGCGGAACATCTCCGCTCCCGCTTTTGATGGTGTATAGTCAGGCATTTGAACCTTTTCTTACCCGCTTTTTACAAACTATGGTCGGACATTCAAACCTTCGTGTAGCCGAAAACCTCTGCTCCCTCTTTTGATTATACATTGTCGGGCATTCGCACCTTATCTTACCCGCTTTTTACAAACTATAGTCAGACATTCACACCTTGCAGCTGAACCACCTCAGCTCCCTGTTTTGATCATGTATGGTCTGGCAATACTACCTTTTCTTACCCCTTTGTGAGTAATTATGGCTGGACATTCACACCTACTTGCAGTCGAACAGCTCTGCTCCCGCTTTTGATTATGTTTGGTTGGATATTCGAACCTTTTCTTAACTGCTTTTTACAAACTTTGGTCGGACGTTCACACCTTCTTGCAGCCGAACACCTCCGCTTCCGCTTTTGATGGTATATATTCGGGCATTCGAACCTTTTCTTACCAGCTTTTTACAAACCATGGTTGGACTTTCACATCTTCTTGTAGCCGAACAACTCCGCTCCCCCTATTGATTGTGTACAGTCAGGTATTTTAACCTTTTCTTACCCGCTTTTTACCAACTATGGTCGGACATTCACACCGTCTTACAGCGGAACACCTCCGCTCCCGCTTTTGATGGTGTATAGTCAGGCATTTGAACCTTTTCTTACCCGCTTTTTACAAACTATGGTCGGACATTCAAACCTTCTTGTAGCCGAAAACCTCCGCTCCCTCTTTTGATCATACATTGTCGGGCATTCGCACCTTTTCTTACACGTTTTTTACAAACCATGGTCGGACTGTCACACATTCTTGTAGCCAAACACATCCGCTCCCGCTATTGATTGTTTACAGTCGGGTATTTTAACCTTTTCTTACCCGTTTTTTTACCAACTATGGTCGGACATTCACACCTTCTTACAGCGGAACACCTCCGCTCCCTCTTTTGATGGTGTATGTTTGGGCATTCGAACCTTTTCTTACCCGCTTTTTACAAACTATGCTCGGACATTCAAACCTTGTAGCCGAACACATCCACTCCTGCTTTTGATGATGTATGGTTGGGCATTCAAACCTACTTGTTGCCCGCTTTTCATTAATTTTGGGTGGACATTCACACCTTGTCACAGCCAAACACCTCCGCTCCCTGTTTTGATCATGTATGGTTGGACATTCGCACCTTTTCTCACCCGCTTTTTGCCAACTATGGTCAGCTGTTCACAGCTTCCTCTCCACCATACCTGTATGGTGGGATATTCACACCCACTTGCATCCGAAGACCTTTTGTTGATATTTAGTCGGTCATTCGCAGCTTACCCGCTTTTGGCAAACTATGGCCTTCATGCAGCCAAACACCTCTGATCTCGCTTTTGATGATGTAAGGTTGGGCATTCAGACCTTGCTTCACCTGCTTTTCACCAAATATAGTCGGACATTCACACCTTCTTGCAGCCGAACACTTCCGCTCCACCTTTTAGTGTTCTATCACACCTTTTTTTTCACCGCATTTTATAGATTATGTTTGGAAATTCTCAACCACTCTCATCCGAAGACCTCTCCTCCCGCTTTTGTTAATATATTTGAACTTTAGTCGGACATTCACACCTTCTTGCAGCTGAACCACCTCCGCTCCCTGTTTTGATCATGTATGGTCTGGCAATACTACCTTTTCTTACCCGTTTGTTAGTAATTATGGCTGGACATTCACACCTACTTGCAGCCGAACACCACCTCTCCCGCTTTTGATGATGTATGGACCGGCATTCTTACCTTTTCTAACACATTTTTCAGCAATTATGGTCGGAGATTCACACTTACTCACAGCCGAACAACTCCGCTCCCGCATTTGATGGTGTATAGTCGGGCATTCTCACCCTTTCTCATCAGCTTTTTGCAAATTATGATCTGACATTCACACCTGCTTTTGATAATGTATGGTTGGGCATTCGCACCTTTTCTTACCCATTTTTCAGTAATTATGGGTGTACATTCACACCTTCTTGCAGCTGAACACCTCCTCTCCCGCTATTGATTGTGTACAGTCGGGTATTTTAACCTTTTCTTACCCGCTTTTTACCAACTATGGTTGGACATTCACACCGTCTTACAGCGGAACACCTCTGCTCCCGCTTTTGATGGTGTATAGTCAGGCGCTTGAACCTTTTCTTACCCGCTTTTTACAAACTATGGTCGGACATTCAAACCTTCTTGTAGCCGAAAACCTCCGCTCCCTCTTTTGATTATACATTGTTGGGCATTCGCACCTTATTTACAAACTATAGTCACACATTCACACCTTGCAGCTGAGCCACCTCAGCTCCCTGTTTTGATAGTGTATGTTCGGGCATTCGAACCTATTCTTACCCCCTTTTTACAAACTATGCTCGGAGATTCACACCTACTCACAGCCGAACAACTCCGCTCCCGCATTTGATGATGTATTGTCCGGCATTCTAGTCTCTTCTAACACATTTTTCAGCAATTATGGTCGGACATTCACACCTACTCACAGCCAAAAACTTCCGCTCCCGCATTTGATGGTGAATAGCCGGGCATTCTCACCCTTTCTCATCAGCTTTTTGCAAATTATGATCTGACATTCACACCTACTTGCAGTCGAACAGCTCTTTTCCCGCTTTTGATTATGTTTGGTTGGATATTCGAAACTTTTCTCAACTGCTTTTTACAAACCGTGGTCGGACTTTCACACCTTCTTGTAGCCAAACAACTCCGCTCCCGCTATTGATTGTGTACAGTCGGGTATTTTAACCTTTTCTTACCCGCTTCTTACCAACTATGGTCGGACATTTACACATTCTTACAGCGGAACACCTCCGCTCCCTCTTTTGATGGTCTATGTTCGGGCATTCGAACCTTTTCTTACCCGCTTTTTACAAACTATGGTCGGACATTCAAACCTTCTTGTAGCCGAACACATCCACTCCTGCTTTTGATGATGTATGGTTTGGAATTTTCACCTTTTCTTGCCCATTTTTCAGTAATTATGGGTGGACATTCACACCTTCTTGCAGCTGAACAACTCCTCTCCCGCTTATGATCATGTGCGGTTTGATATTCGAAAATTTTCTTTCATGTTTTAAAGCAATTATTGATGGACATTCAAATCTTCTTGTAGCCGAACACATCCACTCCTGCTTTTGATGATGTATGGTTTGGCATTCGCACCCTTTTTTTACCCATTTTTCAGGAATTTTGGGTGGACATTCAGACCTTCTTGTAGCCGAAAACCTCCGCTCCCTCTTTTGATCATACATTGTCGGGCATTCGCACCTTATCTTACCCGCTTTTTACAAACTATAGTCAGACATTCACACCTTGCAGCTGAACCACCTCCGCTCCCTGTTTTGATCATGTATGGTCTGGCAATACTGCCTTTTCTTACCCGTTTGTGAGTAATTAATCCCAAAATATTGAGCATAAAATAAGTCTTTATGCTGATGATGTATTACTTTTCCTTCAGAACTCACAGACGTCTCTCAGTCACACGATCACACTCATAAATAAATTCTCAGCACTTTCTGACTACTCTATCAACTGGTCTAAGACCACAGTTCTGCCCATTAACTGTAGGGTCCATAATATACCTGCGATCACTTTACAGTCAGGAAATATTAGATATTTAGGCATAAACATTTCCTCCAGGCTCTCAGAGCTAACAAAGCTAAATTATGTGCAATTATTAAAGACAGTAGAGGACGATCTCTCGTTGGAAGTCCTTACCTATATCACTTATCATTAAAATGATGATACTACCAAAAGTTAACTATTTGTTCTCAATGATCCCCATAAAACCATCTGCTACTTGGTTTAAGTCACTAGATTCATGCATCTCCAAATTTCTGTGGAAAAACAAACCACCACGTATTAGTTTAAAAACCCTACACAAGACCAAGGACAGTGGTGGATTAGATTTACCTCATTTTCAGCACTATTCCTTAGACAATAGGTTACAATATATATCAAAATGGTTTAAACCTTGTTGTTGTCACAGTTCCCAGAGACGTTGTAATCGTTGAGGATTCTATATTCACCCCCTCATTAGAGGCACGTAATGCAGATTGATGACACTGAATCTTCTTCTCTGTTCATTGCTGGCATCATTCCCAGCATCGTAAGTGTTCGTGGCATTGTTAGCCTCTTCTTCTGGATCTTGATATCGAGAATCCTTTTGTATTTCTGGTTTGTCAGTCCTCTGTCTTCGTTCACCGGAGTCTTTGTCTTTTTGTCCTTGAGTTTGGTGATTTTTTCTTCTTTTGATGCCTTGACACAATGTGACAGGTGATACCACGTGGGAGATCCTGTAACTTGGACTGCTGTCCCTGTGCTGCGAAATGGCTGTGCTGCTCAAATGGTCTCTCCTTCATCATGGTTACATGCTGCCATTCCGACATCTCGCCATTCCGACATGGGTCTCCAATTGTCGGAATGGCGACACTTAATTTTTTATCAAACGTCCCACCATTCCGACACTTTTTTCCTCCTATGGTCGGAATGGCGGTATGTTTTTTGTTTTTTTTAACATACCGCCATTCCGACAGTTCCTTTTAATAGCCTATTTTTTACCCAAAACATTTTGCACTAATGATATGCCGGCGCAAATACGCCCTAAAGTTTGGCGCACAAGCTTTGCACATGCAGAGGCCACAGCCTCGCAAACAAACTTTAATAATCTATTATCAAAATCCCCTGAATTTCAAATATAAAAATACAGATATTAATGTAACTCTGGCGAGACTGAAACTGATTAAGCAGAAATACAGTGTCAGTGAGCTGTCACAGCAGCCAGCTGGAGCGGAGCTCTCCACAGAGCCCATGCGTCTTTTGCACGCTGTCATCATATGCAAAAGTAATAATTGCAATTACAGATATCACGGCTACTGCACAGGACACAGTTGCGAGCACTCTGCCTTGCCTTGCCAATAGGAGAAGAGAGAAATGACAGCATAGAACGTATAAAACACAACAAAATTCAGTAAAAACGTTTATTCATGTTATTCACGTGATTTATGAGTACTCACTCCAATTTTTGGAAGCGTGGATGGGCTTTGCGCATTTGGCACAAACACACAGCCGCAACGGTTGTAGCTTTATACAGCCTGTTGATATCTTAAGGACCTAACTGGTCACACAATGTCATGTAGAGATTGTTTTTACATGACATTACAGCTGAACATATAGCTTTCATCCACAAACCAACGTGGGAGAGCCCGAAGACGCATGTGCCAGACGCACATAGGCATGCGTAAAACCAATTTTGACCACTTCATACTGTTTATTTGCTTTCTTTTAGTTAACTTTCGTTTCTTTTGGATTCTTGTGCGTGTTATGGAGCCGTTTTGGTCCATGTTTGTAAGCCTTTTTTTCCTGGATTAAATTTTCGGAAGTTGAAACAAGTGGCATTGGAGTGTGTGATTGAAAACCACCGCGGACTGCTTCTCCTCCTCCAGTCGCCGAGACTTTGTGTTTTTAATAACGCTTGTCTATAAACATGTGTTAAACATATAAATTGCATGAACAGAAAGAAGGGACTCACCTGTTGAGTAACACACATTTCCTTATACGGAAAGCCTTGTCGGAATGGTGGGACATTTGAACGTCAGAATAGCGGGATGTCGCAATGGTGGGATGTCGGAATGGTGGGACGTTTGCATGTCGGAATGGTGGTATGTCGGAATGGTGGGATGTCGGAATAGCGGGATGGCGGAATGGCGGGATTTCGGAATGGGTGTTGCCACCCCCTTCATCATATACACAGTTATTTATACATCACCTTCCACCATGAAGCGTTGTCCCTTTTTGTTTCTCTCTTTGTTCTTAAAATGCTGTTATGCATGTCTAAACCAATCCATTAAATTAGATCATTTTGGCAGTAAAGCGATCTACAATGTGCTTGGTCGCAAAGCTGCTCATCTGTGGTAAACAGCTCTTCAGAAAGGCATTCTTCAATTGATTTCACTAATTCTATGTAATAATTTTGTGATTTCCTACAAAACTACACTTCTTCTCCCATCTGTCTGAGTATTTAATATTGTCTGGGTCCCGTTAAAACATGTATTTTTCCCATCTAATTCCTTGTTTGCTTTAAAACAAGTATTCCCCATTTTCTATCCCTTCAGTAGCCGACCAGTTTGTATGGAGTACACTGGAGCAACTTGACTGATCAGTAAAACACTGCTTTTGTTGTCACCGCAAGGCTTCCCCCGTCGGTTGTTTCACTGAGACACTACTGAGTAACTATAACTCAACACAGTTTATACACATAACATTCCTATACATACTAACAAACAAACAAACAATTATTTATCGCAATTTTCTCATCTCTGTTTGAACGTACACCCAGGTAAATATTCCTGTAGTCTTCTCATACCGACTATGGACCCATTCATTGTTTAACTTCACTGTTTTGCAAATCCTAATTGAATATTACACATTGACATTGAACTTTACTTGATAAGCAGGTCTTCATTGCATTCAGCAGCCTATATGTGAGCATCTATGTGTAAGCTGTTCTTCTTTGCATTTATCAGCAGCAAGCAATTCTTCATTGCACATGCATATGAAAATAGTAAAACAATTCCAATGCGTTAGCGAAACCTTCTATATCAGGAGTGTCCATCATGATGCTGGGAATAGAACCTCTTTCCCAGAATAGTTCAACCTTCATTACTCAACTGATCATAACTCCGCAATGAGCACATTTCAAAGTATCATTCCTCTACATATATTCAAAAATCTATGTGTAAATGTTTAATATTTCTTATATTTGTTGATGTCATTCTGTGTGCATGTGGCCTAAACCCAATCTCTGTGTGGCAATTTTAATTTAAACAAGTTGAACTCTGCCTCTGATCATTTAAAAAAGGTGTGTACCAATATCAACCTTTCTCAGGTAATTACTGATCCTACAAAACCAAAGAGATCCTTCAAGGTTGTCCCTGATTGGCTCAATCTTAACAAATCAAAGGTAGAAAATCCGCAGTATCTGAACTTGGTGTTAGTTATCACTGCTCTATAGCCTGTATCAGAATTGCAAAAATGAAAACATTAGGTCCACGCTTGGTATCCAGATCCTGAAACATCTCCATGAGCAGGCTTTTTTTTAACTGATCTGTTGAATAGTTATATGACACTGTTAAAATCCCAGATGAAGATCTAGCACTTGACCATTTTTTTAAATCTTCTAATTCCACAGTTGATAAACACGCCCCTTTTAAAAAGTATAGAACTTAGAACAGGTCTATCCCTGGCTTTCGGCAGAACTGTCTTCTTTACTTTTTTTTCCCCTTGTCCTGTTCAGCATTATGTCAGAAGAATTGTAGTCTGAATACCTTTGATGCCAAACAGATTTGTTTTGCCAAGGGAAGTTTTATAAATGTAAAGCTCCCCTTGATGCCCATTTATTTATTTCTGTTTACAATATATGACATGAACTGAACTGAACCGGACCGGGGGACAAGGAAAGAAGAAGAGGAAAGAAGAGGAAACAGAACAAAAATAGAAACAAAAACCAGACAACCAGCTGCTACACCTGTAAAAAACAAAACAGACAACAATCCATGGCCTATGAGGGGAATCCAGCCTTAGCGCCACCAGGAGCACCTGAAAGCAGACAAGCAGAGAAAAAACAAACACACAAACAAACAAAAACAAGCACAAGAAGCGGCAATCGCATACAACACAGCTGTGGATATAGATGACCTGAGACGACATGATAATACATCAACTGCTTAGTGACCATGCTACTGGACTAATGAATGTGTGTGTGTGTGTGTGAGAACATGCAACACCCATGGCACAGGACCAACATGATAACCGTGCTTAGTTATGAGTGTATAAGCGTACAGGGCCACAATCCACAGCCCCCCCCCAAGCAATCAGAAGCAGGCAGAGAGGGCCACAAGACCCAGGCCACCAGCAGCCCCCACAGAGCACAGAACCCAGGCAGCCCACCGCAGGGGCAACCACGCATCCACCCAGAAGACTGCAGAGGAAGCCCCCGGAAAGAGCCCCCATAAGCATAGGGCAGAGGCACTCCGGGAACCAGGGGTAACAGCCCACCGACCCCGCCAGGCCCCAGCCGCCCAGACATGGGCCGTGCACTGGACCTGGGCCCAAGGAGCCCGAGCGCCCCCAAACCCCCCGGCAGAGGCCCCACCCAATACCCAGGAGGGCCAAGCGCCCCAGACAGCCACAAAGTGGGTCAGCGCCTGCCCCAGCGCCCCTGGCCAAGTGCCCTGGGAGTCAAGACGTGCCCACAGGTGGGTGAAGTCGCGAGCAGTGGGGAGAGGCAACGCTGATGCCCCATCGGGAGAAACACAGGCAGGCCAGGCGACAGCAAGTCCCAGATCCAGGCCCAATCATTACCACACACACTTTCACGTCCCATACATCCACACATCCACACATCCTACCTCCCTCGACTCTGCTGGGGTGTAGTGCAGCGGGCACACCAGGAGGCCAGCAACCCCCCAGCCACCACAGACCCCGAACCAGCAGAACAATTAATTAATCCTCCTGGCCCCTCCTGCCCCGAGCAGACACCAGGAAGCAGGGGTGTGCGAAGAAGACCCCTCCCCTCACCCTTCTGGCTCTTCAATATTTTCTAATAGTGAGCAATTAAAATTGAGGGGCAGCCAAACTTGTAGAACTGGGAGCCCGGCACTCTGGGCAGCCTACATACCCAAAGAGCCCCGCCCACCAGATGCCACTCAGTGTAACCACCCCCCAAGACCTAATGTGTGTGTGTGAGTGTGTTTGATAAGTAGTAATGTCTAAGGTGAAATTAAAACAGGGGCAGGGAACTGCAGAGTGCAACCAAAGGGGACCACCTACGTGGCCCCATCCACTACACCCCACCGAACACACACGCCCCCAAAACCCTTCATGTGTGAGTGTGTGCTGTGTACAGGAGCCAGAAGGGAGAGGGGTATGGGGATATATACCGGGGGAGCTACTCTCCCCCAGAGAGGGCAGCCAGGGACTGGCTGCAATAGGCAACAATGGGCAGGAGGGCCTGATGTCCACCAGGCTCGGGGCCTGCAGCGACCATATTCCGGGAGCTACTGTACCCCCAGAAGGTACCCATCCCGCCCCACCCCACTCAACCCAACCCCACCCAGGAGGACCTCTACAAAAAACAAACAAACAACATCAAAAAACAAACAAACAAACCACCCGGTCACACCAGTCACAGCAGCCCGGGCCTGAGACCCACCATCGCCCAGCAACCCACCACCACCACTATGTGATAAAACTAATCAGAGGGGACCAGAGAGAATGAAATCCAGCCAATTGATGTTTTGAGGAGGCAGACATTGTTTCCATGCTAATATAATCTAAAAGAACATTTCTAAACTGGTTAATACACAATTGTTCTTCGCTTTCCAGTTCATGAGAATAGTTTTCTTTGCGATACATAACACTGTGACAACCATTTGTGCTGAGTTAATTTCCATGTTGATGTTGTCTAAGTCACCCAGTATGCACAGTGTGGGGCATGCAGGGATGCTACACTTTAGCCATGTTGATAGGTCCTTACAGACTTCAAGCCAGAACTTCTGGACAGGCGCAGAAAACCACAAAGCGTGTGCATAATCATCAGGTGTGTTATCTGTGCAATGTGAGCAGATGTTTGAGTGTGTTAGACCCAACCTGAACATCCTTTGTCCTGTATAGTGTGTTCTATGAAGGATTTTGTATTGTATGAGCTGTAAATTAGGATTTCGAGTCTTTATGAAGGTGTTCAAACATATTTGTGGTTAGAAGCTATGACCAGAACTGATGGATAAATCTGCCTCCCATTTTGAGGATGGAAGAGACATTGTGTCATCTATCTTAGACAATAATTTATATATTTTTGATAGTAGTTTTGGGGTACAGATGCTTAGAAATTCTGCTACCCTAGTCGGGGGTTGTAAGTCTGGTTAGTGGAGGATATATCCATCCATCCATCCATCATCTGCCGCTTATCCGGGGGTCGGGTCGCGGGGGCAGGAGCTTGAGCAGAGAAACCCAGACGTCTCTGTCCCCGGCCACTTCCTCCAGCTCTTCCGGGGGGACCCCGAGGCGTTCCCAGGCCAGCCGAGAGACATAGTCTCTCCAACGTGTCCTGGGTCTCCCCCGGGGTCTCCTCCCAGTGGGACGTGCCCGGAACACCTCCCCAGGGAGGCGCCCAGGGGGCATCCTAACCAGATGCCCGAGCCACCTCATCTGACTCCTCTCAATGCGGAGGAGCAGCGGTTCTACTCCGAGCCCCTCCCGGATGACTGAGCTTCTCACCCTATCTCTAAGGGAGAGCCCAGACACCCTGCGGAGGAAACCCATTTCGGCCGCTTGTATTCGCGATCTTGTTCTTTCGGTCACTACCCACAACTCGTGACCATAGGTGAGGATGGGAACGTAGATTGACCAGTAAGTAGAGAGCTTCGCCTTCTGGCTCAGCTCCCTCTTCACAACGACGGGTCGGTGCAGAGCCTGCAACACTGCAGGCGCCGCACCGATCCGCCCGTCAATCTCCCGCTCCATTCGTCCGTCACTCGTGAACAAGACCCCGAGATACTTGAACTCCTCCTCTTGGGGAAGGATCTCATTCCCGACCCGGAGAGAGCATTCCACCCTTTTCCGGCTGAGAACCATAGTCTCGGATTTGGAGGTGCTGATTCTCATCCCAGCCGCTTCACACTCGGCTGCGAATCACTCCAGTGAGAGCTGAAGGTCACGGCCTGACGACGCTAATAGAACCACATCATCTGCAAAAAAGCAGAGACCTGATTCTGAGGTCGCCAAATGGGACACCCTCAACGCCCTGGTTCCGCCTAGAAATTCTGTCCATAAAAGTTAGGAACAGAATCGGTGACAAAGGGCAGCCCTGACGGAGTCCAACTCTCACCGGAAACGTATCCGACTTACTGCCGGCAATGCGGACCAAACTCTGGCACCGGTCATACAGAGACCGAACGGCCCCTATCAAGGGGTCCGGCACTCCATATTCCCGGAGCACCCCCCACAGGACTCCACGAGGGACACGGTCGAACGCTTTCTCCAAGTCCACAAAACACATGTAGACTGGTTGGGCGAACTCCCATGCACCCTCCAGGATCCTGCCGAGGGTATAGAGCTGGTCCACTGTTCCACGGCCAGGACGAAAGCCACACTGCATCTCCTGAATCCGAGGCTCGATTATCCGACGGATCCTCCTCTCCAATACCCCCGAATAGACCTTACCAGGGAGGCTGAGGAGTGTGATACCCCTATAGTTGGAACACACCCTCCGGTCCCCCTTTTATAAGAGGGGGACGACCACCCCAATCTGCCAGTCCAGAGGCACTGTCCCCGATGTCCACGCGATACTGCCGAGGCGTGTCAGCCAAGACAGCCCTACAACATCCAGAGCCTTGAGAAACTCAGGACGGACCTCATCCACCCCCGGGGCCTTGCCACCGAGGAGCTTTTTAACCACCTCGGCAACCTCAGCCCCAGAAATGGGAGGCCCCGTCTCCGAGCTCTCCGACTCTGCCTCTTTCGAGCACGTGTTGGTAGGATTGAGGAGTTCCTCGAAGTACTCCCCCCACCGACTCACAACATCCCTAGTTGAGGTCAGCAAAGCCCCGTCCCCACTGTAAACAGTGTTGACTGTGAGCCGCTTCCCCCCCCCTGAGACGCCGGATGGTGGACCAGAATCTTTTCGAGGCCGTCCGGAAATCGTTCTCCATGGTCTCACCGAACTCCTCCCAGGCCCGAGTTTTTGCCTCAGCAACCGCCGAAGCCGTGGCCCGTCTGGCCCGTCGGTACCTATCAGCTTCTTCCAGGGTCCCACTGGCCAAAAAGGCCCGATAGGACTCCTTCTTCAGCTTGACGGCTTCCCTCACCACTGGTGTCCACCAGCAGGTTCGAGGGTTGCCGCCACGACAGGCACCGACCACCTTACGGCCACAACTCCGACCAGCTGCCTCGGCAATGGAGTCACGGAACATGGCCCATTCGGACTCAATATCCCCCACCTCAAATATGGTTGAAGCTCTGCCGGAGGTGGGAGTTAAAGCTCCTTCTGACGGGGGATTCTGACAAACGCTCCCAGCAGACCCTCACAATACGTTTGGGCCTGCCAGGTCTGATCGGCATCCTCCCCCACCAGCGGAGCCAACTCACCACCAGGTGGTGATCAGTTGACAGCTCCGCCCCTCTCTTCACCCGAGTGTCCAGGACATACGGCCGCAAGTCCGATGATACAACCACAAAGTCGATCATCGAACTGCGGCCAAGGGTGTCCTGGTGCCAAGTGCACATATGGACACCCTTATGCCTGAACATGGTGTTCGTTATGGACAGTCTATGACTGGCACAGAAGTCCAACAACATAACACCACTCTGATTCAGATCGGGGGGGCCGTTCCTCCCAATCACACCCCTCCAGGTCTCACTGTCATTGCCCACGTGAGCATTGAAGTCCCCCAGCAGAATGAGGGAGTCTCCGGTAGGAGCATTCTCCAGTGCCTCCCCCAGAGACTCCAAAAAGGGTAGGTACTCTGAACTGCTGTTTGGCGCATAGGCACAAACAACAGTCAGGACTCGTCCCCCCACCCAAGGCGGAGGGAGGCTACCCTCTCGTTCACTGGGGTAAACCCCAATGTACTGGCACACAGCCGGGGGGCAATAAGTATGCCCACACCTGCTCTGCGCCTCTCACCACGGGCAACTCCAGAGTGGAAGAGAGTCCAACCCCTCTCAAGAGTACTGGTTCCAGATCCCAAGCCGTGCGTCGAGGTGAGTCCGACTATATCTAACGGTCTGATGAAGTTTCAACAATAAACAACAAACTTTGTATTATGAGAAAGAACCAGACTCATTCTTCAGGAATCCGAAAATAAGCTCTATTTTACGAGTTATGCACGAATTCGGATTCTCCTATAAAACGAATTCCTTAACTCAAACCAAGTTAAGACTGCTTTGTCCTTCATATTTATTCATGTCTAATCAAGTTTCAATGATAAACAACGTTGTACTTTGTAGAATGAGAAAGAACTTCTTCAGCAATAAGCATCTCTCGACAAATGACGAAATACAGATTTTGCTATAAAATTAATTGCTATCAGCCTGACTTAAAACTGTTTGTCTTCCTTATTTATCCACTTCAAATCAAGTTTCAACAATTAAAAAAATTTTGTAGTTTGAGAAAGAACAACTTAATCTTGAGCAATCAGTATAAAAAGAGGGTGGGCAAAGGTGCGAATGTCAAACATACATGATCAAAACAGGGAGCGGAGGTGTTTGGCTGAGACAAGGTGTGAATGTCCACCCATAATTAATGAAGAGCGGGCAACAAGTAGGTTCGAATGCCCAACCATACATCATCAAAAGCAGGAGTGGATATGTTCGGCTACAAGAAGGTTTGAACGTCTGACCATAGTTTGTAAAAAGCGGGTAAGAAAAGGTTCGAATGCCCGAACATACACCATCAAAGGAGGGAGCGGAGGTGTTCCGCTGTAAGAAGGTGTGAATGTCCGACCATAGTTGGTAAAAAGCGGGTAAGAAAAGGTTAAAATACCCGACTGTACACAATCAATAGCGGGAGCGGAGTTGTTTGGCTACAAGAAGGTGTGAAAGTCCGACCACGGTTTGTAAAAAGCGGGTAAGAAAAGGTTCGAATGCCCGAATATATACCATCAAAAGTGGAAGTGGATGTGTTCGGCTGCAAGAAGGTGTGAACGTCCGACCAAAGTTTGTAAAAAGCAGTTAAGAAAAGGTTCGAATATCCAACCAAACATAATCAAAAGCGGGAGCAGAGCTGTTCAACTGCAAGTAGGTGTGAATGTCAGATCATAATTTGCAAAAACCTGATGAGAAAGGGTGAGAATGCCCGGCTATACACCATCAAATGCGGGAGCGGAAGTGTTCGGCTGTGAGTAGGTGTGAATGTCCGACCATAATTGCTGAAAAATGTGTTAGAAGAGACTAGAATGCCGGACAAGACATCATCAAATGCGGGAGCGGAGTTGTTCAGCTGTGAGTAGGTGTGAATCTCCGAGCATAGTTTGTAAAAAGGGGGTAAGAATAGGTTCGAATGGCCGAACATACACTATCAAAACAGGGAGCTGAGGTGGCTCAGCTGCAAGGTGTGAATGTGTGACTATAGTTTGTAAATAAGGTGCGAATGCCCAACAATGTATAATCAAAAGAGGGAGCGGAGGTTTTCGGCTACAAGAAGGTTTGAATGTCCGACCATAGATTGTAAAAAGCGGGTAAGAAAAGGTTCAAATGCCTGACTATACACCATCAAAAGCGGGAGAGGAGGTGTTCAGCTGCAAGAAGGTGTGAATGTCCACCCATAATTACTGAAAAATGGGTAAGAAAAGGTGCGAATGCCCAACCATACATTATCAAAAGCGGGAGAGGTGGTGTTCGGCTGCAAGTAGGTGTGAATGTCCAGCCAGAATTACTAACAAACGGGTAAGAAAAGGTAGTATTGCCAGACCATACATGATCAAAACAGGGAGCGGAGGTGGTTCAGCTGCAAGAAGGTGTGAATGTCCGACTAAAGTTCAAATATATCAACAAAAGCGGGAGGAGAGGTCTTCGGATGAGAGTGGTTGAGAATTTCCAACCATAATCTATAAAATGCGGTGAAAAAAAAGGTGTTATAGAACACTAAAAGGTGGAGCGGAAGTGTTCGGCTGCAAGAAGGTGTGAATGTCCGACTATATTTGGTGAAAAGCAGGTGAAGCAAGGTCTGAATGCCCAACCTTACATCATCTAAAGCGAGATCAGAGGTGTTTGGCTGCATGAAGGCCATAGTTTGCCAAAAGCGGGTAAGCTGCGAATGACCGACTAAATATCAACAAAAGGTCTTCGGATGCAAGTGGGTGTGAATATCCCACCATACAAGTATGGTGGAGAGGAAGCTGTGAACAGCCGACCATAGTTGGCAAAAAGCAGTTAAGAAAAGGTTCGAATATCCAACCAAACATAATCAAAAGCGGGAGCAGAGCTGTTCGACTGCAAGTAGGTGTGAATGTCCAGCCATAATTACTCACAAAGGGGTAAGAAAAGGTAGTATTGCCAGACCATACATGATCAAAACAGGGAGCTGAGGTGGTTCAGCTGCAAGGTGTGAATGTCTGACTATAGTTTGTAAAAAGCGGGTAAGACAAGGTGCGAATGCCCGACAATGTATGATCAAAAGAGGGAGTGGAGGTCTTCGGCTGCAAGGTCTGAATGTCCAACCATAATTTCTAAAAACCGGGTAAGAAAAGGCTCGAAAGCCCGACTATACACAATCAAAAGCGGTAGCGGGAGGTTTTCAGCTGCAAATCCTTCACTCAAACCAAGTGAAAACTGCTTTGTCCTTCATATTTATCAATGTCTAGATTTACTTCAACAAAGAACAACATTGTATTTTGCAGTAGTAGAAAGAGAAACACTTGAAGGAACAGGAATCCGAGAATAAGCTTATTTTCATACGTTCTGCATGATTTGGGATTTTATGTATAAAATTAATTCCTTCACTCAAACAAAGTGGAAACTGCTTTGTCCTTCATATTTATCAATGTCTATATCGATTTCAACAAAGAACAAGGCTGTATTTTGCAGTATAGGAAAGAGCAACACTGGAGGATCAGGAATCCGAGAATAAGCTTACTTTCATGAGTCCTGCACGATTTCGGATTTTCCTATAAAATGAATTGCTTTGCTCAAACCAAGTTAAAATTGCTTTGTCCTTCATAGTTATCCATGTCTAAAATGTATCAAGCATAAAGTTCCTCATATTACCCTGAATGAGAAAGAAGCATCCCTTTGGTTGAGCAATACGTTCCTTTTGCGGAGTTATGCATGATTTCGGATTTTGCTATAAAATTAATTCCTTCACACCTTTTTTTTTCACCGCATTTTATAGATTATGGTTGGAAATTTCAACCACTCAAATCCGAAGACCTCTCCTCCCGCTTTTGTTAATATATTTGAACTTTAGTTGGACATTCACCCCTTTTTGCAGCTAAACCACCTCCGCTCCCTGTTTTGATCATGTATGGTCTGGCAATACTACCTTTTCTTACCCGTTTGTGAGTAATTATGGCTGGACATTCACACCTACTTGCAGCCGAACACCACCTCTCTCGCTTTTGATGATGTATGGACCGGCATTCTTACCTTTTCTAACACATTTTTCAGAAATTACGGTTGGAGATTCACACCTACTCACAGCCGAACAACTCCGCTCCCGCATTTGATGGTGTGCAGTCGGACATTTTCACCCTTTCTCATCAGCTTTTTGCAAATTATGATCTGAAATTCACACCTGCTTTTGATAATGTATGGTTGGGCATTCGCACCTTTTTTTACCCATTTTTCCAGGAATTATGGGTGGACATTCACACCTTCTTGCAGCTGAACACCTCCTCTCCTTCTTATGATCATGTGCGGATGATATTCGAAAATTTTCTTTCATGTTTTAAAGCAATTATTGATGGACATTCAGACCTTCTTGCAGCTGAACCACTCTGCTCCCGCTTTTGATGGTGTATAGTCGGGCTTTCGAGCCTTTCCTTCCCGGTTTTTACAAATTATGGTTGGACATTCAGACCTTCTTGCAGCCGAACACCTCCGCTCCCTCTTTTGATCATACATTGTCGGGCATTAGCACCTTTTCTTACCCGCTTTTTACAAACCATAGTCGGACTTTCACATCTTTTAGTAGCCGAACACCTCCGCTCCCGCTATTGATTGTGTACAGTCGGGTATTTTAACCTTTTCTTACCCGCTTTTTACCAACTATGGTCGGACATTCACACCTTCTTACAGCGGAACACCTCCGCTCCCTCTTTTGATGGTGTATGTTCGGGCATTCAAACCTTTTCTTACCTGCTTTTTACAAACTATGGTCAGACATTCAACCCTTCTTGGAGCCGAACACATCCACTCCTGCTTTTGATTATGTATAGTTGGGCATTCGCACCTTTTCTTACCCATTTTTCAGTAATTATGGGTGTACATTCACACCTTCTTGCAGCCGAACACCTCCGCTCCCTCTTTTGATCATACATTTTCGGGCATTCGCACCTTTTCTTACCCGCTTTTTACAAACCATGGTCGGACTTTCACACCTTTTAGTAGCCAAACAACTCCGCACCCGCTACTGATTGTGTACAGTCGGGTATTTTAACCTTTTCTTACCCGTTTTTTACCAACTATGGTCGGACATTCACACCTTCTTACAGCGGAACACCTCCGCTCCCTCCTTTGATGGTGTATGTTTGGGCATTCGAACCTTTTCTTACCCGCTTTTTACAAACTATGGTCAGACGTTCAAACCTTCTTGTAGCCGAACATATCCACTCCTGCTTTTGATGATGTATGGTTGGGCATTCGAACCTACTTGTTGCCCGCTTTTCATTAATTATGGGTGGACATTCACACCTTGTCTCAGCCAAACACCTCCGCTCCCTGTTTTGATCATGTATGGTTTGACATTCGCACCTTTGCTTACCCTCTTTTTATACTGATTGCTCAAGATTAAGTTGTTCTTTCTCAAACTACAAAATTTTTTTAATTGTTGAAACTTGATTTGAAGTGGATAAATAAGGAAGACAAACAGTTTTAAGTCAGGCTGATAGCAATTAATTTTATAGCAAAATCTGTATTTCGTCATTTGTCGAGAGATGCTTATTGCTGAAGAAGTTCTTTCTCATTCTACAAAGTACAACGTTGTTTATCATTGAAACTTGATTAGACATGAATAAATATGAAGGACAAAGCAGTCTTAACTTGGTTTGAGTTAAGGAATTCGTTTTATAGGAGAATCCGAATTCGTGCATAACTCGTAAAATAGAGCTTATTTTCGGATTCCTGAAGAATGAGTCTGGTTCTTTCTCATAATACAAAGTTTGTTGTTTATTGTTGAAACTTCATCAGACCGTTAGATATAGTCGGACTCACCTCGACGCACGGCTTGGGATCTGGAACCAGTACTCTTGAGAGGGGTTGGACTCTCTTCCACTCTGGAGTTGCCCGTGGTGAGAGGCGCAGAGCAGGTGTGGGCATACTTATTGCCCCCCGGCTGTGTGCCAGTACATTGGGGTTTACCCCAGTGAACGAGAGGGTAGCCTCCCTCCGCCTTTGGGTGGGGGGACGAGTCCTGACTGTTGTTTGTGCCTATGCGCCAAACAGCAGTTCAGAGTACATACCCTTTTTGGAGTCTCTGGGGGAGGCACTGGAGAATGCTCCTACCGGAGACTCCCTCATTCTGCTGGGGGACTTCAATGCTCACGTGGGCAATGACAGTGAGACCTGGAGGGGTGTGATTGGGAGGAACGGCCCCCCCGATCTGAATCAGAGTGGTGTTATGTTGTTGGACTTCTGTGCCAGTCATAGACTGTCCATAACGAACACCATGTTCAGGCATAAGGGTGTCCATATGTGCACTTGGCACCAGGACACCCTTGGCCGCAGTTCGATGATCGACTTTGTGGTTGTATCATCGGACTTGCGGCCGTATGTCCTGGACACTCGGGTGAAGAGAGGGGCGGAGCTGTCAACTGATCACCACCTGGTGGTGAGTTGGCTCCGCTGGTGGGGGAGGATGCCGATCAGACCTGGCAGGCCCAAACGTATTGTGAGGGTCTGCTGGGAGCGTTTGTCAGAATCCCCCGTCAGAAGGAGCTTTAACTCCCACCTCCGGCAGAGCTTCAACCATATTTGAGGTGGGGGACATTGAGTCCGAATGGGCCATGTTCCGTGACTCCATTGCCGAGGCAGCTGGTCGGAGTTGTGGCCGTAAGGTGGTCGGTGCCTGTCGTGGCGGCAACCCTCGAACCTGCTGGTGGACAGCTGAAGAAGGAGTCCTATCGGGCCTTTTTGGCCAGTGGGACCCTGGAAGAAGCTGATAGGTACCGACGGGCCAGACGGGCCACGGCTTCGGCGGTTGCTGAGGCAAAAACTCGGGCCTGGGAGGAGTTCGGTGAGACCATGGAGAACGATTTCCGGACGGCCTCGAAAAGATTCTGGTCCACCCTCTCAGGGGGGGGGGAAGCGGCTCACAGTCAACACTGTTTACAGTGGGGACGGGGCTTTGCTGACCTCAACTAGGGATGTTGTGAGTCGGTGGGGGGAGTACTTCGAGGAACTCCTCAATCCTACCAACACGTGCTCGGAAGAGGCAGAGTCGGAGAGCTCGGAGACGGGGCCTCCCATTTCTGGGGCTGAGGTTGCCGAGGTGGTTAAAAAGCTCCTCGGTGGCAAGGCCCCGGGGGTGGATGAGGTCCGTCCTGAGTTTCTCAAGGCTCTGGATGTTGTAGGGCTGTCTTGGCTGACACGCCTCTGCAGTATCGCGTGGACATCGGGGACAGTGCCTCTGGACTGGCAGATTGGGGTGGTGGTCCCCCTCTTTAAAAAGGGGGACCGGAGGGTGTGTTCCAACTATAGGGGTATCACACTCCTCAGCCTCCCTGGTAAGGTCTATTCGGGGGTATTGGAGAGGAGGATCCGTCGGATAATCGAGCCTCGGATTCAGGAGATGCAGTGTGGCTTTCGTCCTGGCCGTGGAACAGTGGACAAGCTTTATACCCTCGGCAGGATCCTGGAGGGTGCATGGGAGTTCGCCCAACCAGTCTACATGTGTTTTGTGGACTTGGAGAAAGCGTTCGACCGTGTCCCTCGTGGAGTCCTGTGGGGGGTGCTCCGGGAATATGGAGTGCCGGACCCCTTGATAGGGGCCGTTCGGTCTCTGTATGACCGGTGTCAGAGTTTGGTCCGCATTGCCGGCAGTAAGTCGGATACGTTTCCGGTGAGAGTTGGACTCCGTCAGGGCTGCCCTTTGTCACCGATTCTGTTCCTAACTTTTATGGACAGAATTTCTAGGCGGAGCCAGGGCGCTGAGGGTGTCCCATTTGGCGACCTCAGAATCGGGTCTCTGCTTTTTGCAGATGATGTGGTTCTGTTAGCGTCGTCAGGCCGTGACCTTCAACTCTCACTGGAGTGATTCGCAGCCGAGTGTGAAGCGGCTGGGATGAGAATCAGCACCTCCAAATCCGAGACTATGGTTCTCAGCCGGAAAAGGGTGGAAAGCTCTCTCCGGGTCGGGAATGAGATCCTTCCCCAAGAGGAGGAGTTCAAGTATCTCGGGGTCTTGTTCACGAGTGACGGACGAATGGAGCGGGAGATTGACGGGCGGATCGGTGCGGCGCCTGCAGTGTTGCAGGCTCTGCACCGACCCGTCGTTGTGAAGAGGGAGCTGAGCCAGAAGGCGAAGCTCTCTACTTACTGGTCAATCTACGTTCCCATCCTCACCTATGGTCACGAGTTGTGGGTAGTGACCGAAAGAACAAGATCGTGAATACAAGCGGCCGAAATGGGTTTCCTCCGCAGGGTGTCTGGGCTCTCCCTTAGAGATAGGGTGAGAAGCTCAGTCATCCGGGAGGGGCTCGGAGTAGAACCGCTGCTCCTCCGCATTGAGAGGAGTCAGATGAGGTGGCTCGGGCATCTGGTTAGGATGCCCCCTGGGCGCCTCCCTGGGGAGGTGTTCCGGGCACGTCCCACTGGGAGGAGACCCCGGGGGAGACCCAGGACACGTTGGAGAGACTATGTCTCTCGGCTGGCCTGGGAACGCCTCGGGGTCCCCCCGGAAGAGCTGGAGGAAGTGGCCGGGGACAGAGACGTCTGGGTTTCTCTGCTCAAGCTGCTGCCCCCGCGACCCGACCCCCGGATAAGCGGCAGATGATGGATGGATGGATGGATATATCCTCCACCAACCAGACTTACAACCCCCGACTAGGGTAGCAGAATTTCTAAGCATCTGTACCCCAAAACTACTATCAAAAATATATAAATTATTGTCTAAGATAGATGACACAATGTCTCTTCCATCCTCAAAAGGGGAGGCAGATTTATCCATCAGTTCTGGTCATAGCTTCTAATCACAAATATGTTTGAACACCTTCATAAAGACTCGAAATCCTAATTTACAGCTCATACAATACAAAATCCTTCATAGAACACACAATGGGTCTAACACACTCAAACATCTGCTCACATTACACAGATAACACACCTGATGATTATGCACACGCTTTGTGGTTTTCTGCGCCTGTCCAGAAGTTCTGGCTTGAAGTCTGTGAGGACCTATCAACATGGCTAAAGTGTAGCATCCCTGCATGCCCCACACTGTGCATACTGGGTGACTTAGACAACATCAACATGGAAATTAACTCAGCACACATGGTTGTCACAGTGTTATGTATCGCAAAGAAAACTATTCTCATGAACTGGAAAGCGAAGAACAATCTGTGTATTAACCAGTTTAGAAATGTTCTTTTAGATTATATTAGCATGGAAACAATGTCTGCCTCCTCAAAACATCAATTGGCTGAATTTCATTCTCTCTGGTCCCCTCTGATTAGTTTTATCACATAGTGGTGGTGGTGGGTTGCTGGGTGATGGTGGGTCTCAGGCCCGGGCTGCTGCGACTGGTGTGACCGGGTGGTTTGTTTGTTTGTTTTTTGATGTTGTTTGTTTGTTTTTTGTAGAAGTCCTCCTGGGTGGGGTTGGGTTGAGTGGGGTGGGGCGGGATGGGTACCTTCTGGGGGTACAGTAGCTCCCGGAATATGGTCGCTGCAGGCCCCGAGCCTGGTGGACATCAGGCCCTCCTGCCCATTGTTGGCTCCCAGGTAGCGGGGATGCCTATTGCAGCCAGTCCCTGGCTGCCCTCTCTGGGGGAGAGTAGCTCCCCCGGTATATATCCCCATACCCCTCTCCCTTCTGGCTCTTGTACACAGCACACACTCACACATGAAGGGTTTTGGGGGCGTGTGTGTTCGGTGGGGTGTAGTGGATGGGGCCACGTAGGTGGTCCCCTTTGGTTGCACTCTGCAGTTCCCTGCCCCTGTTTTTAATTACACCTTAGACATTACTACTTATCAAACACACTCACACACACACATTAGGTCTTGGGGGGTGGTTACACTGAGTGGCATCTGGTGGGCGGGGCTCTTTGGGTATGTAGGCTGCCCAGAGTGCCGCGCTCCCAGTTCTACAAGTTTGGCTGCCCCTCAATTTAAATTGCTCACTATTAGAAAATATTGAAGAGCCAGAAGGGTGAGGGGAGGGGTCTTCTTCGCACACCCCTGCTTCCTGGTGTCTGCTCGGGGCAGGAGGGGCCAGGAGGATTAATTAATTGTTCTGCTGGTTCGGGGTCTGTGGTGGCTGGGGGGTTGCTGGCCTCCTGGTGTGCCCGCTGCACTACACCCCAGCAGAGTCGAGGGAGGTAGGATGTGGGAATGTGTGGATTTATGGGACGTGAAAGTGTGTGTGGTAATGATTGGGCCTGGATCTGGGACTTGCTGTCGCCTGGCCTGCCTGTGTTTCTCCCGATGGGGCATCAGCGTTGCCTCTCCCCACTGCTCGCGACTTCACCCACCTGTGGGCACGTCTTGACTCCCAGGGCACTTGGCCAGGGGCGCTGGGGCAGGCGCTGACCCACTTTGTGGCTGTCTGGGGCGCTTGGCCCTCCTGGGTATTGGGTGGGGCCTCTGCCGGGGGGTTTGGGGGCGCTCAGGCTCCTGGGGCCCAGGTCCAGTGCACGGCCCATGTCTGGGCGGCTGGGGCCTGGCGGGGTCGGTGGGCTGTTACCCCTGGTTCCCGGAGTGCCTCTGCCCTATGCTTATGGGGGCTCTTTCCGGGGGCTTCCTCTGCAGTCTTCTGGGTGGATGCGTGGTTGCCCCTGCAGTGGGCTGCCTGGGTTCTGTGCTCTGTGGGGGCTGCTGGTGGCCTGGGTCTTGTGGCCCTCTCTGCCTGCTTCTGATTGCTTAGGGGGGGGGGCTGTGGATTGTGGCCCTGTATGCTTATACACTCATAACTAAGCACGGTTATCATGTAGGTCCTGTGCCATGGGTGTTGCATGTTCTCACACACACACATTCATTAGTCCAGTAGCATGGTCACTAAGCAGTTGATGTATTATCATGTCGTCTCAGGTCATCTATATCCACAGCTGTGTTGTATGCGATTGCCGCTTCTTGTGCTTGTTTTTGTTTGTTTGTGTGTTTGTTTTTTCTCTGCTTGTCTGCTTTCAGGTGCTCCTGGTGGCGCTAAGGCTGGATTCCCCTCATAGGCCATGGATTGTTGTCTGTTTTGTTTTTTACAGGTGTAGCAGCTGGTTGTCTGGTTTTTGTTTCTATTTTTGTTCTGTTTCCTCTTCTTTCCTCTTCTTCTTTCCTTGTCCCCTGGTCCGGTTCAGTTCAGTTCATGTCATATATTGTAAACAGAAATAAATAAATGGGCATCAAGGGGAGCTTTACATTTATAAAACTTCCCTTGGCAAAACAAATCTGTTTGGCATCAAAGGTATTCAGACTACAATTCTTCTGACATAATGCTGAACAGGACAAGGGGAAAAAAAAGTAAAGAAGACAGTTCTGCCGAAAGCCAGGGATAGACCTGTTCTAAGTTCTATACTTTTTAAAAGGGGCGTGTTTATCAACTATGGAATTAGAAGATTTACAAAAATGGTCAAGTGCTAGATCTTCATCTGGGATTTTAACAGTGTCATATAACTATTCAACAGATCAGTTAAAAAAAAGCCTGCTCATGGAGATGTTTCAGGATCTGGATACCAAGCGTGGACCTAATGTTTTCATTTTTGCAATTCTGATACAGGCTATTGAGCAGTGATAACTAACACCAAGTTCAGATACTGCAGATTTTCTACCTTTGATATGTTAAAATTGAGCCAATCAGGGACAACCTTGAAGGATCTCTTTGGTTTTGTAGGATCAGTAATTACCTGAGAAAGGTTGATATTGGTACACACCTTTTTTAAATGATCAGAGGCAGAGTTCAACTTGTTTAAATTAAAATTGCCACACAGAGATTGGGTTTAGGCCACATGCACACAGAATGACATCAACAAATATAAGAATTTTGAATATATGTAGAGGAATGATACTTTGAAATGTGCTCATTGCGGAGTTATGATCAGTTGAGTAATGAAGGTTGAACTATTCTAGGAAAGAGGTTCTATTCCCAGCATCATGATGGACACTCCTGATATAGAAGGTTTCGCTAACGCATTGGAATTGTTTTACTATTTTCATATGCATGTGCAATGAAGAATTGCTTGCTGCTGATAAATGCAAAGAAGAACAGCTTACACATAGATGCTCACGTATAGGCTGCTGAATGCAATGAAGACCTGCTTATCAAGTAAAGTTCAATGTCAATGTGTAATATTCAATTAGGATTTGCAAAACAGTGAAGTTAAACAATGAATGGGTCCATAGTCGGTATGAGAAGACTACAGGAATATTTACCTGGGTGTACGTTCAAACAGAGATGAGAAAATTGCGATAAATAATTGTTTGTTTGTTTGTTAGTATGTATAGGAATGTTATGTGTATAAACTGTGTTGAGTTATAGTTACTCAGTAGTGTCTCAGTGAAACAACCGACGGGGGAAGCCTTGCGGTGACAACAAAAGCAGTGTTTTACTGATCAGTCAAGTTGCTCCAGTGTACTCCATACAAACTGGTTGGCTACTGAAGGGATAGAAAATGGGGAATACTTGTTTTAAAGCAAACAAGGAATTAGATGGGAAAAATACATGTTTTAACGGGACCCAGACAATATTAAATACTCAGACAGATGGGAGAAGAAGTGTAGTTTTGTAGGAAATCACAAAATTATTACATAGAATTAGTGAAATCAATTGAAGAATGCCTTTCTGAAGAGCTGTTTACCACAGATGAGCAGCTTTGCGACCAAGCACATTGTAGATCGCTTTACTGCCAAAATGATCTAATTTAATGGATTGGTTTAGACATGCATAACAGCATTTTAAGAACAAAGAGAGAAACAAAAAGGGACAACGCTTCATGGTGGAAGGGGATGTATAAATAACTGTGTATATGATGAAGGGGGTGGCAACACCCATTCCGAAATCCCGCCATTCCGACATCCCGCTATTCCGACATCCCACCATTCCGACATCCCACCATTCCGACATACCACCATTCCGACATGCAAACGTCCCACCATTCCGACATCCCACCATTGCGACATCCCGCTATTCTGACGTTCAAATGTCCCACCATTCCGACAAGGCTTTCCGTATAAGGAAATGTGTGTTACTCAACAGGTGAGTCCCTTCTTTCTGTTCATGCAATTTATATGTTTAACACATGTTTATAGACAAGCGTTATTAAAAACACAAAGTCTCGGCAACTGGAGGAGGAGAAGCAGTCCGCGGTGGTTTTCTTCTTGTAGCCGAACACATCCACTCCTGCTTTTGATGATGTATGGTTTGGCATTCGCACCCTTTTTTTACTCATTTTTCAGGAATTTTGGGTGGACATTCAGACCTTCTTGCAGCCGAAAACCTCCGCTCCCTCTTTTGATCATACATTGTCGGGCATTCGCACCTTATCTTACCCGCTTTTTACAAACTATAGTCAGACATTCACACCTTGCAGCTGAACCACCTCCGCTCCCTGTTTTGATCATGTATGGTCTGGCAATACTACCTTTTCTTACCCGTTTGTGAGTAATTAATCCCAAAATATTGAGCATAAAGTAAGTCTTTATGCTGATGATGTATTACTTTTCCTTCAGAACTCACAGACGTCTCTCAGTCACACGATCACACTCATAAATAAATTCTCAGCACTTTCTGACTACTCTATCAACTGGTCTAAGACCACAGTTCTGCCCATTAACTGTAGGGTCCATAATATACCTGCGATCACTTTACAGTCAGGAAATATTAGATATTTAGGCATAAACATTTCCTCCAGGCTCTCAGAGCTAACAAAGCTAAATTATGTGCAATTATTAAAGACAGTAGAGGACGATCTCTCGTTGGAAGTCCTTACCTATATCACTTATGGGGAGAGTTACATCCATTAAAATGATGATACTACCAAAAGTTAACTATTTGTTCTCAATGATCCCCATAAAACCATCTGCTACTTGGTTTAAGTCACTAGATTCATGCATCTCCAAATTTCTGTGGAAAAACAAACCACCACGTATTAGTTTAAAAACCCTACAGAAGACCAAGGACAGTGGTGGATTAGATTTACCTCATTTTCAGCACTATTCCTTAGACAATAGGTTACAATATATATCAAAATGGTTTAAACCTTGTTGTTGTCACAGTTCCCAGAGACGTTGTAATCGTTGAGGATTCTATATTCACCCCCTCATTAGAGGCACGTAATGCAGATTGATGACACTGAATCTTCTTCTCTGTTCATTGCTGGCATCATTCCCAGCATCGTAAGTGTTCGTGGCATTGTTAGCCTCTTCTTCTGGATCTTGATATCGAGAATCCTTTTGTATTTCTGGTTTGTCAGTCCTCTGTCTTCGTTCACCGGAGTCTTTGTCTTTTTGTCCTTGAGTTTGGTGATTTTTTCTTCTTTTGATGCCTTGACACAATGTGACAGGTGATACCACGTGGGAGATCCTGTAACTTGGATTGCTGTCCCTGTGCTGCGAAATGGCTGTGCTGCTCAAATGGTCTCTCCTTCATCATGGTTACATGCTACCATTCCGACATCTCGCCATTCCGACATGGGTCTCCAATTGTCGGAATGGCGACACTTAATTTTTTATCAAACGTCCCACCATTCCGACACTTTTTTCCTCCTATGGTCGGAATGGCGGTATGTTTTTTGTTTTTTTTTAAAATACCGCCATTCCGACAGTTCCTTTTAATAGCCTATTTTTTACCCAAAACATTTTGCACTAATGATATGCCGGCGCAAATACGCCCTAAAGTTTGGCGCACAAGCTTTGCACATGCAGAGGCCACAGCCTCGCAAACAAACTTTAATAATCTATTATCAAAATCCCCTGAATTTCAAATATAAAAATACAGATATTAATGTAACTCTGGCGAGACTGAAACTGATTAAGCAGAAATACAGTGTCAGTGAGCTGTCACAGCAGCCAGCTGGAGCGGAGCTCTCCACAGAGCCCATGCGTCTTTTGCACGCTGTCATCATATGCAAAAGTAATAATTGCAATTACAGATATCACGGCTACTGCACAGGACACAGTTGCGAGCACTCTGCCTTGCCTTGCCAATAGGAGAAGAGAGAAATGACAGCATAGAACGTATAAAACACAACAAAATGCAGTAAAAACGTTTATTCATGTTATTCACGTGATTTATGAGTACTCACTCCAATTTTGGGAAGCGCGGATGGGTTTTGCGCATTTGGCACAAACACACAGCCGCAACGATTGTAGCTTTATACAGCCTGTTGATATCTAAAGGACCTAACTGGTCACACCTGGGACTAAATGTCATGTAGAGATTGTTTTTACATGACATTACAGCTGAACATATAGCTTTCATCCACAAACCAACGTGGGAGAGCCCGAAGACGCATGTGCCAGACGCACATAGGCATGCGTAAAACCAATTTTGACCACTTCATACTGTTTATTTGCTTTCTTTTAGTTAACTTTCGTTTCTTTTGGATTCTTGTGCGTGTTATGGAGCCGTTTTGGTCCATGTTTGTAAGCCTTTTTTTCCTGGATTAAATTTTCGGAAGTTGAAACAAGTGGCATTGGAGTGTGTGATTGAAAACCACCGCGGACTGCTTCTCCTCCTCCAGTTGCCGAGACTTTGTGTTTTTAATAACGCTTGTCGATAAACGTGTGTTAAACATATAAATTGCATGAACAGAAAGAAGGGACTCACCTGTTGAGTAACACACATTTCCTTATACGGAAAGCCTTGTCGGAATGGTGGGACATTTGAACGTCAGAATAGCGGGATGTCGCAATGGTGGGATGTCGGAATGGTGGGACGTTTGCATGTCGGAATGGTGGTATGTCGGAATGGTGGGATGTCGGAATGGTGGGATGTCGGAATAGCGGGATGTCGGAATGGCGGGATTTCGGAATGGGTGTTGCCACCCCCTTCATCATATACACAGTTATTTATACATCACCTTCCACCATGAAGCGTTGTCCCTTTTTGTTTCTCTCTTTGTTCTTAAAATGCTGTTATGCATGTCTAAACCAATCCATTAAATTAGATCATTTTGGCAGTAAAGCGATCTACAATGTGCTTGGTCGCAAAGCTGCTCATCTATGGTAAACAGCTCTTCAGAAAGGCATTCTTCAATTGATTTCACTAATTCTATGTAATAATTTTGTGATTTCCTACAAAACTACACTTCTTCTCCCATCTGTCTGAGTATTTAATATTGTCTGGGTCCCGTTAAAACATGTATTTTTCCCATCTAATTCCTTGTTTGCTTTAAAACAAGTATTCCCCATTTTCTATCCCTTCAGTAGCCAACCAGTTTGTATGGAGTACACTGGAGCAACTTGACTGATCAGTAAAACACTGCTTTTGTTGTCACCGCAAGGCTTCCCCCGTCGGTTGTTTCACTGAGACACTACTGAGTAACTATAACTCAACACAGTTTATACACATAACATTCATATACATACTAACAAACAAACAAACAATTATTTATCGCAATTTTCTCATCTCTGTTTGAACGTACACCCAGGTAAATATTCCTGTAGTCTTCTCATGCCGACTATGGACCCATTCATTGTTTAACTTCACTGTTTTGCAAATCCTAATTGAATATTACACATTGACATTGAACTTTACTTGATAAGCAGGTCTTCATTGCATTCAGCAGCCTATATGTGAGCATCTATGTGTAAGCTGTTCTTCTTTGCATTTATCAGCAGCAAGCAATTCTTCATTGCACATGCATATGAAAATAGTAAAACAATTCCAATGCGTTAGCGAAACCTTGTATATCAGGAGTGTCCATCATGATGCTGGGAATAGAACCTCTTTCCCAGAATAGTTCAACCTTCATTACTCAACTGATCATAACTCCGCAATGAGCACATTTCAAAGTATCATTCCTCTACATATATTCAAAATTCTTATATTTGTTGATGTCATTCTGTGTGCATGTGGCCTAAACCCAATCTCTGTGTGGCAATTTTAATTTAAACAAGTTGAACTCTGCCTCTGATCATTTAAAAAAGGTGTGTACCAATATCAACCTTTCTCAGGTAATTACTGATCCTACAAAACCAAAGAGATCCTTCAAGGTTGTCCCTGATTGGCTCAATCTTAACAAATCAAAGGTAGAAAATCCGCAGTATCTGAACTTGGTGTTAGTTATCACTGCTCAATAGCCTGTATCAGAATTGCAAAAATGAAAACATTAGGTCCACGCTTGGTATCCAGATCCTGAAACATCTCCATGAGCAGGCTTTTTTTTAACTGATCTGTTGAATAGTTATATGACACTGTTAAAATCCCAGATGAAGATCTAGCACTTGACCATTTTTGTAAATCTTCTAATTCCATAGTTGATAAACACGCCCATTTTAAAAAGTATAGAACTTAGAACAGGTCTATCCCTGGCTTTCGGCAGAACTGTCTTCTTTACTTTTTTTTCCCCTTGTCCTGTTCAGCATTATGTCAGAAGAATTGTAGTCTGAATACCTTTGATGCCAAACAGATTTGTTTTGCCAAGGGAAGTTTTATAAATGTAAAGCTCCCCTTGATGCCCATTTATTTATTTCTGTTTACAATATATGACATGAACTGAACTGAACCGGACCAGGGGACAAGGAAAGAAGAAGAGGAAAGAAGAGGAAACAGAACAAAAATAGAAACAAAAACCAGACAACCAGCTGCTACACCTGTAAAAAACAAAACAGACAACAATCCATAGCCTATGAGGGGAATCCAGGCTTAGCGCCACCAGGAGCACCTGAAAGCAGACAAGCAGAGAAAAAACAAACACACAAACAAACAAAAACAAGCACAAGAAGCGGCAATCGCATACAACACAGCTGTGGATATAGATGACCTGAGACGACATGATAATACATCAACTGCTTAGTGACCATGCTACTGGACTAATGAATGTGTGTGTGTGTGTGTGTGTGAGAACATGCAACACCCATGGCACAGGACCTACATGATAACCGTGCTTAGTTATGAGTGTATAAGCGTACAGGGCCACAATCCACAGCCCCCCCCCAAGCAATCAGAAGCAGGCAGAGAGGGCCACAAGACCCAGGCCACCAGCAGCACCCACAGAGCACAGAACCCAGGCAGCCCACCGCAGGGGCAACCACGCATCCACCCAGAAGACTGCAGAGGAAGCCCCCGGAAAGAGCCCCCATAAGCATAGGACAGAGGCACTCCGGGACCTGGGCCCCAGGAGCCCGAGCGCCCCCAAACCCCCCGGCAGAGGCCCCACCCGATACCCAGGAGGGCCAAGCGCCCCAGACAGCCACAAAGTGGGTCAGCGCCTGCCCCAGCGCCCCTGGCCAAGTGCCCTGGGAGTCAAGACGTGCCCACAGGTGGGTGAAGTCGCGAGCAGTGGGGAGAGGCAACGCTGATGCCCCATCGGGAGAAACACAGGCAGGCCAGGCGACAGCAAGTCCCAGATCCAGGCCCAATCATTACCACACACACTTTCACGTCCCATACATCCACACATCCACACATCCTACCTCCCTCGACTCTGCTGGGGTGTAGTGCAGCGGGCACACCAGGAGGCCAGCAACCCCCCAGCCACCACAGACCCCGAACCAGCAGAAAAATTAATTAATCCTCCTGGCCCCTCCTGCCCCGAGCAGACACCAGGAAGCAGGGGTGTGCGAAGAAGACCCCTCCCCTCACCCTTCTGGCTCTTCAATATTTTCTAATAGTGAGCAATTAAAATTGAGGGGCAGCCAAACTTGTAGAACTGGGAGCGCGGCACTCTGGGCAGCCTACATACCCAAAGAGCCCCGCCCACCAGATGCCACTCAGTGTAACCACCCCCCAAGACCTAATGTGTGTGTGTGAGTGTGTTTGATAAGTAGTAATGTCTAAGGTGTAATTAAAACAGGGGCAGGGAACTGCAGAGTGCAACCAAAGGGGACCACCTACGTGGCCCCATCCACTACATCACGTCATCTATCTTAGACAATAATTTATATATTTTTGATAGTAGTTTTGGGGTACAGATGCTTAGAAATTCTGCTACCCTAGTCGGGGGTTGTAAGTCTGGTTGGTGGAGGATATATCCATCCATCTATCCATCATCTGCCGCTTATCCGGGGGTCGGGTCGCGGGGGCAGCAGCTTGAGCAGAGAAACCCAGACGTCTCTGTCCCCGGCCACTTCCTCCAGCTCTTCCGGGGGGACCCCGAGGCGTTCCCAGGCCAGCCGAGAGACATAGTCTCTCCAACGTGTCCTGGGTCTCCCCCGGGGTCTCCTCCCAGTGGGACGTGCCCGGAACACCTCCCCAGGGAGGCGCCCAGGGGGCATCCTAACCAGATGCCCGAGCCACCTCATCTGACTCCTCTCAATGCGGAGGAGCAGCGGTTCTACTCCGAGCCCCTCCCGGATGACTGAGCTTCTCACCCTATCTCTAAGGGAGAGCCCAGACACCCTGCGGAGGAAACCCATTTCGGCCGCTTGTATTCGCGATCTTGTTCTTTCGGTCACTACCCACAACTCGTGACCATAGGTGAGGATGGGAACGTAGATTGACCAGTAAGTAGAGAGCTTCGCCTTCTGGCTCAGCTCCCTCTTCACAGCGACGGGTCGGTGCAGAGCCTGCAACACTGCAGGCGCCGCACCGATCCGCCCGTCAATCTCCCGCTCCATTCGTCCGTCACTCGTGAACAAGACCCCGAGATACTTGAACTCCTCCTCCTGGGGAAGGATCTCATTCCCGACCCGAAGAGAGCATTCCACCCTTTTCCGGCTGAGAACCATAGTCTCGGATTTGGAGGTGCTGATTCTCATCCCAGCCGCTTCACACTCGGCTGCGAATCACTCCAGTGAGAGCTGAAGGTCACGGCCTGACGACGCTAACAGAACCACATCATCTGCAAAAAGCAGAGACCCGATTCTGAGGTCGCCAAATGGGACACCCTCAACGCCCTGGCTCCGCCTAGAAATTCTGTCCATAAAAGTTAGGAACAGAATCGGTGACAAAGGGCAGCCCTGACGGAGTCCAACTCTCACCGGAAACGTATCCGACTTACTGCCGGCAATGCGGACCAAACTCTGGCACCGGTCATACAGAGACCGAACGGCCCCTATCAAGGGGTCCGGCACTCCATATTCCCGGAGTACCCCCCACAGGACTCCACGAGGGACACGGTCGAACGCTTTCTCCAAGTCCACAAAACACATGTAGACTGGTTGGGCGAACTCCCATGCACCCTCCAGGATCCTGCCGAGGGTATAGAGCTGGTCCACTGTTCCACGGCCAGGACGAAAGCCACACTGCATCTCCTGAATCCGAGGCTCGATTATCCGACGGATCCTCCTCTCCAATACCCCCGAATAGACCTTACCAGGGAGGCTGAGGAGTGTGATACCCCTATAGTTGGAACACACCCTCCGGTCCCCCTTTTTAAAGAGGGGGACTACCACCCCAATCTGCCAGTCCAGAGGCACTGTCCCCGATGTCCACGCGATACTGCAGAGGCGTGTCAGCCAAGACAGCCCTACAACATCCAGAGCCTTGAGAAACTCAGGACGGACCTCATCCACCCCCGGGGCATAGCCACCGAGGAGCTTTTTAACCACCTCGGCAACCTCAGCCCCAGAAATGGGAGGCCCCGTCTCCGAGCTCTCCGACTCTGCCTCTTCCGAGCACGTGTTGGTAGGATTGAGGAGTTCCTCGAAGTACTCCCCCCACCGACTCACAACATCCCGAGTTGAGGTCAGCAAAGCCCCGTCCCCACTGTAAACAGTGTTGACTGTGAGCCGCTTCCCCCCCCTGAGACGCCGGATGGTGGACCAGAATCTTTTCGAGGCCGTCCGGAAATCGTTCTCCATGGTCTCACCGAACTCCTCCCAGGCCCGAGTTTTTGCCTCAGCAACCGCCGAAGCCGCGGCCCGTCTGGCCCGTCGGTACCTATCAGCTTCTTCCAGGGTCCCACTGGCCAAAAAGGCCCGATAGGACTCCTTCTTCAGCTTGACGGCTTCCCTCACCACTGGTGTCCACCAGCAGGTTCGAGGGTTGCCGCCACGACAGGCACCGACCACCTTACGGCCACAACTCCGACCAGCTGCCTCGGCAATGGAGTCACGGAACATGGCCCATTCAATGTCCCCCACCTCAAATATGGTTGAAGCTCTGCCGGAGGTGGGAGTTAAAGCTCCTTCTGACGGGGGATTCTGACAAACGCTCCCAGCAGACCCTCACAATACGTTTGGGCCTGCCAGGTCTGATCGGCATCCTCCCCCACCAGCGGAGCCAACTCACCACCAGGTGGTGATCAGTTGACAGCTCCGCCCCTCTCTTCACCCGAGTGTCCAGGACATACGGCCGCAAGTCCGATGATACAACCACAAAGTCGATCATCGAACTGCGGCCAAGGTGTCCTGGTGCCAAGTGCACATATGGACACCCTTATGCCTGAACATGGTGTTCGTTATGGACAGTCTATGACTGGCACAGAAGTCCAACAACATAACACCACTCTGATTCAGATCGGGGGGGCCGTTCCTCCCAATCACACCCCTCCAGGTCTCACTGTCATTGCCCACGTGAGCATTGAAGTCCCCCAGCAGAATGATGGAGTCTCCGGTAGGAGCATTCTCCAGTGCCTCCCCCAGAGACTCCAAAAAGGGTAGGTACTCTGAACTGCTGTTTGGCGCATAGGCACAAACAACAGTCAGGACTAGTCCCCCCACCCAAGGCGGAGGGAGGCTACCCTCTCGTTCACTGGGGTAAACCCCAATGTACTGGCACACAGCCGGGGGGCAATAAGTATGCCCACACCTGCTCTGCGCCTCTCACCACGGGCAACTCCAGAGTGGAAGAGAGTCCAACCCCTCTCAAGAGTACTGGTTCCAGATCCCAAGCCGTGCGTCGAGGTGAGTCCGACTATATCTAACGGTCTGATGAAGTTTCAACAATAAACAACAAACTTTGTATTATGAGAAAGAACCAGACTCATTCTTCAGGAATCCGAAAATAAGCTCTATTTTACGAGTTATGCACGTATTCGGATTCTCCTATAAAACGAATTCCTTAACTCAAACCAAGTTAAGACTGCTTTGTCCTTCATATTTATTCATGTCTAATCAAGTTTCAATGATAAACAACGTTGTACTTTGTAGAATGAGAAAGAAATTCTTCAGCAATAAGCATCTCTCGACAAATGACGAAATAGAGATTTTGCTATAAAATTAATTGCTATCAGCCTGACTTAAAACTGTTTGTCTTCCTTATTTATCCACTTCAAATCAAGTTTCAACAATTAAAAAAATTTTGTAGTTTGAGAAAGAACAACTTAATCTTGAGCAATCAGTATAAAAAGAGGGTAAGCAAAGGTGCGAATGTCAAACCATACATGATCAAAACAGGGAGCGGAGGTGTTTGGCTGAGACAAGGTGTGAATGTCCACCCATAATTAATGAAAAGCGGGCAACAAGTAGGTTCGAATACCCAACCATACATCATCAAAAGCAGGAGTGGATATGTTCGGCTACAAGAAGGTTTGAACGTCTGACCATAGTTTGTAAAAAGCGGGTAAGAAAAGGTTCGAATGCCCGAAACATACACCATCAAAGGAGGGAGCGGAGGTGTTCCGCTGTAAGAAGGTGTGAATGTCCGACCGTAGTTGGTAAAAAACGGGTAAGAAAAGGTTAAAATACCCGACTGTACACAATCAGTAGCGGGTGCGGAGTTGTTCGGCTACTAAAAGGTGTGAAAGTCCGACCATGGTTTGTAAAAAGCGGGTAAGAAAAGGTGCTGATGCCCGAAAATGTATGATCAAAAGAGGGAGAGGAGTTGTTCAGCTGCAAGAAGGTGTGAATGTCCACCCATAATTACTGAAAAATGGGTAAGAAAAGGTGAAAATGCCCAACCATACATCATCAAAAGCAGGAGTGGATGTGTTCGGCTACAAGAAGGTTTGAATGTCCGACCATAGTTTGTAAAAAGCGGGTAAGAAAAGGTTCGAATGCCCGAATATAGACCATCAAAAGAGGGAGCGGAGGTGTACCGCTGTAAGAAGGTGTGAATGTCCGACCATAGTTGGTAAAAAGCGGGTAAGAAAAGGTTAAAATACCCGACTGTACACAATCAATAGCGGGAGCGGAGTTGTTTGGCTACAAGATGGTGTGAAAGTCCGACCATGGTTTGTAAAAAGCTGGTAAGAAAAGGTTCGAATGCCCGAATATATACCATCAAAAGCGGAAGCGGAAGTGTTCGGCTGCAAGAAGGTGTGAACGTCCGACCAAAGTTTGTAAAAAGCAGTTAAGAAAAGGTTCGAATATCCAACCAAACATAATCAAAAGCGGGAGCAGAGCTGTTCGACTGCAAGTAGGTGTGAATGTCCAGCCATAATTACTCACAAACGGGTAAGAAAAGGTAGTATTGCCAGACCATACATGATCAAAACAGGGAGCTGAGGTGGTTAAGCACCAAGGTGTGAATGTCTGACTATAGTTTGTAAAAAGCGGGTAAGATAAGGTGCGAATGCCCGACAATGTATAATCAAAAGAGGGAGCAGAGGTTTTCGGCTACAAGAAGGTTTGAATGTCCGACCATAGTTTGTAAAAAGCGGGTAAGAAAAGGTTCAAATGCCTGACTATACACCATCAAAAGCGGGAGCGGAGGTGTTCCGCTGTAAGACGGTGTGAATGTCCGACCATAGTTGGTAAAAAGCGGGTAAGAAAAGGTTAAAATACCCGACTGTACACAATCAATAGGGGGAGCGGAGTTGTTCGGCTACAAGAAGGTGTGAAAGTCCAACCATGGTTTGTAAAAAGCTAGTAAGAAAAGGTTCGAATGCCCGAATATATACCATCAAAAGCGGAAGCGGAGGTGTTCGGCTGCAAGAAGGTGTGAACGTCCGACCAAAGTTTGTAAAAAGCAGTTAAGAAAAGGTTAGAATATCCAACCAAACATAATCAAAAGTGGGAGCAGAGCTGTTCGACTGCAAGTAGGTGTGAATGTCCAGCCATAATTACTCACAAACGGGTAAGAAAAGGTAGTATTGCCAGACCATACATGATAAAAATGGGAGCTGAGGTGGTTCAGCACCAAGGTGTGAATGTCTGACTATAGTTTGTAAAAAGCGGGTAAGATAAGGTGCGAATGCCCGACAATGTATAATCAAAAGAGGGAGCAGAGGTTTTCGGCTACAAGAAGGTTTGAATGTCCGACCATAGTTTGTAAAAAGCAGGTAGGAAAAGGTTCAAATGCCTGACTATACACCATCAAAAGCGGGAGCGGAGGTGTTCCGCTGTAAGACGGTGTGAATGTCCGACCATAGTTGGTAAAAAGCGGGTAAGAAATGGTTAAAATACCCGACTGTACACAATCAATAGGAATGAATTTTATAGCAAAATCCGAAATCATGCATAACACCGCAAAAGGAACGTATTGCTCAACCAAAGGGATGCTTCTTTCTCATTCAGGGTAATATGAGGAACTTTATGCTTGATACATTATAGACATGGATAACTATGATGGACAAAGCAATTTTAACTTGGTTTGAGCAAAGCAATTCATTTTATAGGAAAATCCGAAATCGTGCAGGACTCATGAAAGTAAGCTTATTCTCGGATTCCTGATCCTCCAGTGTTGCTCTTTCCTATACTGCAAAATACAGCCTTGTTCTTTGTTGAAATCGATATAGACATTGATAAATATGAAGGACAAAGCAGTTTCCACTTTGTTTGAGTGAAGGAATTAATTTTATAGCAAAATCCCAAATCAAGCAGAACGTATGAAAATAAGCTTGTTTTCGGATTCCTGATCCTTCAGTGTTGCTATTTCTTCTACTGCAAAATACAATGTTGTTCTTTGTTGAAGTAAATCTAGACATTGATAAATATGAAGGACAAAGAAGTTTTCACTTGGTTTGAGTGAAGGAATTCATTTTATACATAAAATCCCAAATCATGCAGAACGTATGAAAATAAGCTTATTCTCGGATTCCTGATCCTTCAGTGTTGCTTTTTCTTCTACTCCAAAATACAATGTTGTTCTTTGTTGAAGTCGATATAGACATTGATAAATATGAAGGACAAAGCAGTTTTAACTTGGTTTGAGTGAAGGAATTCATTTTATACATAAAATCCCAAATCATGCAGAACGTATGAAAATAAGCTTATTCTCGGATTACTGATCCTTCAGTGTTGCTCTTTCTTCTACTGCAAAATCCAGTGTTGTTCTTTGTTGAAGTCAATCTAGACATTGATAAATATGAAGGACAAAGCAGTTTTAACATAGTTTGAGTGAAGGCATTCATTTATAGTAAAATCAATAATCGTGCAGAACTCATGAAAATAAGCTTATTCTCGGATTCCTAAAACTTTTGATTTGCTCTTTCTTTACTGCAAAGTACAATGTTGTTCTTTGTTGAAGTCGATCTAGACATTGATAAATATGAAGGACAAAGCGGTTTTCACTTGGTTTGAGTGAAGGATTTGCAGCTGAAAACCTCCCGCTCCCGCTTTTGATTGTGTATAGTCGGGCTTTCGAGCCTTTTCTTACCCGGTTTTTAGAAATTATGGTTGGACATTCAGACCTTGCAGCCGAAGACCTCCACTCCCTCTTTTGATCATACATTGTCGGGCATTCGCACCTTGTCTTACCCGCTTTTTACAAACTATAGTCAGACATTCACACCTTGCAGCTGAACCACCTCAGCTCCCTGTTTTGATCATGTATGGTCTGGCAATACTACCTTTCCTTACCCGTTTGTGAGTAATTATGGCTGGACATTCACACCTACTTGCAGTCGAAAAAGCTCTGCTCCCGCTTTTGATGGTATATATTCGGGCATTCAAACCTTTTCTTAACTGCTTTTTGCAAACTTTGGTCGGACGTTCACACCTTCTTGCAGCCGAACACCTCCGCTTCCGCTTTTGATGGTATATATTCGGGCATTCGAACCTTTTCTTAGCAGCTTTTTACAAACCATGGTTGAACTTTCACACCTTCTTGTAGCCGAACAACTCCGCTCCCGCTATTGATTATATACAGTCAGGTATTTTAACCTTTTCTTACCCGCTTTTTACCAACTATGGTTGGACATTCACACCGTCTTACAGCGGAACACCTCTGCTCCCGCTTTTGATGGTGTATAGTCAGGCATTTGAACCTTTTCTTACCCGCTTTTTACAAACTATGGTCGGACATTCAAACCTTCTTGTAGCCGAAAACCTCCGCTCCCTCTTTTGATCATACATTGTCGGGCATTCGCACCTTTTCTTACCCGTTTTTTACAAACCATGGTCGGACTGTCACACATTCTCGTAGCCAAACACATCCGCTCCCGCTATTGATTGTGTACAGTCGGGTATTTTAACCTTTTCTTACCCATTTTTTACCAACTATGGTCGGACATTCACACCTTCTTACAGCGGAACACCTCCTCTCCCTCTTTTGATGGTGTATGTTTGGGCATTCGAACCTTTTCTTACCCGCTTTTTACAAACTATGCTCGGACATTCAAACCTTCTTGTAGCCGATCACATCCACTCCTGCTTTTGATGATGTATGGTTGGGCATTCAAACCTACTTGTTGCCCGCTTTTCATTAATTTTGGGTGGACATTCACACCTTGTCACAGCCAAACACCTCCGCTCCCTGTTTTGATCATGTATGGTTGGACATTCGCACCTTTTCTCACCCGCTTTTTGCCAACTATGGTCGGCTGTTCACAGCTTCCTCTCCACCATACTTGTATGGTGGGATATTCACACCCACTTGCATCCGAAGACCTTTTGTTGATATTTAGTCGGTCATTCGCAGCTTACCCGCTTTTGGCAAACTATGGCCTTCATGCAGCCAAACACCTCTGATCTCGCTTTTGATGATGTAAGGTTGGGCATTCAGACCTTGCATCACCTGCTTTTCACCAAATATAGTAGGACATTCACACCGTCTTGCAGCCGAACACTTCCGCTCCACCTTTTAGTGTTCTATCACACCTTTTTTTTCACCGCATTTTATAGATTATTTTTGGAAATTCTCAACCACTCTCATCCGAAGACCTCTCCTCCCGCTTTTGTTAATATATTTGAACTTTAGTCGGACATTCACACATTCTTGCAGCTGAACCACCTCCGCTCCCTGTTTTGATCATGTATGGTCTGGCAATACTACCTTTTCTTACCCGTTTGTTAGTAATTATGGCTGGACATTCACACCTACTTGCAGCCGAACACCACCTCTCCCGCTTTTGATGATGTATGGACCGGCATTCTTACCTTTTCTAACACATTTTTCAGCAATTATGGTCGGAGATTCACACTTACTCACAGCCGAACAACTCCGCTCCCGCATTTGATGGTGTATAGTCGGGCATTCTCACCCTTTCTCATCAGCTTTTTGCAAATTATGATCTGATATTCACACCTGCTTTTGATAATGTATGGTTGGGCATTCGCACCTTTTCTTACCCATTTTTCAGTAATTATGGGTGGACATTCACACCTTCTTGCAGCTGAACACCTCCTCTCCCGCTTATGATGGTGTATAGTCGGGCTTTCAAGCCTTTTCTTACCCGGTTTTTACAAATTATAGTTGGACATTCAGACCTTCTTACAGCCGAAAACCTCCACTCCCTCTTTTGATCATACATTGTCGGGCATTAGCACCTTTTCTTACCCGCTTTTTACAAACCATAGTCGGACTTTCACATCTTTTAGTAGCCGAACAACTCCGCTCCCGCTATTGATTGTGTACAGTCGGGTATTTTAACCTTTTCTTACCCACTTTTTACCAACTATGGTCGGACATTCAAACCTTCTTGTAGACGAAAACCTCTGCTCCCTCTTTTGATTATACATTGTCGGGCATTCGCACCTTTTCTTACCCGCTTTTTACAAACTATAGTCAGACATTCACACCTTGGTGCTGAACCACCTCAGCTCCCTGTTTTGATCATGTATGGTCTGGCAATACTACCTTTTCTTACCCGTTTGTGAGTAATTATGGCTGGACATTCACACCTACTTGCAGTCGAACAGCTGTGCTCCCGCTTTTGATTATGTTTGGTTGGATATTCGAACCTTTTCTTAACTGCTTTTTACAAACTTTGGTCGGACGTTCACACCTTCTTGCAGCCGAACACCTCCGCTTCCGCTTTTGATGGTATATATTCGGGCATTCGAACCTTTTCTTAGCAGCTTTTTACAAACCATGGTTGGACTTTCACACCTTCTTGTAGCCGAACAACTCCGCTCCCGCTATTGATTGTGTACAGTCGGGTATTTTAACCTTTTCTTACCCGCTTTTTACCAACTATGGTCGGACATTCACACCGTCTTACAGCGGAACACCTCCGCTCCTGCTTTTGATGGTGTATTGTCAGGCATTTGAACCTTTTCTTACCTGCTTTTTACAAACTATGGTCGGACATTCAAACCTTCTTGTAGCCCAACACATCCACTCCTGCTTTTGATGATGTATGTTTGGGCATTCGCACCTTTTCTTACCCATTTTTCAGTAATTATGGGTGGACATTCACACCTTCTTGCAGCTGAACACCTCCTCTCCCGCTTATGATGGTGTATAGTCGGGCTTTCAAGCCTTTTCTTACCCGGTTTTTACAAATTATAGTTGGACATTCAGACCTTCTTACAGCCGAAAACCTCCACTCCCTCTTTTGATCATACATTGTCGGGCATTAGCACCTTTTCTTACCCGCTTTTTACAAACCATAGTCAGACTTTCACATCTTTTAGTAGCCGAACAACTCCGCTCCCGCTATTGATTGTGTACAGTCGGGTATTTTAACCTTTTCTTACCCGCTTTTTACCAACTATGGTCGGACATTCACACCTTCTTACAGCGGAACACCTCCGCTCCCTCTTTTGATGGTGTATGTTCGGGCAGTCAAACCTTTTCTTACCCGCTTTTTACAAACTATGGTCAGACATTCAACCCTTCTTGGAGCCAAACACATCCACTCCTGCTTTTGATTATGTATAGTTAGGCATTTGCACCTTTTCTTACCCATTTTTCAGTAATTATGGGTGTACATTCAAACCTTCTTGCAGCCGAACACCTCCGCTCCCTCTTTTGATCATACATTTTCGGGCATTCGCACCTTTTCTTACCCGTTTTTTACCAACTATGGTCGGACATTCACACCTTCTTACAGCAGAACACCTCCGCTCCCTCCTTTGATGGTGTATGTTCGGGCATTCGAACCTTTTCTTACCCGCTTTTTACAAACTATGGTCAGACGTTCAAACCTTCTTGTAGCCGAACATATCCACTCCTGCTTTTGATGATGTATGGTTGGGCATTCGAACCTACTTGTTGCCCGCTTTTCATTAATTATGGGTGGACATTCACACCTTGTCTCAGCCAAACACCTCCGCTCCCTGTTTTGATCATGTATGGTTTGACATTCGCACCTTTGCTTACCTTCTTTTTATACTGATTGCTCAAGATTAAGTTGTTCTTTCTCAAACTACACAATTTTTTTAATTGTTGAAACTTGATTTGAAGTGGATAAATAAGGAAGACAAACAGTTTTAAGTCAGGCTGATAGCAATTAATTTTATAGCAAAATCTGTATTTCGTCATTTGTCGAGAGATGCTTATTGCTGAAGAAGTTCTTTCTCATTCTACAAAGTACAACGTTGTTTATCATTGAAACTTGATTAGACATGAATAAATATGAAGGACAAAGCAGTCTTAACTTGGTTTGAGTTAAGGAATTCGTTTTATAGGAGAATCCGAATTCGTGCATAACTCGTAAAATAGAGCTTATTTTCGGATTCCTAAAGAATGAGTCTGGTTCTTTCTCATAATACAAAGTTTGTTGTTTATTGTTGAAACTTCATCAGACCGTTAGATATAGTCGGACTCACCTCGACGCACGGCTTGGGATCTGGAACCAGTACTCTTGAGAGGGGTTGGACTCTCTTCCACTCTGGAGTTGCCCGTGGTGAGAGGCGCAGAGCAGGTGTGGGCATACTTATTGCCCCCCGGCTGTGTGCCAGTACATTGGGGTTTACCCCAGTGAACGAGAGGGTAGCCTCCCTCCGCCTTGGGTGGGGGGACGAGTCCTGACTGTTGTTTGTGCCTATGCGCCAAACAGCAGTTCAGAGTACCTACCCTTTTTGGAGTCTCTGGGGGAGGCACTGGAGAATGCTCCTACCGGAGACTCCCTCATTCTGCTGGGGGACTTCAATGCTCACGTGGGCAATGACAGTGAGACCTGGAGGGGTGTGATTGGGAGGAACGGCCCCCCCGATCTGAATCAGAGTGGTGATATGTTGTTGGACTTCTGTGCCAGTCATAGACTGTCCATAACGAACACCATGTTCAGGCATAAGGGTGTCCATATGTGCACTTGGCACCAGGACACCCTTGGCCGCAGTTCGATGATCGACTTTGTGGTTGTATCATCGGACTTGCGGCCGTATGTCCTGGACACTCGGGTGAAGAGAGGGGCGGAGCTGTCAACTGATCACCACCTGGTGGTGAGTTGGCTCCGCTGGTGGGGGAGGATGCCGATCAGACCTGGCAGGCCCAAACGTATTGTGAGGGTCTGCTGGGAGCGTTTGTCAGAATCCCCCGTCAGAAGGAGCTTTAACTCCCACCTCCGGCAGAGCTTCAACCATATTTGAGGTGGGGGACATTGAATGGGCCATGTTCCGTGACTCCATTGCCGAGGCAGCTGGTCGGAGTTGTGGCCGTAAGGTGGTCGGTGCCTGTCGTGGCGGCAACCCTCGAACCTGCTGGTGGACACCAGTGGTGAGGGAAGCCGTCAAGCTGAAGAAGGAGTCCTATTTGGCCTTTTTGGCCAGTTGGACCCTGGAAGAAGCTGATAGGTACCGACGGGCCAGACGGGCCGCGGCTTCGGCGGTTGCTGAGGCAAAAACTCGGGCCTGGGAGGAGTTCGGTGAGACCATGGAGAACGATTTCCGGACGGCCTCGAAAAGATTCTGGTCCACCATCCGGCGTCTCAGGGGGGGAAGCGGCTCACAGTCAACACCGTTTACAGTGCGGACGGGGCTTTGCTGACCTCAACTAGGGATGTTGTGAGTCGGTGGGGGGAGTACTTCGAGGAACTCCTCAATCCTACCAACACGTGCTCGGAAGAGGCAGAGTCGGAGAGCTCGGAGACGAGGCCTCCCATTTCTGGGGCTGAGGTTGACGAGGTGGTTAAAAAGTTCCTCGGTGGCTATGCCCCGGGGATGGATGAGGTCCGTCCTGAGTTTCTCAAGGCTCTGGATGTTGTAGGGCTGTCTTGGCTGACACGCCTCTGCAGTATTGCGTGGACATCGGGGACAGTGCCTCTGGACTGGCAGATTGGGGTGGTGGTCCCCCTCTTTAAAAAGGGGGACCGGAGGGTGTGTTCCAACTATAGGGGTATCACACTCCTCAGCCTCCCTGGTAAGGTCTATTCGGGGGTATTGGAGAGGAGGATCCGTCGGATAATCGAGCCTCGGATTCAGGAGATGCAGTGTGGCTTTCGTCCTGGCCGTGGAACAGTGGACCAGCTCTATACCCTCGGCAGGATCCTGGAGGGTGCATGGGAGTTCGCCCAACCAGTCTACATGTGTTTTGTGGACTTGGAGAAAGCGTTCGACCGTGTCCCTCGTGGAGTCCTGTGGGGGGTGCTCCGGGAATATGGAGTGCCGGACCCCTTCATAGGGGCCGTTCGGTCTCTGTATGACCGGTGCCAGAGTTTGGTCCGCATTGCCGGCAGTAAGTCGGATACGTTTCCGGTGAGAGTTGGACTCCGTCAGGGCTGCCCTTTGTCACCGATTCTGTTCCTAACTTTTATGGACAGAATTTCTAGGCGGAGCCAGGGCGTTGAGGGTGTCCCATTTGGCGACCTCAGAATCGGGTCTCTGCTTTTTGCAGATGATGTGGTTCTGTTAGCGTCGTCAGGCCGTGACCTTCAGCTCTCACTGGAGTGATTCGCAGCCGAGTGTGAAGCGGCTGGGATGAGAATCAGCACCTCCAAATCCGAGACTATGGTTCTCAGCCGGAAAAGGGTGGAATGCTCTCTCCGGGTCGGGAATGAGATCCTTCCCCAAGAGGAGGAGTTCAAGTATCTCGGGGTCTTGTTCACGAGTGACGGACGAATGGAGCGGGAGATTGACGGGCGGATCGGTGCGGCGCCTGCAGTGTTGCAGGCTCTGCACCGACCCGTCGTTGTGAAGAGGGAGCTGAGCCAGAAGGCGAAGCTCTCTACTTACTGGTCAATCTACGTTCCCATCCTCACTTATGGTCACAAGTTGTGGGTAGTGACCGAAAGAACAAGATCGCGAATACAAGCGGCCGAAATGGGTTTCCTCCGCAGGGTGTCTGGGCTCTCCCTTAGAGATAGGGTGAGAAGCTCAGTCATCCGGGAGGGGCTCGGAGTAGAACCGCTGCTCCTCCGCATTGAGAGGAGTCAGATGAGGTGGCTCGGGCATCTGGTTAGGATGCCCCCTGGGCGCCTCCCTGGGGAGGTGTTCCGGGCACGTCCCACTGGGAGGAGACCCCGGGGGAGACCCAGGACACGTTGGAGAGACTATGTCTCTCGGCTGGCCTGGGAACGCCTCGGGGTCCCCCCGGAAGAGCTGGAGGAAGTGGCCGGGGACAGAGACGTCTGGGTTTCTCTGCTCAAGCTGCTGCCCCCGCGACCCGACCCCCGGATAAGCGGCAGATGATGGATGGATGGATGGATATATCCTCCACCAACCAGACTTACAACCCCCGACTAGGGTAGCAGAATTTCTAAGCATCTGTACCCCAAAACTACTATCAAAAATATATATTTATATAATATATAATATAATATTATATATAATATAATTATTGTCTAAGATAGATGACACAATGTCTCTTCCATCCTCAAAATGGGAGGCAGATTTATCCATCAGTTCTGGTCATAGCTTCTAACCACAAATATGTTTGAACACCTTCATAAAGACTCGAAATCCTAATTTACAGCTCATACAATACAAAATCCTTCATAGAACACACTATACAGGACAAAGGATGTTCAGGATGGGTCTAACACACTCAAACATCTGCTCACATTGCACAGATAACACACCTGATGATTATGCACACGCTTTGTGGTTTTCTGCGCCTGTCCAGAAGTTCTGGCTTGAAGTCTGTGAGGACCTATCAACATGGCTAAAGTGTAGCATCCCTGCATGCCCCACACTGTGCATACTGGGTGACTTAGACAACATCAACATGGAAATTAACTCAGCACACATGGTTGTCACAGTGTTATGTATCGCAAAGAAAACTATTCTCATGAACTGGAAAGCGAAGAACAATCTGTGTATTAACCAGTTTAGAAATTTTCTTTTAGATTATATTAGCATGGAAACAATGTCTGCCTCCTCAAAACATCAATTGGCTGAATTTCATTCTCTCTGGTCCCCTCTGATTAGTTTTATCACATAGTGGTGGTGGTGGGTTGCTGGGTGATGGTGGGTCTCAGGCCCGGGCTGCTGCAACTGGTGTGACCGGGTGGTTTGTTTGTTTGTTTTTTGTAGAGGTCCTCCTGGGTGGGGTTGGGTTGAGTGGGGTGGGGCGGGATGGGTACCTTCTGGGGGTACAGTAGCTCCCGGAATATGGTCGCTGCAGGCCCCGAGCCTGGTGGACATCAGGCCCTCCTGCCCATTGTTGGCTCCCAGGTAGCGGGGATGCCTATTGCAGCCAGTCCCTGGCTGCCCTCTCTGGGGGAGAGTAGCTCCCCCGGTATATATCCCCATACCCCTCTCCCTTCTGGCTCCTGTACACAGCACACACTCACACATGAAGGGTTTTGGGGGCGTGTGTGTTCGGTGGGGTGTAGTGGATGGGGCCACGTAGGTGGTCCCCTTTGGTTGCACTCTGCAGTTCCCTGCCCCTGTTTTAATTACACCTTAGACATTACTACTTATCAAACACACTCACACACACACATTAGGTCTTGGGGGGTGGTTACACTGAGTGGCATCTGGTGGGCGGGGCTCTTTGGGTATGTAGGCTGCCCAGAGTCCCGCGCTCCCAGTTCTACAAGTTTGGCTGCCCCTCAATTTTAATTGCTCACTATTAGAAAATATTGAAGAGCCAGAAGGGTGAGGGGAGGGGTCTTCTTCGCACATCCCTGCTTCCTGGTGTCTGCTCGGGGCAGGAGGGGCCAGGAGGATTAATTAATTGTTCTGCTGGTTCGGGGTCTGTGGTGGCTGGGGGGTTGCTGGCCTCCTGGTGTGCCCGCTGCACTACACCCCAGCAGAGTCGAGGGAGGTAGGATGTGTGGATGTGTGGATGTATGGGACGTGAAAGTGTGTGTGGTAATGATTGGGCCTGGATCTGGGACTTGCTGTCGCCTGGCCTGCCTGTGTTTCTCCCGATGGGGCATCAGCGTTGCTTCTCCCCACTGCTCGCGACTTCACCCACCTGTGGGCACGTCTTGACTCCCAGGGCACTTGGCCAGGGGCGCTGGGGCAGGCGCTGACCCACTTTGTGGCTGTCTGGGGCGCTTGGCCCTCCTGGGTATTGGGTGGGGCCACTGCCGGGGGGTTTGGGGGCGCTCGGGCTCCTGGGGCCCAGGTCCAGTGCACGGCCCATGTCTGAGCGGCTGGGGCTTGGCGGGGTCGGTGGGCTGTTGCCCCTGGTTCCCGGAGTGCCTCTGCCCTATGCTTATGGGGGCTCTTTCCGGGGGCTTCCTCTGCAGTCTTCTGGGTGGATGCGCGGTTGCCCCTGCGGTGGGCTGCCTGGGTTCTGTGCTCTGTGGAGGCTGCTGGTGGCCTGGGTCTTGTGGCCCTCTCTGCCTGCTTCTGATTGCTTGGGGGGGGGCTGTGGATTGTGGCCCTGTACGCTTATACACTCATAACTAAGCACGGTTATCATGTAGGTCCTGTGCCATGGGTGTTGCATGTTCTCACACACACACACACACATTCATTAGTCCAGTAGCATGGTCACTAAGCAGTTGATGTATTATCATGTCGTCTCAGGTCATCTATATCCACAGCTGTGTTGTATGCGATTGCCGCTTCTTGTGCTTGTTTTTGTTTGTTTGTGTGTTTGTTTTTTCTCTGCTTGTCTGCTTTCAGGTGCTTCTGGTGGCGCTAAGGCTGGATTCCCCTCATAGGCCATGGATTGTTGTCTGTTTTGTTTTTTACAGGTGTAGCAGCTGGTTGTCTGGTTTTTGTTTCTATTTTTGTTCTGTTTCCTCTTCTTTCCTCTTCTTCTTTCCTTGTCCCCCGGTCCGGTTCAGTTCAGTTCATGTCATATATTGTAAACAGAAATAAATAAATTGGCATCAAGGGGAGCTTTACATTTATAAAACTTCCCTTGGCAAAACAAATCTGTTTGGCATCAAAGGTATTCAGACTACAATTCTTCTGACATAATGCTGAACAGGACAAGGGGAAAAAAAAGTAAAGAAGACAGTTCTGCCGAAAGCCAGGGATAGACCTATTCTAAATTCTATACTTTTTAAAAGGGGCGTGTTTATCAACTATGGAATTAGAAGATTTACAAAAATGGTCAAGTGCTAGATCTTCATCTGGGATTTTAACAGTGTCATATAACTATTCAACAGATCAGTTAAAAAAAAGCCTGCTCATGGAGATGTTTCAGGATCTGGATACCAAGCGTGTACCTAATGTTTTCATTTTTGCAATTCTGATACAGGCTATTGAGCAGTGATAACTAACACCAAGTTCAGATACTGCGGATTTTCTACCTTTGATTTGTTAAGATTGAGCCAATCAGGGACAACCTTGAAGGATCTCTTTGGTTTTGTAGGATCTGTAATTACCTGAGAAAGGTTGATATTGGTACACACCTTTTTTAAATGATCAGAGGCAGAGTTCAACTTGTTTAAATTAAAATTGCCACACAGAGATTGGGTTTAGGCCACATGCACACAGAATGACATCAACAAATATAAGAAATATTAAACATTTACACATAGATTTTTGAATATATGTAGAGGAATGATACTTTGAAATGTGCTCATTGCGGAGTTATGATCAGTTGAGTAATGAAGGTTGAACTATTCTGGGAAAGAGGTTCTATTCCCAGCATCATGATGGACACTCCTGATATAGAAGGTTTCGCTAACGCATTGGAATTGTTTTACTATTTTCATATGCATGTGCAATGAAGAATTGCTTGCTGCTGATAAATGCAAAGAAGAACAGCTTACACATAGATGCTCACATATAGGCTGCTGAATGCAATGAAGACCTGCTTATCAAGTAAAGTTCAATGTCAATGTGTAATATTCAATTAGGATTTGCAAAACAGTGAAGTTAAACAATGAATGGGTCCATAGTCGGTATGAGAAGACTACAGGAATATTTACCTGGGTGTACGTTCAAACAGAGATGAGAAAATTACGATAAATAATTGTTTGTTTGTTTGTTAGTATGTATATGAATGTTATGTGTATAAACTGTGTTGAGTTATAGTTACTCAGTAGTGTCTCAGTGAAACAACCGACGGGGGAAGCCTTGCGGTGACAACAAAAGCAGTGTTTTACTGATCAGTCAAGTTGCTCCAGTGTACTCCATACAAACTGGTTGGCTACTGAAGGGATAGAAAATGGGGAATACTTGTTTTAAAGCAAACAAGGAATTAGATGGGAAAAATACATGTTTTAACGGGACCCAGACAATATTAAATACTCAGACAGATGGGAGAAGAAGTGTAGTTTTGTAGGAAATCACAAAATTATTACATAGAATTAGTGAAATCAATTGAAGAATGCCTTTCTGAAGAGCTGTTTACCACAGATGAGCAGCTTTGCGACCAAGCACATTGTAGATCGCTTTACTGCCAAAATGATCTAATTTAATGGATTGGTTTAGACATGCATAACAGCATTTTAAGAACAAAGAGAGAAACAAAAAGGGACAACGCTTCATGGTGGAAAGTGATGTATAAATAACTGTGTATATGATGAAGGGGGTGGCAACACCCATTCCGAAATCCCGCCATTCCGACATCCCGCTATTCCGACATCCCACCATTCCGACATACCACCATTCCGACATACCACCATTCCGACATGCAAACGTCCCACCATTCCGACATCCCACCATTGCGACATCCCGCTATTTTGACGTTCAAATGTCCCACCATTCCGACAAGGCTTTCCGTATAAGGAAATGTGTGTTACTCAACAGGTGAGTCCCTTCTTTCTGTTCATGCAATTTATATGTTTAACACATGTTTATAGACAAGCGTTATTAAAAACACAAAGTCTCGGCAACTGGAGGAGGAGAAGCAGTCCGCGGTGGTTTTCAATCACACACTCCAATGCCACTTGTTTCAACTTCCGAAAATTTAATCCAGGAAAAAAAGGCTTACAAACATGGACCAAAACGGCTCCATAACACGCACAAGAATCCAAAAGAAACGAAAGTTAACTAAAAGAAAGCAAATAAACAGTATGAAGTGGTCAAAATTGGTTTTACGCATGCCTATGTGCGTCTGGCACATGCGTCTTCGAGCTGTCCCACGTTGGTTTGTGGATGAAAGCTATATGTTCAGCTGTAATGTCATGTATAAACAATCTCTACATGACATTTACTCCCAGGTGTGACCAGTTACGTCCTTAAGATATCAACAGGCTGTATAAAGCTACAACCGTTGCGGCTGTGTGTTTGTGCCAAATGCGCAAAACCCATCCGCGCTTCCCAAAATTGGAGTGAGTACTCATAAATCACGTGAATAACATGAATAAACGTTTTTACTGCATTTTGTTGTGTTTTATACGTTCTATGCTGTCATTTCTCTCTTCTCCTTTTGGCAAGGCAAGGCAGAGTGCTCGCAACTGTGTCCTGTGGAGTAGCCGTGATATCTGTAATTGCAATTATTACTTTTGCATATGATGACAGCGTGCAAAAGACGCATGGGCTCTGTGGAGAGCTCCGCTCCAGCTGGCTGCTGTGACAGCTCACTGACACTGTATTTCTGCTTAATCAGTTTCAGTCTCGCCAGAGTTACATTAATATCTGTATTTTTATATTTGAAATTCAGGGGATTTTGATAATAGATTATTAAAGTTTGTTTGCGAGGCTGTGGCCTCTGCATGTGCAAAGCTTGTGCGCCAAACTTTAGGGCGTATTTGCGCCGGCATATCATTAGTGCAAAATGTTTTGGGTAAAAAATAGGCTATTAAAAGGAACTGTCGGAATGGCGGTATGTTAAAAAAAACAAAAAACATACCGCCATTCCGACCATAGGAGGAAAAAAGTGTCGGAATGGTGGGACGTTTGATAAAAAATTAAGTGTCGTCATTCCGACAATTGGAGACCCATGTCGGAATGGCGAGATGTCGGAATGGCAGCATGTAACCATGATGAAGGAGAGACCATTTGAGCAGCACAGCCATTTCGCAGCACAGGGACAGCAATCCAAGTTACAGGATCTCCCACGTGGTATCACCTGTCACATTGTGTCAAGGCATCAACAGAAGATAAAATCACCAAACTCAAGGACAAAAAGACAAAGACTCCGGTGAACGAAGACAGAGGACTGACAAACCAGAAATACAAAAGGATTCTCGATATCAAGATCCAGAAGAAGAGGCTAACAATGCCACGAACACTTACGATGCTGGGAATGATGCCAGCAATGAACAGAGAAGAAGATTCAGTGTCATCAATCTGCATTACGTGCCTCTAATGAGGGGGTGAATATAGAATCCTCAACGATTACAACGTCTCTGGGAACTGTGACAACAACAAGGTTTAAACCATTTTGATATATATTGTAACCTATTGTCTAAGGAATAGTGCTGAAAATTAGGTAAATCTAATCCACCACTGTCCTTGGTCTTCTGTAGGGTTTTTAAACTAATACGTGGTGGTTTGTTTTTCCACAGAAATTTGGAGATGCATGAATCTAGTGACTTAAACCAAGTAGCAGATGGTTTTATGGGGATCATTGAGAACAAATAGTTAACTTTTGGTAGTATCATCATTTTAATGGATGTAACTCTCCCCATAAGTGATATAGGTAAGGACTTCCAACGAGAGATCGTCCTCTACTGTCTTTAATAATTGCACATAATTTAGCTTTGTTAGCTCTGAGAGCCTGGAGGAAATGTTTATGCCTAAACATCTAATATTTCCTGACTGTAAAGTGATCGCAGGTATATTATGGACCCTACAGTTAATGGGCAGAACTGTGGTCTTAGACCAGTTGATAGAGTAGTCAGAAAGTGCTGAGAATTTATTTATGAGTGTGATCGTGTGACTGAGAGACGTCTGTGAGTTCTGAAGGAAAAGTAATACATCATCAGCATAAAGACTTATTTTATGCTCAATATTTTGGGATTAATTACTCACAAACGGGTAAGAAAAGGTAGTATTGCCAGACCATACATGATCAAAACAGGGAGCGGAGGTGGTTCAGCTGCAAGGTGTGAATGTCTGACTATAGTTTGTAAAAAGCGGGTAAGATAAGGTGCGAATGCCCGACAATGTATGATCAAAAGAGGGAGCGGAGGTTTTTGGCTACAAGAAGGTTTGAATGTCCGACCATAGTTTGTAAAAAGCGGGTAAGAAAAGGTTACCATACATCATCAAAAGCAGGAGTGGATGTGTTCGGCTACAAGAAGATTTGAATGTCCATCAATAATTGCTTTAAAACATGAAAGAAAATTTTCGAATATCAAACCGTACATGATCATAAGCGGGAGAGGAGTTGTTCAGCTGCAAGAAGGTGTGAATGTCCACCCATAATTACTGAAAAATGGGTAAGAAAAGGTGAAAATGCCCAACCATACATCATCAAAAGCAGGAGTGGATGTGTTCGGCTACAAGAAGGTTTGAATGTCCGACCATAGTTTGTAAAAAGCGGGTAAGAAAAGGTTCGAATGCCCGAACATAGACCATCAAAAGAGGGAGCGGAGGTGTTCCGCTCTAAGAAGGTGTAAATGTCCGACCTTAGTTGGTAAAAAGCGGGTAAGAAAAGGTTAAAATACCCGACTGTACACAATCAATAGCGGGAGCGGAGTTGTTTGGCTACAAGAAGGTGTGAAAGTCCGACCACGGTTTGTAAAAAGCGGGTAAGAAAAGGTTCGAATGCCCGAATATATACCATCAAAAGTGGAAGTGGATGTGTTCGGCTGCAAGAAGTTGTGAACGTCCGACCAAAGTTTGTAAAAAGCAGTTAAGAAAAGGTTCGAATATCCAACCAAACATAATCAAAAGCGGGAGCAGAGCTGTTTGACTGCAAGTAGGTGTGAATGTCAGATAATAATTTGCAAAAAGCTGATGAGAAAGGGTGAGAATGCCCGGCTATACACCATCAAATGCGGGAGCGGAAGTGTTTGGCTGTGAGTAGGTGTGAATGTCCAACCATAATTGCTGAAAAATGTGTTAGAAGAGACTAGAATGCCGGCCAAGACATCATCAAATGCGGGAGCGGAGTTGTTCGGCTGTGAGTAGGTGTGAATCTCCGAGCATAGTTTGTAAAAAGGGGGTAAGAATAGGTTCGAATGCCCGAACATACACTATCAAAACAGGGAGCTGAGGTGGCTCAGCTGCAAGGTGTGAATGTCTGACTATAGTTTGTAAATAAGGTGCGAATGCCCAACAATGTATAATCAAAGGAGGGAGCGGAGGTTTTCGGCTACAAGAAGGTTTGAATGTCCGACCATAGTTTGTAAAAAGCGGGTAAGAAAAGGTTAAAATGCCTGACTATACACCATCAAAAGCGGGAGCAGAGGTGTTCCGCTGTAAGACGGTGTGAATGTCCGACCATATTTGGTAAAAAGCGGGTAAGAAAAGGTTAAAATACCCGACTGTACACAATCAATAGCGGGAGAGGAGGTGTTCAGCTGCAAGAAGGTGTGAATGTCCACCCATAATTACTGAAAAATGGGTAAGAAAAGGTGCGAATGCCAAACCATACATTATCAAAAGCAGGTGTGAATGTCAGATCATAATTTGCAAAAAGCTGATGAGAAAGGGTGAGAATGCCCGACTATACACCATCAAATGCGGGAGCGGAGTTGTTCGGCTGTGAGTAAGTGTGAATCTCCGACCATAATTGCTGAAAAATGTTTTAGAAAAGGTAAGAAATCCGGTCCATACATCATCAAAAGCGGGAGAGGTGGTGTTCGGCTGCAAGTAGGTGTGAATGTCCAGGCATAATTACTAACAAACGGGTAAGAAAAGGTAGTATTGCCAGACCATACATGATCAAAACAGGGAGCGGAGGTGGTTCAGCTGCAAGAAGGTGTGAATGTCCGACTAAAGTTCAAATATATTAACAAAAGCGGGAGGAGAGGTCTTCGGATGAGAGTGGTTGAGAATTTCCAACCATAATCTATAAAATGCGGTGAAAAAAAAGGTGTGATAGAACACTAAAAGGTGGAGCGGAAGTGTTCGGCTGCAAGAAGGTGTGAATGTCCGACTATATTTGGTGAAAAGCAGGTGAAGCAAGGTCTGAATGCCCAACCTTACATCATCAAAAGCGAGATCAGAGGTGTTTGGCTGCAAGAAGGCCATAGTTTGCCAAAAGCGGGTAAGCTGCGAATGACCAACTAAATATCAACAAAAGTGGGGGCGGAGGTCTTCGGATGCAACTGGGTGTGAACATCCCACCATACAAGTATGGTGGAGAGGAAGCTGTGAACAGCCGACCATAGTTTGCAAAAAGCGGGTGAGACAAGGTGCGAATGTCCAACCATACATGATCACAACAGGGAGCGGAGGTGTTTGGCTGTGACAAGGTGTGAATGTCCACCCAAAATTAATGAAAAGCGGGCAAAAAGTAGGTTTGAATGCCCAACCATACATCATCAAAAGCAGGAGTGGATGTGTTCGGCTACAAGAAGGTTTGAATGTCCGAGCATAGTTTGTAAAAAGCGGGTAAGAAAAGGTTCGAATGCCCAAACATACACCATCAAAAGAGGGAGCGGAGGTGTTCCGCTGTAAGAAGGTGTGAATGTCCCACCATAGTTGGTAAAAAACGGGTAAGAAAAGGTTAAAATACCCGACTGTACACAATCAATAGCGGGAGCGGATGTGTTTGGCTACAAGAATGTGTGACAGTCCGACCATGGTTTGTAAAAAACAGGTATGAAAAGGTGCGAATGCCAAACAATGTATGATCAAAAGAGGGAGCGGAGGTTTTCGGCTACAAGAAGGTTTGAATGTCCGACCATAGTTTGTAAAAAGCGGGTAAGAAAAGGTTCAAATGCCTGACTATACACCATCAAAAGCGGGAGCGGAGGTGTTCGGCTACAAGAAGGTGTGAAAGTTCAACCATGGTTTGTAAAAAGCTGCTAAGAAAAGGTTCGAATGCCCGAATATATACCATCAAAAGCGGAAGCGGAGGTGTTCGGCTGCAAGAAGGTGTGAACGTCCGACCAAAGTTTGCAAAAAGCAGTTAAGAAAAGGTTCGAATGCCCGAATATATACCATCAAAAGCGGGAGCGGAGGTGTTCGGCTGCAAGAAGGTGTGAACGTCCGACCAAAGTTTGCAAAAAGCAGTTAAGAAAAGGTTCGAATGCCCGAATATATACCATCAAAAGCGGGAGCAGAGCTGTTCGACTGCAAGTAGGTGTGAATGTCCAGCCATAATTACTCACAAACGGGTAAGAAAAGGTAGTATTGCCAGACCATACATGATCAAAACAGGGAGCTGAGGTGGTTCAGCTGCAAGGTGTGAATGTCTGACTATAGTTTGTAAAAAGCGGGTAAGACAAGGTGCGAATGCCCTACAATGTATGATCAAAAGAGGGAGTGGAGGTCTTCGGCTGCAAGGTCTGAATGTCCAACCATAATTTCTAAAAACCGGGTAAGAAAAGGGTCGAAATTCCGACTATACACAATCAAAAGCGGGAGCGGGAGGTTTTCAGCTGCAAATCCTTCACTCAAACCAAGTGAAAACTGCTTTGTCCTTCATATTTATCAATGTCTAGATCGACTTCAACAAAGAACAACATTGTACTTTGCAGTAAAGAAAGAGCAAATCAAAAGTTTTAGGAATCCGAGAATAAGCTTATTTTCATGAGTTCTGCACGATTATTGATTTTACTATAAATGAATGCCTTCACTCAAACTATGTTAAAACTCCTTTGTCCTTCATATTTATCAATGTCTAGATTGACTTCAACAAAGAACAACACTGGACTTTGCAGTAGAAGAAAGAGCAACACTGAAGGATCAGTAATCCGAGAATAAGCTTATTTTCATACGTTCTGCATGATTTGGGATTTTATGTATAAAATGAATTCCTTCACTCAAACCAAGTTAAAACTGCTTTGTCCTTCATATTTATCAATGTCTAGATCGACTTCAACAAAGAACAACATTGTATTTTGCAGTAGAAGAAAAAGCAAGACTGAAGGATCAGGAATCCGAGAATAAGCTTCTTTTCATACGTTCTGCATGATTTGGGATTTCATGTATAAAATGAATTCCTTCACTCAAACCAAGTGAAAACTGCTTTGTCCTTCATATTTATCAATGTCTAGATTTACTTCAACAAAGAACAACATTGTATTTTGCAGTAGAAGAAATAGCAACTCTGAAGGATCAGGAATCCGAAAACAAGCTTATTTTCATACGTTCTGCTTGATTTGGGATTTTGCTATAAAATTAATTCCTTCACTCAAACAAAGTGGAAACTGCTTTGTCCTTCATATTTATCAATGTCTATATCGATTTCAACAAAGAACAAGGCTGTATTTTGCAGTATAGGAAAGAGCAACACTGGGGGATCAGGAATCCGAGAATAAGCTTACTTTCATGAGTCCTGCACGATTTCGGATTTTCCTATAAAATGAATTGCTTTGCTCAAACCAAGTTAAAATTGCTTTGTCCTTCATAGTTATCCATGTCTAAAATGTATCAAGCATAAAGTTCCTCATATTACCCTGAATGAGAAAGAAGCATCCCTTTGGTTGAGCAATACGTTCCTTTTGCGGAGTTATGCATGATTTCGGATTTTGCTATAAAATTCATTCCTTCACACCTTTTTTTTCACCGCATTTTATAGATTATGGTTGGAAATTTCAACCACTCTAATCCGAAGACCTCTCCTCCCGCTTTTGTTAATATATTTGAACTTTAGTTGGACATTCACCCCTTTTTGCAGCTAAACCACCTCCGCTCCCTGTTTTGATCATGTATGGTCTGGCAATACTACATTTTCTTACCCGTTTGTGAGTAATTATGGCTGGATATTCACACCTACTTGCAGCTGAACACAATCTCTCTCGCTTTTAATTATGTTTGGATATTCGAACCTTTTCTTTACTGCTTTTTGCCAACTTTGGTCGGACGTTCACACCTTCTTGCAGCCGAACACCTCCGCTTCCGCTTTTGATGGTATATATTCGGGCATTCGAACCTTTTCTTACCAGCTTTTTACAAACGATGGTTGGACTTTCACACCTTCTTGTAGCCGAACAACTCCGCTCCCGCTATTGATTGTGTACAGTCGGGTATTTTAACCTTTTCTTACCCGCTTTTTACCAACTATGGTCGGACATTCACACCGTCTTACAGCGGAACATCTCCGCTCCCGCTTTTGATGGTGTATAGTCAGGCATTTGAACCTTTTCTTACCCGCTTTTTACAAACTATGGTCGGACATTCAAACCTTCTTGTAGCCGAAAACCTCTGCTCCCTCTTTTGATTATACATTGTCGGGCATTCGCACCTTATCGTACCCGCTTTATACAAACTATAGTCAGACATTCACACCTTGGTGCTAAACCACCTCAGCTCCCTGTTTTGATCATGTATGGTCTGGCAATACTACCTTTTCTTACCCGTTTGTGAGTAATTATGGCTGGACATTCACACCTACTTGCAGCCGAACAGCTCTGCTCCCGCTTTTGATTTTGTTTGGTTGGATATTCGAACCTTTTCTTAACTGCTTTTTACAAACTTTGGTCGGACGTTCACACCTTCTTGCAGCCGAACACCTCCGCTTCCGCTTTTGATGGTATATTTTCGGGCATTCGAACCTTTTCTTACCAGCTTTTTACAAACCATGGTTGGACTTTCACACCTTCTTGTAGCCGAACAACTCCGCTCCCCCTATTGATTGTGTACAGTCGGGTATTTTAACCTCTTCTTCCCCACTTTTTACCAACTATGGTCGGACATTCACACCTTCTTACAGCGGAACACCTCCGCTCCCTCTTTTGATGGTGTATGTTTGGGCATTCGAACCTTTTCTTACCCGCTTTTTACAAACTAAAGTCGGACATTCAAACCTTCTTGTAGCCGAACACATCCACTCCTTCTTTTGATGATGTATGCTTGGGCATTCAAACCTACTTTTTGCCCTTTTTTCATTAATTTTGGGCGGACATTCACACCTTGTCACAGCCAAACACCTCCACTCCCTGTTTTGATCATGTATGGTTGGACATTCGCACCTTGTCTCACCCGCTTTTTGCAAACTATGGTCGGCTGTTCCCGGCTTCCTCTCCACCATACTTGTATGGTGGGATATTCACACCCACTTGCTTCCGAAGACCTTTTGTTGATATTTAGTCGGTCATTCGCAGCTTACCCGCTTTTTACAAACTATAGTCAGACATTCACACCTTGGTGCTGAACCACAGCTCCCTGTTTTGATCATGTATGGTCTGGCAATACTACCTTTTCTTACCCGTTTGTGAGTAATTATGGCTGGACATTCACACCTACTTGCAGTCGAACAGCTCTGCTCCCGCTTTTGATTATGTTTGGTTGGATATTCGAACCTTTTCTTAACTGCTTTTTACAAACTTTGGTTGGACGTTCACACCTTCTTGCAGCCGAACACCTCCGCTTCCGCTTTTGATGGTATATATTCGGGCATTCGAACCTTTTCTTAGCAGCTTTTTACAAACCATGGTTGGACTTTCACACCTTCTTGTAGCCGAACAACTCCGCTCCCGCTATTGATTATGTACAGTCGGGTATTTTAACCTTTTCTTACCCGCTTTTTACCAACTATGGTGGGACATTCACACCGTCTTACAGCGGAACATCTCCGCTCCCGCTTTTGATGGTGTATAGTCAGGCATTTGAACCTTTTCTTACCCGCTTTTTACAAACTATGGTCGGACATTCAAACCTTGTAGCCGAAAACCTCTGCTCCCTCTTTTGATAATACATTGTCGGGCATTCGCACCTTATCGTACCCGCTTTATACAAACTATAGTCAGACATTCACACCTTGTCACAGCCAAACACCTCCGCTCCCTGTTTTGATCATGTATGGTTGGACATTCGCACCTTGTCTCACCCGATTTTTGCAAACTATGGTCGGCTGTTCACAGCTTCCTCTCCACCATACTTGTATGGTGGGATATTCACACCCACTTGCATCTGAAGACCTTTTGTTGATATTTAGTCGGTCATTCGCAGCTTACCCGCTTTTTACAAACTATAGTCAGACATTCACACCTTGGTGCTGAACCACCTCAGCTCCCTGTTTTGATCATGTATGGTCTGGCAATACTACCTTTTCTTACCCGTTTGTGAGTAATTATGGCTGGACATTCACACCTACTTGCAGTCGAACAGCTCTGCTCCCGCTTTTGATTATGTTTGGTTGGATATTCGAACCTTATCTTAACTGCTTTTTACAAACTTTGGTCGGACGTTCACACCTTCTTGCAGCCGAACACCTCCGCTTCCGCTTTTGATGGTATATATTCGGACATTCGAACCTTTTCTTAGCAGCTTTTTACAAACCATGGTTGGACTTTCACACCTTCTTGTAGCCGAACAACTCCGCTCCCGCTATTGATTGTGTACAGTCGGGTATTTTAACCTTTTCTTACCCGCTTTTTACCAACTATGGTCGGACATTCACACCGTCTTACAGCGGAACACCTCCGCTCCCGCTTTTGATGGTGTATTGTCAGGCATTTGAACCTTTTCTTACCCGCTTTTTACAAACTATGGTCGGACATTCAAACCTTCTTGTAGCCAAAAACCTCCGCTCCCTCTTTTGATCATACATTGTCGGGCATTCGCACCTTTTCTTACCCGTTTTTTACAAACCATGGTCGGACTTTCAAACCTTCTTGTAGTCCAACACATCCACTCCTGCTTTTGATGATGTATGTTTGGGCATTCGCACCTTTTCTTACCCATTTTTCAGTAATTATGGGTGGACATTCACACCTTCTTACAGCTGAACACCTCCGCTCCCGCTTTTGATGGTGTATTGTCAGGCATTTGAACCTTTTCTTACCCGCTTTTTACAAACTATGGTCGGACATTCAAACCTTCTTGTAGCCAAAAACCTCCGCTCCCTCTTTTGATCATACATTTTCGGGCATTCGCACCTTTTCTTATCCGCTTTTTACAAACCATGGTCGGACTTTCACACCTTTTAGTAGCCGAACAACTCCGTACCCGCTACTGATTGTGTACAGTCGGGTATTTTAACCTTTTCTTACCCGTTTTTAACCAACTATGGTCGGACATTCACACCTTCTTACAGCGGAACACCTCCGCTCCCTCCTTTGATGGTGTATGTTCGGGCATTCGAACCTTTTCTTACCCGCTTTTTACAAACTATGGTCAGACCTGCTTTTGATGATGTATGGTTGGGCATTCGAACCTACTTGTTGCTCGCTTTTCATTAATTATGGGTGGACATTCACACCTTGTCTCAGCCAAACACCTCCGCTCCCTGTTTTGATCATGTATGGTTTGACATTCGCACCTTTGCTTACCCTCTTTTTATACTGATTGCTCAAGATTAAGTTGTTCTTTCTCAAACTACAAAATTTTTTTAGTTGTTGAAACTTGATTTGAAGTGGATAAATAAGGAAGACAAACAGTTTTAAGTCAGGCTGATAGCAATTAATTTTATAGCAAAATCTGTATTTCGTCATTTGTCGAGAGATGCTTATTGCTGAAGAAGTTCTTTCTCATTCTACAAAGTACAACGTTGTTTATCATTGAAACTTGATTAGACATGAATAAATATGAAGGACAAAGCAGTCTTAACATGGTTTGAGTTAAGGAATTCGTTTTATAGGAGAATCCGAATTCGTGCATAACTCGTAAAATAGAGCTTATTTTCGGATTCCTGAAGAATGAGTCTGGTTCTTTCTCATAATACAAAGTTTGTTGTTTATTGTTGAAACTTCATCAGACCGTTAGATATAGTCGGACTCACCTCGACGCACGGCTTGGGATCTGGAACCAGTACTCTTGAGAGGGGTTGGACTCTCTTCCACTCTGGAGTTGCCCGTGGTGAGAGGCGCAGAGCAGGTGTGGGCATACTTATTGCCCCCCGGCTGTGTGCCAGTACATTGGGGTTTACCCCAGTGAACGAGAGGGTAGCCTCCCTCCGCCTTTGGGTGGGGGGACGAGTCCTGACTGTTGTTTGTGCCTATGCGCCAAACAGCAGTTCAGAGTACCTACCCTTTTTGGAGTCTCTGGGGGAGGCACTGGAGAATGCTCCTACCGGAGACTCCCTCATTCTGCTGGGGGACTTCAATGCTCACATGGGCAATGAGAGTGAGACCTGGAGGGGTGTGATTGGGAGGAACGGCCCCCCCGATCTGAATCAGAGTGGTGTTATGTTGTTGGACTTCTGTGCCAGTCATAGACTGTCCATAACGAACACCATGTTCAGGCATAAGGGTGTCCATATGTGCACTTGGCACCAGGACACCCTTGGCCGCAGTTCGATGATCGACTTTGTGGTTGTATCATCGGACTTGCGGCCGTATGTCCTGGACACTCGGGTGAAGAGAGGGGCGGAGCTGTCAACTGATCACCACCTGGTGGTGAGTTGGCTCCGCTGGTGGGGGAGGATGCCGATCAGACCTGGCAGGCCCATACGTATTGTGAGGGTCTGCTGGGAGCGTTTGTCAGAATCCCCCGTCAGAAGGAGCTTTAACTCCCACCTCTGGCAGAGCTTCAACCATATTTGAGGTGGGGGACATTGAGTCCGAATGGGCCATGTTCCGTGACTCCATTGCCGAGGCAGCTGGTCGGAGTTGTGGCCGTAAGGTGGTCGGTGCCTGTCGTGGCGGCAACCCTCGAACCTGCTGGTGGACACCAGTGGTGAGGGAAGCCGTCAAGCTGAAGAAGGAGTCCTATCGGGCCTTTTTGGCCAGTGGGACCCTGGAAGAAGCTGATAGGTACCGACGGGCCAGACGGGCCACGGCTTCGGCGGTTGTGAGGCAAAAACTCGGGCCTGGGAGGAGTTCGGCAAGACCATGGAGAACGATTTCCGGACGGCCTCGAAAAGATTCTGGTCCACCATCCGGCGTCTCAGGGGGGGGGAAGCGGCTCACAGTCAACACTGTTTACAGTGGGGACGGGGCTTTGCTGACCTCAACTAGGGATGTTGTGAGTCGGTGGGGGGAGTACTTCGAGGAACTCCTCAATCCTACCAACACGTGCTCGGAAGAGGCAGAGTCGGAGAGCTCGGAGACGGGGCCACCCATTTCTGGGGCTGAGGTTGCCGAGGTGGTTAAAAAGCTCCTCGGTGGCAAGGCCCCGGGGGTGGATGAGGTCCGTCCTGAGTTTCTCAAGGCTCTGGATGTTGTAGGGCTGTCTTGGCTGACACGCCTCTGCAGTATCGCGTGGACATCGGGGACAGTGCCTCTGTACTGGCAGATTGGGGTGGTGGTCCCCCTCTTTAAAAAGGGGGACCGGAGGGTGTGTTCCAACTATAGGGGTATCACACTCCTCAGTCTCCCTGGTAAGGTCTAGTCGGGGGTATCGGAGAGGAGGATCCGTCGGATAATCGAGCCTCGGATTCAGGAGATGCAGTGTGGCTTTCGTCCTGGCCGTGGAACAGTGGACCAGCTCTATACCCTCGGCAGGATCCTGGAGGGTGCATGGGAGTTCGCCCAACCAGTCTACATGTGTTTTGTGGACTTGGAGAAAGCGTTCGACCGTGTCCCTCGTGGAGTCCTGTGGGGGGTGCTCCGGGAATATGGAGTGCCGGACCCCTTGATAGGGGCCGTTCGGTCTCTGTATGACCGGTGCCAGAGTTTGGTCCGCATTGCCGGCAGTAAGTCGGATACGTTTCCGGTGAGAGTTGGACTCCGTCAGGGCTGCCCTTTGTCACCGATTCTGTTCCTAACTTTTATGGACAGAATTTCTAGGCGGAGCCAGGGCGTTGAGGGTGTCCCATTTGGCGACCTCAGAATCGGGTCTCTGCTTTTTGCAGATGATGTGGTTCTATTAGCGTCGTCAGGCCGTGACCTTCAGCTCTCACTGGAGTGATTCGCAGCCGAGTGTGAAGCGGCTGGGATGAGAATCAGCACCTCCAAATCCGAGACTATGGTTCTCAGCCGGAAAAGGGTGGAATGCTCTCTCCGGGTCGGGAATGAGATCCTTCCCCAAGAGGAGGAGTTCAAGTATCTCGGGGTCTTGTTCACGAATGACGGACGAATGGAGCGGGAGATTGACGGGCGGATCGGTGCGGCGCCTGCAGTGTTGCAGGCTCTGCGTACTTACTGGTCAATCTACGTTCCCATCCTCACCTATGGTCACGAGTTGTGGGTAGTGACCGAAAGAACAAGATTGCGAATACAAGCGGCCGAAATGGGTTTCCTCCGCAGGGTGTCTGGGCTCTCCCTTAGAGATAGGGTGAGAAGCTCAGTCATCCGGGAGGGGCTCGGAGTAGAACCGCTGCTCCTCCGCATTGAGAGGAGTCAGATGAGGTGGCTCGGGCATCTGGTTAGGATGCCCCCTGGGCGCCTCCCTGGGGAGGTGTTCCGGGCACGTCCCACTGGGAGGAGACCCCGGGGGAGACCCAGGACACGTTGGAGAGACTATGTCTCTCGGCTGGCCTGGGAACGCCTCGGGGTCCCCCCGGAAGAGCTGGAGGAAGTGGCCGGGGACAGAGACGTCTGGGTTTCTCTGCTCAAGCTCCTGCCCCCGCGACCCGACCCCCGGATAAGCGGCAGATGATGGATGGATGGATGGATATATCCTCCACCAATCAGACTTACAACCCCCGACTAGGGTAGCAGAATTTCTAAGCATCTGTACCCCAAAACTACTATCAAAAATATATAAATTATTGTCTAAGATAGATGACACAATGTCTCTTCCATCCTCAAAATGGGAGGCAGATTTATCCATCAGTTCTGGTCATAGCTTCTAACCACAAATATGTTTGAACACCTTCATAAAGACTCGAAATCCTAATTTACAGCTCATACAATACAAAATCCTTCATAGAACACACTATACAGGACAAAGGATGTTCAGGATGGGTCTAACACACTCAAACATCTGCTCACATTGCACAGATAACACACCTGATGATTATGCACACGCTTTGGGGTTTTTCTGCGCCTGTCCAGAAGTTCTGGCTTGAAGTCTGTGAGGACCTATCAACATGGCTAAAGTGTAGCATCCCTGCATGCCCCACACTGTGCATACTGGGTGACTTAGACAACATCAACATGGAAATTAACTCAGCACACATGGTTGTCACAGTGTTATGTATCGCAAAGAAAACTATTCTCATGAACTGGAAAGCGAAGAACAATCTGTGTATTAACCAGTTTAGAAATTTTCTTTTAGATTATATTAGCATGGAAACAATGTCTGCCTCCTCAAAACATCAATTGGCTGAATTTCATTCTCTCTGGTCCCCTCTGATTAGTTTTATCACATAGTGGTGGTGGTGGGTTGCTGGGTGATGGTGGGTCTCAGGCCCGGGCTGCTGCGACTGGTGTGACCGGGTGGTTTGTTTGTTTGTTTTTTGATGTTGTTTGTTTGTTTTTTGTAGAGGTCCTCCTGGGTGGGGTTGGGTTGAGTGGGGTGGGGCGGGATGGGTACCTTCTGGGGGTACAGTAGCTCCCGGAATATGGTCGCTGCAGGCCCCGAGCCTGGTGGACATCAGGCCCTCCTGCCCATTGTTGGCTCCCAGGTAGCGGGGATGCCTATTGCAGCCAGTCCCTGGCTGCCCTCTCTGGGGGAGAGTAGCTCCCCCGTTATATATCCCCATACCCCTCTCCCTTCTGGCTCCTGTACACAGCACACACTCACACATGAAGGGTTTTGGGGGCGTGTGTGTTCGGTGGGGTGCAGTGGATGGGGCCACGTAGGTGGTCCCCTTTGGTTGCACTCTGCAGTTCCCTGCCCCTGTTTTAATTACACCTTAGACATTAGTACTTATCAAACACACTCACACACACACATTAGGTCTTGGGGGGTGGTTACACTGAGTGGCATCTGGTGGGCGGGGCTCTTTGGGTATGTAGGCTGCCCAGAGTGCCGCGCTCCCAGTTCTACAAGTTTGGCTGCCCCTCAATTTTAATTGCTCACTATTAGAAAATATTGAAGAGCCAGAAGGGTGAGGGGAGGGGTCTTCTTCGCACACCCCTGCTTCCTGGTGTCTGCTCGGGGCAGGAGGGGCCAGGAGGATTAATTAATTGTTCTGCTGGTTCGGGGTCTGTGGTGGCTGGGGGGTTGCTGGCCTCCTGGTTCGCCCGCTGCACTACACCCCAGCAGAGTCGAGGGAGGTAGGATGTGTGGATGTGTGGATGTATGGGACGTGAAAGTGTGTGTGGTAATGATTGGGCCTGGATCTGGGACTTGCTGTCGCCTGGCCTGCCTGTGTTTCTCCCGATGGGGCATCAGCGTTGCCTCTCCCCACTGCTCGTGACTTCACCCACCTGTGGGCACGTCTTGACTCCCAGGGCACTTGGCCAGGGGCGCTGGGGCAGGCGCTGACCCACTTTGTGGCTGTCTGGGGCGCTTGGCCCTCCTGGGTATTGGGTGGGGCCTCTGCCGGGGGGTTTGGGGGCGCTCGGGCTCCTGGGGCCCAGGTCCAGTGCACGGCCCATGTCTGGGCGGCTGGGGCCTGGCGGGGTCGGTGGGCTGTTACCCCTGGTTCCCGGAGTGCCTCTGCCCTATGCTTATGGGGGCTCTTTCCGGGGGCTTCCTCTGCAGTCTTCTGGGTGGATGCGTGGTTGCCCCTGCGGTGGTTTGCCTAGGTTCTATGCTCTGTGGGGGCTGCTGGTGGCCTGGGTCTTGTGGCCCTCTCTGCCTGCTTCTGATTGCTTGGGGGGGGGGGGGGGGGGGGGGCTGTGGATTGTGGCCCTGTACGCTTATACACTCATAACTAAGCACGGTTATCATGTAGGTCCTGTGCCATGGGTGTTGCATGTTCTCACACACACACACACACATTCATTACTCCAGTAGCATGGTCACTAAGCAGTTGATGTATTATCATGTCGTCTCAGGTCATCTATATCCACAGCTGTGTTGTATGCGATTGCCGCTTCTTGTGCTTGTTTTTGTTTGTTTGTGTGTTTGTTTTTTCTCTGCTTGTCTGCTTTCAGGTGCTCCTGGTGGCGCTAAGGCTGGATTCCCCTCATAGGCCATGGATTGTTGTCTGTTTTGTTTTTTACAGGTGTAGCAGCTGGTTGTCTGGTTTTTGTTTCTATTTTTGTTCTGTTTCCTCTTCTTTCCTCTTCTTCTTTCCTTGTCCCCCGGTCCGGTTCAGTTCAGTTCATGTCATATATTGTAAACAGAAATAAATAAATGGGCATCAAGGGGAGCTTTACATTTATAAAACTTCCCTTGGCAAAACAAATCTGTTTGGCATCAAAGGTATTCAGACTACAATTCTTCTGACATAATGCTGAACAGGACAAGGGGAAAAAAAAGTAAAGAAGACAGTTCTGCCGAAAGCCAGGGATAGACCTGTTCTAAGTTCTATACTTTTTAAAAGGGGCGTGTTTATCAACTATGGAATTAGAAGATTTACAAAAATGGTCAAGTGCTAGATCTTCATCTGGGATTTTAACAGTGTCATATAACTATTCAACAGATCAGTTAAAAAAAAGCCTGCTCATGGAGATGTTTCAGGATCTGGATACCAAGCGTGGACCTAATGTTTTCATTTTTGCAATTCTGATACAGGCTATTGAGCAGTGATAACTAACACCAAGTTCAGATACTGCGGATTTTCTACCTTTGATTTGTTAAGATTGAGCCAATCAGGGACAACCTTGAAGGATCTCTTTGGTTTTGTAGGATCTGTAATTACCTGAGAAAGGTTGATATTGGTACACACCTTTTTTAAATGATCAGAGGCAGAGTTCAACTTGTTTAAATTAAAATTGCCACACAGAGATTGGGTTTAGGCCACATGCACACAGAATGACATCAACAAATATAAGAAATATTAAACATTTACACATAGATTTTTGAATATATGTAGAGGAATGATACTTTGAAATGTGCTCATTGCGGAGTTATGATCAGTTGAGTAATGAAGGTTGAACTATTCTGGGAAAGAGGTTCTATTCCCAGCATCATGATGGACACTCCTGATATAGAAGGTTTCGCTAACGCATTGGAATTGTTTTACTATTTTCATATGCATGTGCAATGAAGAATTGCTTGCTGCTGATAAATGCAAAGAAGAACAGCTTACACATAGATGCTCACATATAGGCTGCTGAATGCAATGAAGACCTGCTTATCAAGTAAAGTTCAATGTCAATGTGTAATATTCAATTAGGATTTGCAAAACAGTGAAGTTAAACAATGAATGGGTCCATAGTCGGTATGAGAAGACTACAGGAATATTTACCTGGGTGTACGTTCAAACAGAGATGAGAAAATTGCGATAAATAATTGTTTGTTTGTTTGTTAGTATGTATAGGAATGTTATGTGTATAAACTGTGTTGAGTTATAGTTACTCAGTAGTGTCTCAGTGAAGCAACCGACGGGGGAAGCCTTGCGGTGACAACAAAAGCAGTGTTTTACTGATCAGTCAAGTTGCTCCAGTGTACTCCATACAAACTGGTTGGCTACTGAAGGGATAGAAAATGGGGAATACTTGTTTTAAAGCAAACAAGGAATTAGATGGGAAAAATACATGTTTTAACGGGACCCAGACAATATTAAATACTCAGACAGATGGGAGAAGAAGTGTCGTTTTGTAGGAAATCACAAAATTATTACATAGAATTAGTGAAATCAATTGAAGAATGCCTTTCTGAAGAGCTGTTTACCACAGATGAGCAGCTTTGCGACCAAGCACATTGTAGATCGCTTTACTGCCAAAATGATCTAATTTAATGGATTGGTTTAGACATGCATAACAGCATTTTAAGAACAAAGAGAGAAACAAAAAGGGACAACGCTTCATGGTGGAAGGTGATGTATAAATAACTGTGTATATGATGAAGGGGGTGGCAACACCCATTCCGAAATCCCGCCATTCCGAAATCCCGCTATTCCGACATCCCACCATTCCGACATACCACCATTCCGACATACCACCATTCCGACATGCAAACGTCCCACCATTCCGACATCCCACCATTGCGACATCCCGCTATTCTGACGTTCAAATGTCCCACCATTCCGACAAGGCTTTCCGTATAAGGAAATGTGTGTTACTCAACAGGTGAGTCCCTTCTTTCTGTTCATGCAATTTATATGTTTAACATGTTTATAGACAAGCGTTATTAAAAACACAAAGTCTCGGCAACTGGAGGAGGCGAAGCAGTCCGCGGTGGTTTTCAATCACACACTCCAATGCCACTTGTTTCAACTTCCGAAAATTTAATCCAGGAAAAAAAGGCTTACAAACATGGACCAAAACGGCTCCATAACACGCACAAGAATCCAAAAGAAACGAAAGTTAACTAAAAGAAAGCAAATAAACAGTATGAAGTGGTCAAAATTGGTTTTACGCATGCCTATGTGCGTCTGGCACATGCGTCTTCGGGCTCTCCCACGTTGGTTTGTGGATGAAAGCTATATGTTCAGCTGTAATGTCATGTAAAAACAATCTCTACATGACATTTAGTCCCAGGTGTGACCAGTTAGGTCCTTAAGATATCAACAGGCTGTATAAAGCTACAACCGTTGCGGCTGGTAAGGACTTCCAACGAGAGATCGTCCTCTACTGTCTTTAATAATTGCACATAATTTAGCTTTGTTAGCTCTGAGAGCCTGGAGGAAATGTTTATGCCTAAATATCTAATATTTCCTGACTGTAAAGTGATCGCAGGTATATTATGAACCCTACAGTTAATGGGCAGAACTGTGGTCTTAGACCAGTTGATAGAGTAGTCAGAAAGTGCTGAGAATTTATTTATGAGTGTGATCGTGTGACTGAGAGACGTCTGTGAGTTCTGAAGGAAAAGTAATACATCATCAGCATAAAGACTTATTTTATGCTCAATATTTTGGGATTAATTACTCACAAACGGGTAAGAAAAGGTAGTATTGCCAGACCATACATGATCAAAACAGGGAGCGGAGGTGGTTCAGCTGCAAGGTGTGAATGTCTGACTATAGTTTGTAAAAAGCGGGTAAGATAAGGTGCGAATGCCCGACAATGTATGATCAAAAGAGGGAGCGGAGGGTTTTGACTACAAGGTTTGAATATCCGACCATAGTTTGTAAAAAGCGGGTAAGAAAAGGTTACCATATATCATCAAAAGCAGGAGTGGATGTGTTCGGCTTCAAGAAGATTTGAATGTCCATCAATAATTGCTTTAAAACATGAAAGAAAATTTTCGAATATCAAACCGCACATGATCATAAGCGGGAGAGGAGTTGTTCAGCTGCAAGAAGGTGTGAATGTCCACCCATAATTACTGAAAAATGGGTAATAAAAGGTGAAAATGCCCAACCATACATCATCAAAAGCAGGAGTGGATGTGTTCGGCTACAAGAAAGTTTGAATGTCCGACCATAGTTTGTAAAAAGCGGGTAAGAAAAGGTTCGAATGCCCGAATATAGACATTCAAAAGAGGGAGCGGAGGTGTTCCGCTGTAAGAAGGTGTAAATGTCCGACCATAGTTGGTAAAAAGCGGGTAAGAAAAGGTTCAAATGCCTGACTATACACCATCAAAAGCGGGAGCGGAGGTGTTCCGCTGTAAGAAGGTGTGAATGTCCAACCGCAGTTGGTAAAAAGCTGGTAAGAAAATGTTCGAATGCCCGAATATATACCATCAAAAGCGGAAGCGGAGGTGTTCGACTGCAAGTAGGTGTGAATGTCCAGCCATAATTACTCACAAACGGGTAAGAAAAGGTAGTATTGCTAGACCATACATGATCAAAACAGGGAGCTGAGGTGGTTCAGCTGCAAGGTGTGAATGTCTGACTATAGTTTGTAAAAAGCGGGTAAGACAAGGTGCTAATGCCCGACAATATATGATCAAAAGAGGGAGTGGAGGTCTTCGGCTGCAAGGTCTGAATGTCCAACCATAATTTCTAAAAACCGGGTAAGAAAAGGCTCGAAATTCCGACTATACACAATCAAAAGCGGGAGCGGGAGGTTTTCAGCTGCAAATCCTTCACTCAAACCAAGTGAAAACTGCTTTGTCCTTCATATTTATCAATGTCTAGATCGACTTCAACAAAGAACAACATTGTACTTTGCAGTAAAGAAAGAGCAAATCAAAAGTTTTAGGAATCCGAGAATAAGCTTATTTTCATACGTTCTGCATGATTTGGGATTTTATGTATAAAATGAATTCCTTCACTCAAACCAAGTTAAAACTGCTTTGTCCTTCATATTTATCAATGTCTAGATCGACTTCAACAAAGAACAACATTGTATTTTGCAGTAGAAGAAAAAGCAACACTGAAGGATCAGGAATCCGAGAATAAGCTTCTTTTCATACGTTCTGCATGATTTGGGATTTTATGTATAAAATGAATTCCTTCACTCAAACCAAGTGAAAACTGCTTTGTCCTTCATATTTATCAATGTCTAGATCGACTTCAACAAAGAACAACATTGTATTTTGCAGTAGAAGAAAAAGCAACACTGAAGGATCAGGAATCCGAGAATAAGCTTCTTTTCATACGTTCTGCATGATTTGGGATTTTATGTATAAAATGAATTCCTTCACTCAAACCAAGTGAAAACTGCTTTGTCCTTCATATTTATCAATGTCTAGATTTACTTCAACAAAGAACAACATTGTATTTTGCAGTAGTAGAAAGAGCAACACTTGAAGGAACAGGAATCCGAGAATAAGCTTATTTTCATACGTTCTGCATGATTTGGGATTTTATGTATAAAATGAATTCCTTTACTCAAACTATGTTAAAACTGCTTTGTCCTTCATATTTATCAATGTCTAGATTGACTTCAACAAAGAACAACATTGTATTTTGCAGTAGAAGAAATAGCAACACTGAAGGATCAGGAATCCGAAAACACGCTTATTTTCATACGTTCTGCTTGATTTGGGATTTTGCTATAAAATTAATTCCTTCACTCAAACAAAGTGGAAACTGCTTTGTCCTTCATATTTATCAATGTCTATATCGATTTCAACAAAGAACAAGGCTGTATTTTGCAGTATAGGAAAGAGCAACACTGGAGGATCAGGAATCCGAGAATAAGCTTACTTTCATGAGTCCTGCACGATTTCGGATTTTCCTATAAAATGAATTGCTTTGCTCAAACCAAGTTAAAATTGCTTTGTCCTTCATAGTTATCCATGTCTAAAATGTATCAAGCATAAAGTTCCTCATATTACCCTGAATGAGAAAGAAGCATCCCTTTGGTTGAGCAATACGTTCCTTATGCGGAGTTATGCATGATTTCGGATTTTGCTATAAAATTCATTCCTTCACACCTTTTTTTTTCACCGCATTTTATAGATTATGGTTGGAAATTTCAACCACTCTAATCCGAAGACCTCTCCTCCCGCTTTTGTTAATATATTTGAACTTTAGTTGGACATTCACCCCTTTTTGCAGCTAAACCACCTCCGCTCCCTGTTTTGATCATGTATGGTCTGGCAATACTACATTTTCTTACCCGTTTGTGAGTAATTATGGCTGGATATTGACACCTACTTGCAGCTGAACACAATCTCTCTCGCTTTTAATTATGTTTGGATATTCGAACCTTTTCTTTACTGCTTTTTGCCAACTTTGGTCGGACTTTCACACCTTCTTGTAGCCGAACAACTCCGCTCCCGCTATTGATTGTGTACAGTCGGGTATTTTAACCTTTTCTTACCCGCTTTTTACCAACTATGGTCGGACATTCACACCGTCTTACAGCGGAACATCTCCGCTCCCGCTTTTGATGGTGTATAGTCAGGCATTTGAACCTTTTCTTACCCGCTTTTTACAAACTATGGTCGGACATTCAAACCTTCGTGTAGCCGAAAACCTCTGCTCCCTCTTTTGATTATACATTGTCGGGCATTCGCACCTTATCTTACCCGCTTTTTACAAACTATAGTCAGACATTCACACCTTGCAGCTGAACCACCTCAGCTCCCTGTTTTGATCATGTATGGTCTGGCAATACTACCTTTTCTTACCCCTTTGTGAGTAATTATGGCTGGACATTCACACCTACTTGCAGTCGAACAGCTCTGCTCCCGCTTTTGATTATGTTTGGTTGGATATTCGAACCTTTTCTTAACTGCTTTTTACAAACTTTGGTCGGACGTTCACACCTTCTTGCAGCCGAACACCTCCGCTTCCGCTTTTGATGGTATATATTCGGGCATTCGAACCTTTTCTTACCAGCTTTTTACAAACCATGGTTGGACTTTCACATCTTCTTGTAGCCGAACAACTCCGCTCCCCCTATTGATTGTGTACAGTCAGGTATTTTAACCTTTTCTTACCCGCTTTTTACCAACTATGGTCGGACATTCACACCGTCTTACAGCGGAACACCTCCGCTCCCGCTTTTGATGGTGTATAGTCAGGCATTTGAACCTTTTCTTACCCGCTTTTTACAAACTATGGTCGGACATTCAAACCTTCTTGTAGCCGAAAACCTCCGCTCCCTCTTTTGATCATACATTGTCGGGCATTCGCACCTTTTCTTACACGTTTTTTACAAACCATGGTCGGACTGTCACACATTCTTGTAGCCAAACACATCCGCTCCCGCTATTGATTGTTTACAGTCGGGTATTTTAACCTTTTCTTACCCGTTTTTTTACCAACTATGGTCGGACATTCACACCTTCTTACAGCGGAACACCTCCGCTCCCTCTTTTGATGGTGTATGTTTGGGCATTCGAACCTTTTCTTACCCGCTTTTTACAAACTATGCTCGGACATTCAAACCTTGTAGCCGAACACATCCACTCCTGCTTTTGATGATGTATGGTTGGGCATTCAAACCTACTTGTTGCCCGCTTTTCATTAATTTTGGGTCGACATTCACACCTTGTCACAGCCAAACACCTCCGCTCCCTGTTTTGATCATGTATGGTTGGACATTCGCACCTTTTCTCACCCGCTTTTTGCCAACTATGGTCAGCTGTTCACAGCTTCCTCTCCACCATACCTGTATGGTGGGATATTCACACCCACTTGCATCCGAAGACCTTTTGTTGATATTTAGTCGGTCATTCGCAGCTTACCCGCTTTTGGCAAACTATGGCCTTCATGCAGCCAAACACCTCTGATCTCGCTTTTGATGATGTAAGGTTGGGCATTCAGACCTTGCTTCACCTGCTTTTCACCAAATATAGTCGGACATTCACACCTTCTTGCAGCCGAACACTTCCGCTCCACCTTTTAGTGTTCTATCACACCTTTTTTTTTCACCGCATTTTATAGATTATGTTTGGAAATTCTCAACCACTCTCATCCGAAGACCTCTCCTCCCGCTTTTGTTAATATATTTGAACTTTAGTCGGACATTCACACCTTCTTGCAGCTGAACCACCTCCGCTCCCTGTTTTGATCATGTATGGTCTGGCAATACTACCTTTTCTTACCCGTTTGTTAGTAATTCTGGCTGGACATTCACACCTACTTGCAGCCGAACACCACCTCTCCCGCTTTTGATGATGTATGGACCGGCATTCTTACCTTTTCTAACACATTTTTCAGCAATTATGGTCGGAGATTCACACTTACTCACAGCCGAACAACTCCGCTCCCGCATTTGATGGTGTATAGTCGGGCATTCTCACCCTTTCTCATCAGCTTTTTGCAAATTATGATCTGACATTCACACCTGCTTTTGATAATGTATGGTTGGGCATTCGCACCTTTTCTTACCCATTTTTCAGTAATTATGGGTGTACATTCACACCTTCTTGCAGCTGAACACCTCCTCTCCCGCTATTGATTGTGTACAGTCGGGTATTTTAACCTTTTCTTACCCGCTTTTTACCAACTATGGTTGGACATTCACACCGTCTTACAGCGGAACACCTCTGCTCCCGCTTTTGATGGTGTATAGTCAGGCGCTTGAACCTTTTCTTACCCGCTTTTTACAAACTATGGTCGGACATTCAAACCTTCTTGTAGCCGAAAACCTCCGCTCCCTCTTTTGATTATACATTGTTGGGCATTCGCACCTTATTTACAAACTATAGTCACACATTCACACCTTGCAGCTGAGCCACCTCAGCTCCCTGTTTTGATAGTGTATGTTCGGGCATTCGAACCTATTCTTACCCCCTTTTTACAAACTATGCTCGGAGATTCACACCTACTCACAGCCGAACAACTCCGCTCCCGCATTTGATGATGTATTGTCCGGCATTCTAGTCTCTTCTAACACATTTTTCAGCAATTATGGTCGGACATTCACACCTACTCACAGCCAAAAACTTCCGCTCCCGCATTTGATGTTGAATAGCCGGGCATTCTCACCCTTTCTCATCAGCTTTTTGCAAATTATGATCTGACATTCACACCTACTTGCAGTCGAACAGCTCTTTTCCCGCTTTTGATTATGTTTGGTTGGATATTCGAAACTTTTCTCAACTGCTTTTTACAAACTTTGGTCGGACGTTCACACCTTCTTGCAGCCGAACACATCCACTTCCACTTTTGATGGTATATATTCGGGCATTCGAACCTTTTCTTACCTGCTTTTTACAAACCGTGGTCGGACTTTAACACCTTCTTGTAGCCAAACAACTCCGCTCCCGCTATTGATTGTGTACAGTCGGGTATTTTAACCTTTTCTTACCCGCTTCTTACCAACTATGGTCGGACATTTACACATTCTTACAGCGGAACACCTCCGCTCCCTCTTTTGATGGTCTATGTTCGGGCATTCGAACCTTTTCTTACCCGCTTTTTACAAACTATGGTCGGACATTCAAACCTTCTTGTAGCCGAACACATCCACTCCTGCTTTTGATGATGTATGGTTTGGAATTTTCACCTTTTCTTGCCCATTTTTCAGTAATTATGGGTGGACATTCACACCTTCTTGCAGCTGAACAACTCCTCTCCCGCTTATGATCATGTGCGGTTTGATATTCGAAAATTTTCTTTCATGTTTTAAAGCAATTATTGATGGACATTCAAATCTTCTTGTAGCCGAACACATCCACTCCTGCTTTTGATGATGTATGGTTTGGCATTCGCACCCTTTTTTTACCCATTTTTCAGGAATTTTGGGTGGACATTCAGACCTTCTTGTAGCCGAAAACCTCCGCTCCCTCTTTTGATCATACATTGTCGGGCATTCGCACCTTATCTTACCCGCTTTTTACAAACTATAGTCAGACATTCACACCTTGCAGCTGAACCACCTCCGCTCCCTGTTTTGATCATGTATGGTCTGGCAATACTGCCTTTTCTTACCCGTTTGTGAGTAATTAATCCCAAAATATTGAGCATAAAATAAGTCTTTATGCTGATGATGTATTACTTTTCCTTCAGAACTCACAGACGTCTCTCAGTCACACGATCACACTCATAAATAAATTCTCAGCACTTTCTGACTACTCTATCAACTGGTCTAAGACCACAGTTCTGCCCATTAACTGTAGGGTCCATAATATACCTGCGATCACTTTACAGTCAGGAAATATTAGATATTTAGGCATAAACATTTCCTCCAGGCTCTCAGAGCTAACAAAGCTAAATTATGTGCAATTATTAAAGACAGTAGAGGACGATCTCTCGTTGGAAGTCCTTACCTATATCACTTATGGGGAGAGTTACATCCATTAAAATGATGATACTACCAAAAGTTAACTATTTGTTCTCAATGATCCCCATAAAACCATCTGCTACTTGGTTTAAGTCACTAGATTCATGCATCTCCAAATTTCTGTGGAAAAACAAACCACCACGTATTAGTTTAAAAACCCTACACAAGACCAAGGACAGTGGTGGATTAGATTTACCTCATTTTCAGCACTATTCCTTAGACAATAGGTTACAATATATATCAAAATGGTTTAAACCTTGTTGTTGTCACAGTTCCCAGAGACGTTGTAATCGTTGAGGATTCTATATTCACCCCCTCATTAGAGGCACGTAATGCAGATTGATGACACTGAATCTTCTTCTCTGTTCATTGCTGGCATCATTCCCAGCATCGTAAGTGTTCGTGGCATTGTTAGCCTCTTCTTCTGGATCTTGATATCGAGAATCCTTTTGTATTTCTGGTTTGTCAGTCCTCTGTCTTCGTTCACCGGAGTCTTTGTCTTTTTGTCCTTGAGTTTGGTGATTTTTTCTTCTTTTGATGCCTTGACACAATGTGACAGGTGATACCACGTGGGAGATCCTGTAACTTGGACTGCTGTCCCTGTGCTGCGAAATGGCTGTGCTGCTCAAATGGTCTCTCCTTCATCATGGTTACATGCTGCCATTCCGACATCTCGCCATTCCGACATGGGTCTCCAATTGTCGTAATGGCGACACTTAATTTTTTATCAAACGTCCCACCATTCCGACACTTTTTTCCTCCTATGGTCGGAATGGCGGTATGTTTTTTGTTTTTTTTAACATACCGCCATTCCGACAGTTCCTTTTAATAGCCTATTTTTTACCCAAAACATTTTGCACTAATGATATGCCGGCGCAAATACGCCCTAAAGTTTGGCGCACAAGCTTTGCACATGCAGAGGCCACAGCCTCGCAAACAAACTTTAATAATCTATTATCAAAATCCCCTGAATTTCAAATATAAAAATACAGATATTAATGTAACTCTGGCGAGACTGAAACTGATTAAGCAGAAATACAGTGTCAGTGAGCTGTCACAGCAGCCAGCTGGAGCGGAGCTCTCCACAGAGCCCATGCGTCTTTTGCACGCTGTCATCATATGCAAAAGTAATAATTGCAATTACAGATATCACGGCTACTGCACAGGACACAGTTGCGAGCACTCTGCCTTGCCTTGCCAATAGGAGAAGAGAGAAATGACAGCATAGAACGTATAAAACACAACAAAATTCAGTAAAAACGTTTATTCATGTTATTCACGTGATTTATGAGTACTCACTCCAATTTTTGGAAGCGTGGATGGGCTTTGCGCATTTGGCACAAACACACAGCCGCAACGGTTGTAGCTTTATACAGCCTGTTGATATCTTAAGGACCTAACTGGTCACACAATGTCATGTAGAGATTGTTTTTACATGACATTACAGCTGAACATATAGCTTTCATCCACAAACCAACGTGGGAGAGCCCGAAGACGCATGTGCCAGACGCACATAGGCATGCGTAAAACCAATTTTGACCACTTCATACTGTTTATTTGCTTTCTTTTAGTTAACTTTCGTTTCTTTTGGATTCTTGTGCGTGTTATGGAGCCGTTTTGGTCCATGTTTGTAAGCCTTTTTTTCCTGGATTAAATTTTCGGAAGTTGAAACAAGTGGCATTGGAGTGTGTGATTGAAAACCACCGCGGACTGCTTCTCCTCCTCCAGTCGCCGAGACTTTGTGTTTTTAATAACGCTTGTCTATAAACATGTGTTAAACATATAAATTGCATGAACAGAAAGAAGGGACTCACCTGTTGAGTAACACACATTTCCTTATACGGAAAGCCTTGTCGGAATGGTGGGACATTTGAACGTCAGAATAGCGGGATGTCGCAATGGTGGGATGTCGGAATGGTGGTATGTCGGAATGGTGGGATGTCGGAATAGCGGGATGGCGGAATGGCGGGATTTCGGAATGGGTGTTGCCACCCCCTTCATCATATACACAGTTATTTATACATCACCTTCCACCATGAAGCGTTGTCCCTTTTTGTTTCTCTCTTTGTTCTTAAAATGCTGTTATGCATGTCTAAACCAATCCATTAAATTAGATCATTTTGGCAGTAAAGCGATCTACAATGTGCTTGGTCGCAAAGCTGCTCATCTGTGGTAAACAGCTCTTCAGAAAGGCATTCTTCAATTGATTTCACTAATTCTATGTAATAATTTTGTGATTTCCTACAAAACTACACTTCTTCTCCCATCTGTCTGAGTATTTAATATTGTCTGGGTCCCGTTAAAACATGTATTTTTCCCATCTAATTCCTTGTTTGCTTTAAAACAAGTATTCCCCATTTTCTATCCCTTCAGTAGCCGACCAGTTTGTATGGAGTACACTGGAGCAACTTGACTGATCAGTAAAACACTGCTTTTGTTGTCACCGCAAGGCTTCCCCTGTCGGTTGTTTCACTGAGACACTACTGAGTAACTATAACTCAACACAGTTTATACACATAACATTCCTATACATACTAACAAACAAACAAACAATTATTTATCGCAATTTTCTCATCTCTGTTTGAACGTACACCCAGGTAAATATTCCTGTAGTCTTCTCATACCGACTATGGACCCATTCATTGTTTAACTTCACTGTTTTGCAAATCCTAATTGAATATTACACATTGACATTGAACTTTACTTGATAAGCAGGTCTTCATTGCATTCAGCAGCCTATATGTGAGCATCTATGTGTAAGCTGTTCTTCTTTGCATTTATCAGCAGCAAGCAATTCTTCATTGCACATGCATATGAAAATAGTAAAACAATTCCAATGCGTTAGCGAAACCTTCTATATCAGGAGTGTCCATCATGATGCTGGGAATAGAACCTCTTTCCCAGAATAGTTCAACCTTCATTACTCAACTGATCATAACTCCGCAATGAGCACATTTCAAAGTATCATTCCTCTACATATATTCAAAAATCTATGTGTAAATGTTTAATATTTCTTATATTTGTTGATGTCATTCTGTGTGCATGTGGCCTAAACCCAATCTCTGTGTGGCAATTTTAATTTAAACAAGTTGAACTCTGCCTCTGATCATTTAAAAAAGGTGTGTACCAATATCAACCTTTCTCAGGTAATTACTGATCCTACAAAACCAAAGAGATCCTTCAAGGTTGTCCCTGATTGGCTCAATCTTAACAAATCAAAGGTAGAAAATCCGCAGTATCTGAACTTGGTGTTAGTTATCACTGCTCTATAGCCTGTATCAGAATTGCAAAAATGAAAACATTAGGTCCACGCTTGGTATCCAGATCCTGAAACATCTCCATGAGCAGGCTTTTTTTTAACTGATCTGTTGAATAGTTATATGACACTGTTAAAATCCCAGATGAAGATCTAGCACTTGACCATTTTTTTAAATCTTCTAATTCCACAGTTGATAAACACGCCCCTTTTAAAAAGTATAGAACTTAGAACAGGTCTATCCCTGGCTTTCGGCAGAACTGTCTTCTTTACTTTTTTTTCCCCTTGTCCTGTTCAGCATTATGTCAGAAGAATTGTAGTCTGAATACCTTTGATGCCAAACAGATTTGTTTTGCCAAGGGAAGTTTTATAAATGTAAAGCTCCCCTTGATGCCCATTTATTTATTTCTGTTTACAATATATGACATGAACTGAACTGAACCGGACCGGGGGACAAGGAAAGAAGAAGAGGAAAGAAGAGGAAACAGAACAAAAATAGAAACAAAAACCAGACAACCAGCTGCTACACCTGTAAAAAACAAAACAGACAACAATCCATGGCCTATGAGGGGAATCCAGCCTTAGCGCCACCAGGAGCACCTGAAAGCAGACAAGCAGAGAAAAAACAAACACCCAAACAAACAAAAACAAGCACAAGAAGCGGCAATCGCATACAACACAGCTGTGGATATAGATGACCTGAGACGACATGATAAAACATCAACTGCTTAGTGACCATGCTACTGGACTAATGAATGTGTGTGTGTGTGTGTGAGAACATGCAACACCCATGGCACAGGACCAACATGATAACCGTGCTTAGTTATGAGTGTATAAGCGTACAGGGCCACAATCCACAGCCCCCCCCCAAGCAATCAGAAGCAGGCAGAGAGGGCCACAAGACCCAGGCCACCAGCAGCCCCCACAGAGCACAGAACCCAGGCAGCCCACCGCAGGGGCAACCACGCATCCACCCAGAAGACTGCAGAGGAAGCCCCCGGAAAGAGCCCCCATAAGCATAGGGCAGAGGCACTCCGGGAACCAGGGGTAACAGCCCACCGACCCCGCCAGGCCCCAGCCGCCCAGACATGGGCCGTGCACTGGACCTGGGCCCAAGGAGCCCGAGCGCCCCCAAACCCCCCGGCAGAGGCCCCACCCAATACCCAGGAGGGCCAAGCGCCCCAGACAGCCACAAAGTGGGTCAGCGCCTGCCCCAGCGCCCCTGGCCAAGTGCCCTGGGAGTCAAGACGTGCCCACAGGTGGGTGAAGTCGCGAGCAGTGGGGAGAGGCAACGCTGATGCCCCATCGGGAGAAACACAGGCAGGCCAGGCGACAGCAAGTCCCAGATCCAGGCCCAATCATTACCACACACACTTTCACGTCCCATACATCCACACATCCACACATCCTACCTCCCTCGACTCTGCTGGGGTGTAGTGCAGCGGGCACACCAGGAGGCCAGCAACCCCCCAGCCACCACAGACCCCGAACCAGCAGAACAATTAATTAATCCTCCTGGCCCCTCCTGCCCCGAGCAGACACCAGGAAGCAGGGGTGTGCGAAGAAGACCCCTCCCCTCACCCTTCTGGCTCTTCAATATTTTCTAATAGTGAGCAATTAAAATTGAGGGGCAGCCAAACTTGTAGAACTGGGAGCCCGGCACTCTGGGCAGCCTACATACCCAAAGAGCCCCGCCCACCAGATGCCACTCAGTGTAACCACCCCCCAAGACCTAATGTGTGTGTGTGAGTGTGTTTGATAAGTAGTAATGTCTAAGGTGAAATTAAAACAGGGGCAGGGAACTGCAGAGTGCAACCAAAGGGGACCACCTACGTGGCCCCATCCACTACACCCCACCGAACACACACGCCCCCAAAACCCTTCATGTGTGAGTGTGTGCTGTGTACAGGAGCCAGAAGGGAGAGGGGTATGGGGATATATACCGGGGGAGCTACTCTCCCCCAGAGAGGGCAGCCAGGGACTGGCTGCAATAGGCATCCCCGCTACCTGGGAGCCAACAATGGGCAGGAGGGCCTGATGTCCACCAGGCTCGGGGCCTGCAGCGACCATATTCCGGGAGCTACTGTACCCCCAGAAGGTACCCATCCCGCCCCACCCCACTCAACCCAACCCCACCCAGGAGGACCTCTACAAAAAACAAACAAACAACATCAAAAAACAAACAAACAAACCACCCGGTCACACCAGTCACAGCAGCCCGGGCCTGAGACCCACCATCACCCAGCAACCCACCACCACCACTATGTGATAAAACTAATCAGAGGGGACCAGAGAGAATGAAATCCAGCCAATTGATGTTTTGAGGAGGCAGACATTGTTTCCATGCTAATATAATCTAAAAGAACATTTCTAAACTGGTTAATACACAATTGTTCTTCGCTTTCCAGTTCATGAGAATAGTTTTCTTTGCGATACATAACACTGTGACAACCATGTGTGCTGAGTTAATTTCCATGTTGATGTTGTCTAAGTCACCCAGTATGCACAGTGTGGGGCATGCAGGGATGCTACACTTTAGCCATGTTGATAGGTCCTCACAGACTTCAAGCCAGAACTTCTGGACAGGCGCAGAAAACCACAAAGCGTGTGCATAATCATCTGGTGTGTTATCTGTGCAATGTGAGCAGATGTTTGAGTGTGTTAGACCCAACCTGAACATCCTTTGTCCTGTATAGTGTGTTCTATGAAGGATTTTGTATTGTATGAGCTGTAAATTAGGATTTCGAGTCTTTATGAAGGTGTTCAAACATATTTGTGGTTAGAAGCTATGACCAGAACTGATGGATAAATCTGCCTCCCATTTTGAGGATGGAAGAGACATTGTGTCATCTATCTTAGACAATAATTTATATATTTTTGATAGTAGTTTTGGGGTACAGATGCTTAGAAATTCTGCTACCCTAGTCGGGGGTTGTAAGTCTGGTTAGTGGAGGATATATCCATCCATCCATCCATCATCTGCCGCTTATCCGGGGGTCGGGTCGCGGGGGCAGGAGCTTGAGCAGAGAAACCCAGACGTCTCTGTCCCCGGCCACTTCCTCCAGCTCTTCCGGGGGGACCCCGAGGCGTTCCCAGGCCAGCCGAGAGACATAGTCTCTCCAACGTGTCCTGGGTCTCCCCCGGGGTCTCCTCCCAGTGGGACGTGCCCGGAACACCTCCCCAGGGAGGCGCCCAGGGGGCATCCTAACCAGATGCCCGAGCCACCTCATCTGACTCCTCTCAATGCGGAGGAGCAGCGGTTCTACTCCGAGCCCCTCCCGGATGACTGAGCTTCTCACCCTATCTCTAAGGGAGAGCCCAGACACCCTGCGGAGGAAACCCATTTCGGCCGCTTGTATTCGCGATCTTGTTCTTTCGGTCACTACCCACAACTCGTGACCATAGGTGAGGATGGGAACGTAGATTGACCAGTAAGTAGAGAGCTTCGCCTTCTGGCTCAGCTCCCTCTTCACAACGACGGGTCGGTGCAGAGCCTGCAACACTGCAGGCGCCGCACCGATCCGCCCGTCAATCTCCCGCTCCATTCGTCCGTCACTCGTGAACAAGACCCCGAGATACTTGAACTCCTCCTCTTGGGGAAGGATCTCATTCCCGACCCGGAGAGAGCATTCCACCCTTTTCCGGCTGAGAACCATAGTCTCGGATTTGGAGGTGCTGATTCTCATCCCAGCCGCTTCACACTCGGCTGCGAATCACTCCAGTGAGAGCTGAAGGTCACGGCCTGACGACGCTAATAGAACCACATCATCTGCAAAAAAGCAGAGACCTGATTCTGAGGTCGCCAAATGGGACACCCTCAACGCCCTGGTTCCGCCTAGAAATTCTGTCCATAAAAGTTAGGAACAGAATCGGTGACAAAGGGCAGCCCTGACGGAGTCCAACTCTCACCGGAAACGTATCCGACTTACTGCCGGCAATGCGGACCAAACTCTGGCACCGGTCATACAGAGACCGAACGGCCCCTATCAAGGGGTCCGGCACTCCATATTCCCGGAGCACCCCCCACAGGACTCCACGAGGGACACGGTCGAACGCTTTCTCCAAGTCCACAAAACACATGTAGACTGGTTGGGCGAACTCCCATGCACCCTCCAGGATCCTGCCGAGGGTATAGAGCTGGTCCACTGTTCCACGGCCAGGACGAAAGCCACACTGCATCTCCTGAATCCGAGGCTCGATTATCCGACGGATCCTCCTCTCCAATACCCCCGAATAGACCTTACCAGGGAGGCTGAGGAGTGTGATACCCCTATAGTTGGAACACACCCTCCGGTCCCCCTTTTATAAGAGGGGGACGACCACCCCAATCTGCCAGTCCAGAGGCACTGTCCCCGATGTCCACGCGATACTGCCGAGGCGTGTCAGCCAAGACAGCCCTACAACATCCAGAGCCTTGAGAAACTCAGGACGGACCTCATCCACCCCCGGGGCCTTGCCACCGAGGAGCTTTTTAACCACCTCGGCAACCTCAGCCCCAGAAATGGGAGGCCCCGTCTCCGAGCTCTCCGACTCTGCCTCTTCCGAGCACGTGTTGGTAGGATTGAGGAGTTCCTCGAAGTACTCCCCCCACCGACTCACAACATCCCTAGTTGAGGTCAGCAAAGCCCCGTCCCCACTGTAAACAGTGTTGACTGTGAGCCGCTTCCCCCCCCCTGAGACGCCGGATGGTGGACCAGAATCTTTTCGAGGCCGTCCGGAAATCGTTCTCCATGGTCTCACCGAACTCCTCCCAGGCCCGAGTTTTTGCCTCAGCAACCGCCGAAGCCGTGGCCCGTCTGGCCCGTCGGTACCTATCAGCTTCTTCCAGGGTCCCACTGGCCAAAAAGGCCCGATAGGACTCCTTCTTCAGCTTGACGGCTTCCCTCACCACTGGTGTCCACCAGCAGGTTCGAGGGTTGCCGCCACGACAGGCACCGACCACCTTACGGCCACAACTCCGACCAGCTGCCTCGGCAATGGAGTCACGGAACATGGCCCATTCGGACTCAATATCCCCCACCTCAAATATGGTTGAAGCTCTGCCGGAGGTGGGAGTTAAAGCTCCTTCTGACGGGGGATTCTGACAAACGCTCCCAGCAGACCCTCACAATACGTTTGGGCCTGCCAGGTCTGATCGGCATCCTCCCCCACCAGCGGAGCCAACTCACCACCAGGTGGTGATCAGTTGACAGCTCCGCCCCTCTCTTCACCCGAGTGTCCAGGACATACGGCCGCAAGTCCGATGATACAACCACAAAGTCGATCATCGAACTGCGGCCAAGGGTGTCCTGGTGCCAAGTGCACATATGGACACCCTTATGCCTGAACATGGTGTTCGTTATGGACAGTGTATGACTGGCACAGAAGTCCAACAACATAACACCACTCTGATTCAGATCGGGGGGGGCCGTTCCTCCCAATCACACCCCTCCAGGTCTCACTGTCATTGCCCACGTGAGCATTGAAGTCCCCCAGCAGAATGAGGGAGTCTCCGGTAGGAGCATTCTCCAGTGCCTCCCCCAGAGACTCCAAAAAGGGTAGGTACTCTGAACTGCTGTTTGGCGCATAGGCACAAACAACAGTCAGGACTCGTCCCCCCACCCAAGGCGGAGGGAGGCTACCCTCTCGTTCACTGGGGTAAACCCCAATGTACTGGCACACAGCCGGGGGGCAATAAGTATGCCCACACCTGCTCTGCGCCTCTCACCACAGGCAACTCCAGAGTGGAAGAGAGTCCAACCCCTCTCAAGAGTACTGGTTCCAGATCCCAAGCCGTGCGTCGAGGTGAGTCCGACTATATCTAACGGTCTGATGAAGTTTCAACAATAAACAACAAACTTTGTATTATGAGAAAGAACCAGACTCATTCTTCAGGAATCCGAAAATAAGCTCTATTTTACGAGTTATGCACGAATTCGGATTCTCCTATAAAACGAATTCCTTAACTCAAACCAAGTTAAGACTGCTTTGTCCTTCATATTTATTCATGTCTAATCAAGTTTCAATGATAAACAACGTTGTACTTTGTAGAATGAGAAAGAACTTCTTCAGCAATAAGCATCTCTCGACAAATGACGAAATACAGATTTTGCTATAAAATTAATTGCTATCAGCCTGACTTAAAACTGTTTGTTTTCCTTATTTATCCACTTCAAATCAAGTTTCAACAATTAAAAAAATTTTGTAGTTTGAGAAAGAACAACTTAATCTTGAGCAATCAGTATAAAAAGAGGGTGGGCAAAGGTGCGAATGTCAAACCATACATGATCAAAACAGGGAGCGGAGGTGTTTGGCTGAGACAAGGTGTGAATGTCCACCCATAATTAATGAAGAGCGGGCAACAAGTAGGTTCGAATGCCCAACCATACATCATCAAAAGCAGGAGTGGATATGTTCGGCTACAAGAAGGTTTGAACGTCTGACCATAGTTTGTAAAAAGCGGGTAAGAAAAGGTTCGAATGCCCGAACATACACCATCAAAGGAGGGAGCGGAGGTGTTCCGCTGTAAGAAGGTGTGAATGTCCGACCATAGTTGGTAAAAAGCGGGTAAGAAAAGGTTAAAATACCCGACTGTACACAATCAATAGCGGGAGCGGAGTTGTTTGGCTACAAGAAGGTGTGAAAGTCCGACCACGGTTTGTAAAAAGCGGGTAAGAAAAGGTTCGAATGCCCGAATATATACCATCAAAAGTGGAAGTGGATGTGTTCGGCTGCAAGAAGGTGTGAACGTCCGACCAAAGTTTGTATAAAGCAGTTAAGAAAAGCTTCGAATATCCAACCAAACATAATCAAAAGCGGGAGCAGAGCTGTTCAACTGCAAGTAGGTGTGAATGTCAGATCATAATTTGCAAAAACCTGATGAGAAAGGGTGAGAATGCGGGAGCGGAAGTGTTCGGCTGTGAGTAGGTGTGAATGTCCGACCATAATTGCTGAAAAATGTGTTAGAAGAGACTAGAATGCCGGACAAGACATCATCAAATGCGGGAGCGGAGTTGTTCAGCTGTGAGTAGGTGTGAATCTCCGAGCATAGTTTGTAAAAAGGGGGTAAGAATAGGTTCGAATGGCCGAACATACACTATCAAAACAGGGAGCTGAGGTGGCTCAGTTGCAAGGTGTGAATGTGTGACTATAGTTTGTAAATAAGGTGCGAATGCCCAACAATGTATAATCAAAAGAGGGAGCGGAGGTTTTCGGCTACAAGAAGGTTTGAATGTCCGACCATAGATTGTAAAAAGCGGGTAAGAAAAGGTTCAAATGCCTGACTATACACCATCAAAAGCGGGAGAGGAGGTGTTCAGCTGCAAGAAGGTGTGAATGTCCACCCATAATTACTGAAAAATGGGTAAGAAAAGGTGCGAATGCCCAACCATACATTATCAAAAGCGGGAGAGGTGGTGTTCGGCTGCAAGTAGGTGTGAATGTCCAGCCAGAATTACTAACAAACGGGTAAGAAAAGGTAGTATTGCCAGACCATACATGATCAAAACAGGGAGCGGAGGTGGTTCAGCTGCAAGAAGGTGTGAATGTCCGACTAAAGTTCAAATATATCAACAAAAGCGGGAGGAGAGGTCTTCGGATGAGAGTGGTTGAGAATTTCCAACCATAATCTATAAAATGCGGTGAAAAAAAAGGTGTTATAGAACACTAAAAGGTGGAGCGGAAGTGTTCGGCTGCAAGAAGGTGTGAATGTCCGACTATATTTGGTGAAAAGCAGGTGAAGCAAGGTCTGAATGCCCAACCTTACATCATCTAAAGCGAGATCAGAGGTGTTTGGCTGCATGAAGGCCATAGTTTGCCAAAAGCGGGTAAGCTGCGAATGACCGACTAATATCAACAAAAGGTCTTCGGATGCAAGTGGGTGTGAATATCCCACCATACAAGTATGGTGGAGAGGAAGCTGTGAACAGCCGACCATAGTTGGCAAAAAGCAGTTAAGAAAAGGTTCGAATATCCAACCAAACATAATCAAAAGCGGGAGCAGAGCTGTTCGACTGCAAGTAGGTGTGAATGTCCAGCCATAATTACTCACAAAGGGGTAAGAAAAGGTAGTATTGCCAGACCATACATGATCAAAACAGGGAGCTGAGGTGGTTCAGCTGCAAGGTGTGAATGTCTGACTATAGTTTGTAAAAAGCGGGTAAGACAAGGTGCGAATGCCCGACAATGTATGATCAAAAGAGGGAGTGGAGGTCTTCGGCTGCAAGGTCTGAATGTCCAACCATAATTTCTAAAAACCGGGTAAGAAAAGGCTCGAAAGCCCGACTATACACAATCAAAAGCGGTAGCGGGAGGTTTTCAGCTGCAAATCCTTCACTCAAACCAAGTGAAAACTGCTTTGTCCTTCATATTTATCAATGTCTAGATTTACTTCAACAAAGAACAACATTGTATTTTGCAGTAGTAGAAAGAGAAACACTTGAAGGAACAGGAATCCGAGAATAAGCTTATTTTCATACGTTCTGCATGATTTGGGATTTTATGTATAAAATGAATTCCTTTACTCAAACTATGTTAAAACTGCTTTGTCCTTCATATTTATCAATGTCTAGATTGACTTCAACAAAGAACAACATTGTATTTTGCAGTAGAAGAAATAGCAACACTGAAGGATCGGGAATCCGAAAACAAGCTTATTTTCATACGTTCTGCTTGATTTGGGATTTTGCTATAAAATTAATTCCTTCACTCAAACAAAGTGGAAACTGCTTTGTCCTTCATATTTATCAATGTCTAGATTTACTTCAACAAAGAACAACATTGTATTTTGCAGTAGTAGAAAGAGCAACACTTGAAGGAACAGGAATTCGAGAATAAGCTTATTTTCATACGTTCTGCATGATTTGGGATTTTATGTATAAAATGAATTCCTTTACTCAAACTATGTTAAAACTGCTTTGTCCTTCATATTTATCAATGTCTAGATTGACTTCAACAAAGAACAACATTGTATTTTGCAGTAGAAGAAATAGCAACACTGAAGGATCAGGAATCCGAAAACAAGCTTATTTTCATACGTTCTGCTTGATTTGGGATTTTGCTATAAAATTAATTCCTTCACTCAAACTATGTTAAAACGGCTTTTACCTTCATATTTATCAATGTCTCGATAGATTTAAACAAAAAAACAACGTTGTACTTTGCAGTAAAAGAAAGAGCAAATCAAAAGTTTTAGGAATCCGAGAATAAGCTTATTTTCATGAGTTCTGCACGATATCGGATTTATGTATAAAATGATTTCATTCACTCAAACCAAGTTAAAACTGCTTTGTCCTTCATATTTATCAATGTCTAGATTGACTTCAACAAAGAACAACATTGCATTTTGCAGTAGAAGAAAGGGCAGCACTGAAGGATCAGGAATCCGAGAATAAGCTTCTTTTCATACGTTCTGCATGATTTGGGATTTTATGTATAAAATGAATTCCTTCACTCAAACTAAGTTAACACTGCTTTGTCCTTCATATGTACCCATTTCTACATATATTTCAAGCATAAACTTCCTCATATTACCCTGAATGAGAAAGAACCACACTTGTGATTAAGCCATACGCCCCTTTTGAGGAGTTCTGCATGATTTGGGATTTTATCTATAAAATGAATTCCTTCACTCAAACTATGTTAAAACGGCTTTTACCTTCATATTTATCAATGTCTCGATAAATTTAAACAAAAAAACAACGTTGTACTTTGCAGTAAAAGAAAGAGCAAATCAAAAGTTTAGGAATCCGAGAATAAGTTTATTTTCATGAGTTCTGCACGATTTCGATTTTATGTGTAAAATGATTTCATTCGATTGCCTAACAATACATTATCAAAAGCAGGTGTGAATGTCTGATCATAATTTGTAAAAAGCTGATGAGAAAGGGTGAGAATGCCCGACTATACACCATCAAATGCGGGAGCGGAGGTGTTTGGCTCTGAGTAGGTGTGAATGTCCGACCATAATTGCTGAAAAATGTGTTAGAAAAGGTAAGAACACTGGACCATACATCATCAAAAGCGGGAGAGGTGGTGTTCGGCTTCAAGAAGGTGTGAAAGTCCGACAATGGTTTGTAAAAAGCGGGTAAGAAAAGGTTCGAATGCCCGAATATATACCATAAAAAGCGGAAGCGGAGATGTTCGATTGCAAGAAGGTGTGAACGTCCGACCAAAGTTTGTAAAAAGCAGTTAAGAAAAGGTTCGAATATGCAACCAAAAATAATCAAAAGCGGGAGCAGAGCTGTTCGACTGCAAGTAGGTGTGAATGTCCAGCCATAATTACTCACAAACGGGTAAGAAAAGGTAGTATCTCCAGACCATACAAGATCAAAACAGGGAGCGGAGTGGTTCAGCTACAAGAAGGTCTGAATGTCCATCCATAATTTGTAAAAAGCGGGTAAGAAAAGGTTCGTATGCACGAATATACACCATCAAAAGCGGAAGCGGAGGTGTTTAGTTGCAAGAAGGTGTGAACGTCCGACCAAAGTTTGTAAAAAGCAGTTAAGAAAAGTTCGAATATCCAACCAATCATAATCAAAAGCGGGAACAGAGCTGTTCGACTGCAAGTAGGTGTGAATATCAGATCATATTTTGCAAAAAGCTGATGAGAAAGGGTGAGAATGCCCGACTATACACTATCAAATGTGGGAGGTGTTCGTCTGTGAGTAGGTGTGAATGTCCGACCATAATTGTTGAAAAATGTGTTAGAAAAGGTAAGAATGCCGGACCATATATCATCAAAAGCGGGAGAGGTTGTGTTCGGCTGCAAGAAGGTGTGAATGTCCAGCCATAATTACTCACAAACGGGTAAGAAAAGGTAGTGTTGCCAGACCATACATGATCAAAACAGGGAGCGGAGTTAGTTCAGCTGCAAGAAGGTGTGAATGTCCAACTAAAGTTTGTAAAAAGCGGGTAAGACAAGGTGCGAATGCCCGACAATGTATGATCAAAAGAGGAGCGGAGGTTTTCGGCTGCAAGAAGGTCTGAGGTCTTTAGTCAGACATTCCACACCTTGCAGCTGAATCACCTCCGCTCCCTGTTTTGATCTTGTATGGTCTGGAGATACTACCTTTTCTTACCCGTTTGTGAGTAATTATGGCTGGACATTCACACCTACTTGCAGCCGAACACCACTTTTCCCGCTTTTGATGATGTAAGGTTGGGCATTCAGACCTTGCAGCCGAAAACCTCCGCTCCCTCTTTTGATCATACATTGTCGGGCTTTGGTACCTTTTCTTACCCGCTTTATACAAACCAGGGTCGGACTTTCACACCTTTTAGTAGCCGAACAACTCCGCTCCCACTATTGATTGTGTACAGTCGGGTATTTTCACCTTTTCTTACCCACTTTTTACCAACTATGGTCGGACATTCACACCTTCTTACAGCGGAACACCTCCGCTCCCTCTTTTGATGGTGTATGTTCGGGCATTCTAACCTTTTCTTACCCGCATTTTACAAACTATGGTCGGACATTAAAACCTTCTTGTAGCCGAACACATCCACTCCTGCTTTTGATGTTGTATGGTTGGGCATTCGTACCTTTTCTTACCCATTTTGCAGTAATTATGGGTGGACATTCACACCTTCTTGCATTTGAGCACCTCCTCTCCCGCTTATGATCATGTGCGGTTTGATATTCGAAAATTCTCTTCCATGTTTTCTAGCAATTATTGATGGACATTCAGACCTTCTTGCAGCTGAACACCTCCGCTCCAGCTGTTGATGGTGTATAGTCGGGCTTTCGAGCCTTTTCTTCCCCGCTTTTTACAAACCATGGTCGGACTTTCACATCTTTTAGTAGCCGAACAACTCTGCTCCCGCTATTGATTGTGTACAGTCGGGTATTTTAACCTTTTCTTACCCGCTTTTTACCAACTATGGTCGGACATTCACACCTTCTTACAGCGGAACACCTCCGCTCCCTCTTTTGATGGTGTATGTTCGGGCAGTCAAACCTTTTCTTACCTGCTTTTTACAAACTATGGTCAGACATTCAACCCTTCTTGGAGCCGAACACATCCACTCCTGCTTTTGATTATGTATAGTTGGGCATTCGCACCTTTTCTTACCCATTTTTCAGTAATTATGGGTGTACATTCACACCTTCTTGCAGCCAAGCACCTCCGCTCCCTCTTTTGATCATACATTTTCGGGCATTAGCACCTTTTCTTATCCGCTTTTTACAAACCATGGTCGGACTTTCACACCTTTTAGTAGCCGAACAACTCCGTACCCGCTACTGATTGTGTACAGTCGGGTATTTTAACCTTTTCTTACCCGTTTTTAACCAACTATGGTCGGACATTCACACCCTCTTACAGCGGAACACCTCCGCTCCCTCCTTTGATGGTGTATGTTCGGGCATTCGAACCTTTTCTTACCCGCTTTTTACAAACTATGGTCAGACCTGCTTTTGATGATGTATGGTTGGGCATTCGAACCTACTTGTTGCCCGCTTTTCATTAATTATGGGTGGACATTCACACCTTGTCTCAGCCAAACACCTCCGCTCCCTGTTTTGATCATGTATGGTTTGACATTCGCACCTTTGCTTACCCTCTTTTTATACTGATTGCTCAAGATTAAGTTGTTCTTTCTCAAACTACAAAATTTTTTTAGTTGTTGAAACTTGATTTGAAGTGGATAAATAAGGAAGACAAACAGTTTTAAGTCAGGCTGATAGCAATTAATTTTATAGCAAAATCTGTATTTCGTCATTTGTCGAGAGATGCTTATTGCTGAAGAAGTTCTTTCTCATTCTACAAAGTACAACGTTGTTTATCATTGAAACTTGATTAGACATGAATAAATATGAAGGACAAAGCAGTCTTAACATGGTTTGAGTTAAGGAATTCGTTTTATAGGAGAATCCGAATTCGTGCATAACTCGTAAAATAGAGCTTATTTTCGGATTCCTGAAGAATGAGTCTGGTTCTTTCTCATAATACAAAGTTTGTTGTTTATTGTTGAAACTTCATCAGACCGTTAGATATAGTCAGACTCACCTCGACGCACGGCTTGGGATCTGGAACCAGTACTCTTGAGAGGGGTTGGACTCTCTTCCACTCTGGAGTTGCCCGTGGTGAGAGGCGCAGAGCAGGTGTGGGCATACTTATTGCCCCCCGGCTGTGTGCCAGTACATTGGGGTTTACCCCAGTGAACGAGAGGGTAGCCTCCCTCCGCCTTTGGGTGGGGGGACGAGTCCTGACTGTTGTTTGTGCCTATGCGCCAAACAGCAGTTCAGAGTACCTACCCTTTTTGGAGTCTCTGGGGGAGGCACTGGAGAATGCTCCTACCGGAGACTCCCTCATTCTGCTGGGGGACTTCAATGCTCACGTGGGCAATGACAGTGAGACCTGGAGGGGTGTGATTGGGAGGAACGGCCCCCCCGATCTGAATCAGAGTGGTGTTATGTTGTTGGACTTCTGTGCCAGTCATAGACTGTCCATAACGAACACCATGTTCAGGCATAAGGGTGTCCATATGTGCACTTGGCACCAGGACACCCTTGGCCGCAGTTCGATGATCGACTTTGTGGTTGTATCATCGGACTTGCGGCCGTATGTCCTGGACACTCGGGTGAAGAGAGGGGCGGAGCTGTCAACTGATCACCACCTGGTGGTGAGTTGGCTCCGCTGGTGGGGGAGGATGCCGATCAGACCTGGCAGGCCCATACGTATTGTGAGGGTCTGCTGGGAGCGTTTGTCAGAATCCCCCGTCAGAAGGAGCTTTAACTCCCACCTCTGGCAGAGCTTCAACCATATTTGAGGTGGGGGACATTGAGTCCGAATGGGCCATGTTCCGTGACTCCATTGCCGAGGCAGCTGGTCGGAGTTGTGGCCGTAAGGTGGTCGGTGCCTGTCGTGGCGGCAACCCTCGAACCTGCTGGTGGACACCAGTGGTGAGGGAAGCCGTCAAGCTGAAGAAGGAGTCCTATCGGGCCTTTTTGGCCAGTGGGACCCTGGAAGAAGCTGATAGGTACCGACGGGCCAGACGGGCCACGGCTTCGGCGGTTGTGAGGCAAAAACTCGGGCCTGGGAGGAGTTCGGCAAGACCATGGAGAACGATTTCCGGACGGCCTCGAAAAGATTCTGGTCCACCATCCGGCGTCTCAGGGGGGGGGAAGCGGCTCACAGTCAACACTGTTTACAGTGGGGACGGGGCTTTGCTGACCTCAACTAGGGATGTTGTGAGTCGGTGGGGGGAGTACTTCGAGGAACTCCTCAATCCTACCAACACGTGCTCGGAAGAGGCAGAGTCGGAGAGCTCGGACACGGGGCCACCCATTTCTGGGGCTGAGGTTGCCGAGGTGGTTAAAAAGCTCCTCGGTGGCAAGGCCCCGGGGGTGGATGAGGTCCGTCCTGAGTTTCTCAAGGCTCTGGATGTTGTAGGGCTGTCTTGGCTGACACGCCTCTGCAGTATCGCGTGGACATCGGGGACAGTGCCTCTGGACTGGCAGATTGGGGTGGTGGTCCCCCTCTTTAAAAAGGGGGACCGGAGGGTGTGTTCCAACTATAGGGGTATCACACTCCTCAGTCTCCCTGGTAAGGTCTAGTCGGGGGTATCGGAGAGGAGGATCCGTCGGATAATCGAGCCTCGGATTCAGGAGATGCAGTGTGGCTTTCGTCCTGGCCGTGGAACAGTGGACCAGCTCTATACCCTCGGCAGGATCCTGGAGGGTGCATGGGAGTTCGCCCAACCAGTCTACATGTGTTTTGTGGACTTGGAGAAAGCGTTCGACCGTGTCCCTCGTGGAGTCCTGTGGGGGGTGCTCCGGGAATATGGAGTGCCGGACCCCTTGATAGGGGCCGTTCGGTCTCTGTATGACCGGTGCCAGAGTTTGGTCCGCATTGCCGGCAGTAAGTCGGATACGTTTCCGGTGAGAGTTGGACTCCGTCAGGGCTGCCCTTTGTCACCGATTCTGTTCCTAACTTTTATGGACAGAATTTCTAGGCGGAGCCAGGGCGTTGAGGGTGTCCCATTTGGCGACCTCAGAATCGGGTCTCTGCTTTTTGCAGATGATGTGGTTCTATTAGCGTCGTCAGGCCGTGACCTTCAGCTCTCACTGGAGTGATTCGCAGCCGAGTGTGAAGCGGCTGGGATGAGAATCAGCACCTCCAAATCCGAGACTATGGTTCTCAGCCGGAAAAGGGTGGAATGCTCTCTCCGGGTCGGGAATGAGATCCTTCCCCAAGAGGAGGAGTTCAAGTATCTCGGGGTCTTGTTCACGAATGACGGACGAATGGAGCGGGAGATTGACGGGCGGATCGGTGCGGCGCCTGCAGTGTTGCAGGCTCTGCGTACTTACTGGTCAATCTACGTTCCCATCCTCACCTATGGTCACGAGTTGTGGGTAGTGACCGAAAGAACAAGATCGCGAATACAAGCGGCCGAAATGGGTTTCCTCCGCAGGGTGTCTGGGCTCTCCCTTAGAGATAGGGTGAGAAGCTCAGTCATCCGGGAGGGGCTCGGAGTAGAACCGCTGCTCCTCCGCATTGAGAGGAGTCAGATGAGGTGGCTCGGGCATCTGGTTAGGATGCCCCCTGGGCGCCTCCCTGGGGAGGTGTTCCGGGCACGTCCCACTGGGAGGAGACCCCGGGGGAGACCCAGGACACGTTGGAGAGACTATGTCTCTCGGCTGGCCTGGGAACGCCTCGGGGTCCCCCCGGAAGAGCTGGAGGAAGTGGCCGGGGACAGAGACGTCTGGGTTTCTCTGCTCAAGCTCCTGCCCCCGCGACCCGACCCCCGGATAAGCGGCAGATGATGGATGGATGGATGGATATATCCTCCACCAACCAGACTTACAACCCCCGACTAGGGTAGCAGAATTTCTAAGCATCTGTACCCCAAAACTACTATCAAAAATATATAAATTATTGTCTAAGATAGATGACACAATGTCTCTTCCATCCTCAAAATGGGAGGCAGATTTATCCATCAGTTCTGGTCATAGCTTCTAACCACAAATATGTTTGAACACCTTCATAAAGACTCGAAATCCTAATTTACAGCTCATACAATACAAAATCCTTCATAGAACACACTATACAGGACAAAGGATGTTCAGGATGGGTCTAACACACTCAAACATCTGCTCACATTGCACAGATAACACACCTGATGATTATGCACACGCTTTGGGGTTTTTCTGCGCCTGTCCAGAAGTTCTGGCTTGAAGTCTGTGAGGACCTATCAACATGGCTAAAGTGTAGCATCCCTGCATGCCCCACACTGTGCATACTGGGTGACTTAGACAACATCAACATGGAAATTAACTCAGCACACATGGTTGTCACAGTGTTATGTATCGCAAAGAAAACTATTCTCATGAACTGGAAAGCGAAGAACAATCTGTGTATTAACCAGTTTAGAAATTTTCTTTTAGATTATATTAGCATGGAAACAATGTCTGCCTCCTCAAAACATCAATTGGCTGAATTTCATTCTCTCTGGTCCCCTCTGATTAGTTTTATCACATAGTGGTGGTGGTGGGTTGCTGGGTGATGGTGGGTCTCAGGCCCGGGCTGCTGCGACTGGTGTGACCGGGTGGTTTGTTTGTTTGTTTTTTGATGTTGTTTGTTTGTTTTTTGTAGAGGTCCTCCTGGGTGGGGTTGGGTTGAGTGGGGTGGGGCGGGATGGGTACCTTCTGGGGGTACAGTAGCTCCCGGAATATGGTCGCTGCAGGCCCCGAGCCTGGTGGACATCAGGCCCTCCTGCCCATTGTTGGCTCCCAGGTAGCGGGGATGCTTATTGCAGCCAGTCCCTGGCTGCCCTCTCTGGGGGAGAGTAGCTCCCCCGTTATATATCCCCATACCCCTCTCCCTTCTGGCTCCTGTACACAGCACACACTCACACATGAAGGGTTTTGGGGGCGTGTGTGTTCGGTGGGGTGCAGTGGATGGGGCCACGTAGGTGGTCCCCTTTGGTTGCACTCTGCAGTTCCCTGCCCCTGTTTTAATTACACCTTAGACATTAGTACTTATCAAACACACTCACACACACACATTAGGTCTTGGGGGGTGGTTACACTGAGTGGCATCTGGTGGGCGGGGCTCTTTGGGTATGTAGGCTGCCCAGAGTGCCGCGCTCCCAGTTCTACAAGTTTGGCTGCCCCTCAATTTTAATTGCTCACTATTAGAAAATATTGAAGAGCCAGAAGGGTGAGGGGAGGGGTCTTCTTCGCACACCCCTGCTTCCTGGTGTCTGCTCGGGGCAGGAGGGGCCAGGAGGATTAATTAATTGTTCTGCTGGTTCGGGGTCTGTGGTGGCTGGGGGGTTGCTGGCCTCCTGGTGTGCCCGCTGCACTACACCCCAGCAGAGTCGAGGGAGGTAGGATGTGTGGATGTGTGGATGTATGGGACGTGAAAGTGTGTGTGGTAATGATTGGGCCTGGATCTGGGACTTGCTGTCGCCTGGCCTGCCTGTGTTTCTCCCGATGGGGCATCAGCGTTGCCTCTCCCCACTGCTCGTGACTTCACCCACCTGTGGGCACGTCTTGACTCCCAGGGCACTTGGCCAGGGGCGCTGGGGCAGGCGCTGACCCACTTTGTGGCTGTCTGGGGCGCTTGGCCCTCCTGGGTATTGGGTGGGGCCTCTGCCGGGGGGTTTGGGGGCGCTCGGGCTCCTGGGGCCCAGGTCCAGTGCACGGCCCATGTCTGGGCGGCTGGGGCCTGGCGGGGTCGGTGGGCTGTTACCCCTGGTTCCCGGAGTGCCTCTGCCCTATGCTTATGGGGGCTCTTTCCGGGGGCTTCCTCTGCAGTCTTCTGGGTGGATGCGTGGTTGCCCCTGCGGTGGTTTGCCTAGGTTCTATGCTCTGTGGGGGCTGCTGGTGGCCTGGGTCTTGTGGCCCTCTCTGCCTGCTTCTGATTGCTTGGGGGGGGGGGGGGGGGGGGGGCTGTGGATTGTGGCCCTGTACGCTTATACACTCATAACTAAGCACGGTTATCATGTAGGTCCTGTGCCATGGGTGTTGCATGTTCTCACACACACACACACACATTCATTAGTCCAGTAGCATGGTCACTAAGCAGTTGATGTATTATCATGTCGTCTCAGGTCATCTATATCCACAGCTGTGTTGTATGCGATTGCCGCTTCTTGTGCTTGTTTTTGTTTGTTTGTGTGTTTGTTTTTTCTCTGCTTGTCTGCTTTCAGGTGCTCCTGGTGGCGCTAAGGCTGGATTCCCCTCATAGGCCATGGATTGTTGTCTGTTTTGTTTTTTACAGGTGTAGCAGCTGGTTGTCTGGTTTTTGTTTCTATTTTTGTTCTGTTTCCTCTTCTTTCCTCTTCTTCTTTCCTTGTCCCCCGGTCCGGTTCAGTTCAGTTCATGTCATATATTGTAAACAGAAATAAATAAATGGGCATCAAGGGGAGCTTTACATTTATAAAACTTCCCTTGGCAAAACAAATCTGTTTGGCATCAAAGGTATTCAGACTACAATTCTTCTGACATAATGCTGAACAGGACAAGGGGAAAAAAAAGTAAAGAAGACAGTTCTGCCGAAAGCCAGGGATAGACCTGTTCTAAGTTCTATACTTTTTAAAAGGGGCGTGTTTATCAACTATGGAATTAGAAGATTTACAAAAATGGTCAAGTGCTAGATCTTCATCTGGGATTTTAACAGTGTCATATAACTATTCAACAGATCAGTTAAAAAAAAGCCTGCTCATGGAGATGTTTCAGGATCTGGATACCAAGCGTGGACCTAATGTTTTCATTTTTGCAATTCTGATACAGGCTATTGAGCAGTGATAACTAACACCAAGTTCAGATACTGCGGATTTTCTACCTTTGATTTGTTAAGATTGAGCCAATCAGGGACAACCTTGAAGGATCTCTTTGGTTTTGTAGGATCTGTAATTACCTGAGAAAGGTTGATATTGGTACACACCTTTTTTAAATGATCAGAGGCAGAGTTCAACTTGTTTAAATTAAAATTGCCACACAGAGATTGGGTTTAGGCCACATGCACACAGAATGACATCAACAAATATAAGAAATATTAAACATTTACACATAGATTTTTGAATATATGTAGAGGAATGATACTTTGAAATGTGCTCATTGCGGAGTTATGATCAGTTGAGTAATGAAGGTTGAACTATTCTGGGAAAGAGGTTCTATTCCCAGCATCATGATGGACACTCCTGATATAGAAGGTTTCGCTAACGCATTGGAATTGTTTTACTATTTTCATATGCATGTGCAATGAAGAATTGCTTGCTGCTGATAAATGCAAAGAAGAACAGCTTACACATAGATGCTCACATATAGGCTGCTGAATGCAATGAAGACCTGCTTATCAAGTAAAGTTCAATGTCAATGTGTAATATTCAATTAGGATTTGCAAAACAGTGAAGTTAAACAATGAATGGGTCCATAGTCGGTATGAGAAGACTACAGGAATATTTACCTGGGTGTACGTTCAAACAGAGATGAGAAAATTGCGATAAATAATTGTTTGTTTGTTTGTTAGTATGTATAGGAATGTTATGTGTATAAACTGTGTTGAGTTATAGTTACTCAGTAGTGTCTCACTGAAGCAACCGACGGGGGAAGCCTTGCGGTGACAACAAAAGCAGTGTTTTACTGATCAGTCAAGTTGCTCCAGTGTACTCCATACAAACTGGTTGGCTACTGAAGGGATAGAAAATGGGGAATACTTGTTTTAAAGCAAACAAGGAATTAGATGGGAAAAATACATGTTTTAACGGGACCCAGACAATATTAAATACTCAGACAGATGGGAGAAGAAGTGTAGTTTTGTAGGAAATCACAAAATTATTACATAGAATTAGTGAAATCAATTGAAGAATGCCTTTCTGAAGAGCTGTTTACCACAGATGAGCAGCTTTGCGACCAAGCACATTGTAGATCGCTTTACTGCCAAAATGATCTAATTTAATGGATTGGTTTAGACATGCATAACAGCATTTTAAGAACAAAGAGAGAAACAAAAAGGGACAACGCTTCATGGTGGAAGGTGATGTATAAATAACTGTGTATATGATGAAGGGGGTGGCAACACCCATTCCGAAATCCCGCCATTCCGAAATCCCGCCATTCCGAAATCCCGCTATTCCGACATCCCACCATTCCGACATACCACCATTCCGACATACCACCATTCCGACATGCAAACGTCCCACCATTCCGACATCCCACCATTGCGACATCCCGCTATTCTGACGTTCAAATGTCCCACCATTCCGACAAGGCTTTCCGTATAAGGAAATGTGTGTTACTCAACAGGTGAGTCCCTTCTTTCTGTTCATGCAATTTATATGTTTAACATGTTTATAGACAAGCGTTATTAAAAACACAAAGTCTCGGCAACTGGAGGAGGCGAAGCAGTCCGCGGTGGTTTTCAATCACACACTCCAATGCCACTTGTTTCAACTTCCGAAAATTTAATCCAGGAAAAAAAGGCTTACAAACATGGACCAAAACGGCTCCATAACACGCACAAGAATCCAAAAGAAACGAAAGTTAACTAAAAGAAAGCAAATAAACAGTATGAAGTGGTCAAAATTGGTTTTACGCATGCCTATGTGCGTCTGGCACATGCGTCTTCGGGCTCTCCCACGTTGGTTTGTGGATGAAAGCTATATGTTCAGCTGTAATGTCATGTATAAACAATCTCTACATGACATTTAGTCCCAGGTGTGACCAGTTAGGTCCTTTAGATATCAACAGGCTGTATAAAGCTACAACCGTTGCGGCTGGTAAGGACTTCCAACGAGAGATCGTCCTCTACTGTCTTTAATAATTGCACATAATTTAGCTTTGTTAGCTCTGAGAGCCTGGAGGAAATGTTTATGCCTAAATATCTAATATTTCCTGACTGTAAAGTGATCGCAGGTATATTATGAACCCTACAGTTAATGGGCAGAACTGTGGTCTTAGACCAGTTGATAGAGTAGTCAGAAAGTGCTGAGAATTTATTTATGAGTGTGATCGTGTGACTGAGAGACGTCTGTGAGTTCTGAAGGAAAAGTAATACATCATCAGCATAAAGACTTATTTTATGCTCAATATTTTGGGATTAATTACTCACAAACGGGTAAGAAAAGGTAGTATTGCCAGACCATACATGATCAAAACAGGGAGCGGAGGTGGTTCAGCTGCAAGGTGTGAATGTCTGACTATAGTTTGTAAAAAGCGGGTAAGATAAGGTGCGAATGCCCGACAATATATGATAAAAAGAGGGAGTGGAGGTCTTCGGCTGCAAGGTCTGAATGTCCAACCATAATTTCTAAAAACCGGGTAAGAAAAGGCTCGAAATTCCGACTATACACAATCAAAAGCGGGAGCGGGAGCGGGAGGTTTTCAGCTGCAAATCCTTCACTCAAACCAAGTGAAAACTGCTTTGTCCTTCATATTTATCAATGTCTAGATCGACTTCAACAAAGAACAACATTGTACTTTGCAGTAAAGAAAGAGCAAATCAAAAGTTTTAGGAATCCGAGAATAAGCTTATTTTCATACGTTCTGCATGATTTGGGATTTTATGTATAAAATGAATTCCTTCACTCAAACCAAGTTAAAACTGCTTTGTCCTTCATATTTATCAATGTCTAGATCGACTTCAACAAAGAACAACATTGTATTTTGCAGTAGAAGAAAAAGCAACACTGAAGGATCAGGAATCCGAGAATAAGCTTCTTTTCATACGTTCTGCATGATTTGGGATTTTATGTATAAAATGAATTCCTTCACTCAAACCAAGTGAAAACTGCTTTGTCCTTCATATTTATCAATGTCTAGATCGACTTCAACAAAGAACAACATTGTATTTTGCAGTAGAAGAAAAAGCAACACTGAAGGATCAGGAATCCGAGAATAAGCTTCTTTTCATACGTTCTGCATGATTTGGGATTTTATGTATAAAATGAATTCCTTCACTCAAACCAAGTGAAAACTGCTTTGTCCTTCATATTTATCAATGTCTAGATTTACTTCAACAAAGAACAACATTGTATTTTGCAGTAGTAGAAAGAGCAACACTTGAAGGAACAGGAATCCGAGAATAAGCTTATTTTCATACGTTCTGCATGATTTGGGATTTTATGTATAAAATGAATTCCTTTACTCAAACTATGTTAAAACTGCTTTGTCCTTCATATTTATCAATGTCTAGATTGACTTCAACAAAGAACAACATTGTATTTTGCAGTAGAAGAAATAGCAACACTGAAGGATCAGGAATCCGAAAACACGCTTATTTTCATACGTTCTGCTTGATTTGGGATTTTGCTATAAAATTAATTCCTTCACTCAAACAAAGTGGAAACTGCTTTGTCCTTCATATTTATCAATGTCTATATCGATTTCAACAAAGAACAAGGCTGTATTTTGCAGTATAGGAAAGAGCAACACTGGAGGATCAGGAATCCGAGAATAAGCTTACTTTCATGAGTCCTGCACGATTTCGGATTTTCCTATAAAATGAATTGCTTTGCTCAAACCAAGTTAAAATTGCTTTGTCCTTCATAGTTATCCATGTCTAAAATGTATCAAGCATAAAGTTCCTCATATTACCCTGAATGAGAAAGAAGCATCCCTTTGGTTGAGCAATACGTTCCTTATGCGGAGTTATGCATGATTTCGGATTTTGCTATAAAATTAATTCCTTCACACCTTTTTTTTTCACCGCATTTTATAGATTATGGTTGGAAATTTCAACCACTCTAATCCGAAGACCTCTCCTCCCGCTTTTGTTAATATATTTGAACTTTAGTTGGACATTCACCCCTTTTTGCAGCTAAACCACCTCCGCTCCCTGTTTTGATCATGTATGGTCTGGCAATACTACATTTTCTTACCCGTTTGTGAGTAATTATGGCTGGACATTGACACCTACTTGCAGCTGAACACAATCTCTCTCGCTTTTAATTATGTTTGGATATTCGAACCTTTTCTTTACTGCTTTTTGCCAACTTTGGTCGGACGTTCACACCTTCTTGCAGCCGAACACCTCCGCTTCCGCTTTTGATGGTATATATTCGGGCATTCGAACCTTTTCTTACCAGCTTTTTACAAACGATGGTTGGACTTTCACACCTTCTTGTAGCCGAACAACTCCGCTCCCGCTATTGATTGTGTACAGTCGGGTATTTTAACCTTTTCTTACCCGCTTTTTACCAACTATGGTCGGACATTCACACCGTCTTACAGCGGAACATCTCCGCTCCCGCTTTTGATGGTGTATAGTCAGGCATTTGAACCTTTTCTTACCCGCTTTTTACAAACTATGGTCGGACATTCAAACCTTCGTGTAGCCGAAAACCTCTGCTCCCTCTTTTGATTATACATTGTCGGGCATTCGCACCTTATCTTACCCGCTTTTTACAAACTATAGTCAGACATTCACACCTTGCAGCTGAACCACCTCAGCTCCCTGTTTTGATCATGTATGGTCTGGCAATACTACCTTTTCTTACCCCTTTGTGAGTAATTATGGCTGGACATTCACACCTACTTGCAGTCGAACAGCTCTGCTCCCGCTTTTGATTATGTTTGGTTGGATATTCGAACCTTTTCTTAACTGCTTTTTACAAACTTTGGTCGGACGTTCACACCTTCTTGCAGCCGAACACCTCCGCTTCCGCTTTTGATGGTATATATTCGGGCATTCGAACCTTTTCTTACCAGCTTTTTACAAACCATGGTTGGACTTTCACATCTTCTTGTAGCCGAACAACTCCGCTCCCCCTATTGATTGTGTACAGTCAGGTATTTTAACCTTTTCTTACCCGCTTTTTACCAACTATGGTCGGACATTCACACCGTCTTACAGCGGAACACCTCCGCTCCCGCTTTTGATGGTGTATAGTCAGGCATTTGAACCTTTTCTTACCCGCTTTTTACAAACTATGGTCGGACATTCAAACCTTCTTGTAGCCGAAAACCTCCGCTCCCTCTTTTGATCATACATTGTCGGGCATTCGCACCTTTTCTTACACGTTTTTTACAAACCATGGTCGGACTGTCACACATTCTTGTAGCCAAACACATCCGCTCCCGCTATTGATTGTTTACAGTCGGGTATTTTAACCTTTTCTTACCCGTTTTTTTACCAACTATGGTCGGACATTCACACCTTCTTACAGCGGAACACCTCCGCTCCCTCTTTTGATGGTGTATGTTTGGGCATTCGAACCTTTTCTTACCCGCTTTTTACAAACTATGCTCGGACATTCAAACCTTGTAGCCGAACACATCCACTCCTGCTTTTGATGATGTATGGTTGGGCATTCAAACCTACTTGTTGCCCGCTTTTCATTAATTTTGGGTGGACATTCACACCTTGTCACAGCCAAACACCTCCGCTCCCTGTTTTGATCATGTATGGTTGGACATTCGCACCTTTTCTCACCCGCTTTTTGCCAACTATGGTCAGCTGTTCACAGCTTCCTCTCCACCATACCTGTATGGTGGGATATTCACACCCACTTGCATCCGAAGACCTTTTGTTGATATTTAGTCGGTCATTCGCAGCTTACCCGCTTTTGGCAAACTATGGCCTTCATGCAGCCAAACACCTCTGATCTCGCTTTTGATGATGTAAGGTTGGGCATTCAGACCTTGCTTCACCTGCTTTTCACCAAATATAGTCGGACATTCACACCTTCTTGCAGCCGAACACTTCCGCTCCACCTTTTAGTGTTCTATCACACCTTTTTTTTCACCGCATTTTATAGATTATGTTTGGAAATTCTCAACCACTCTCATCCGAAGACCTCTCCTCCCGCTTTTGTTAATATATTTGAACTTTAGTCGGACATTCACACCTTCTTGCAGCTGAACCACCTCCGCTCCCTGTTTTGATCATGTATGGTCTGGCAATACTACCTTTTCTTACCCGTTTGTTAGTAATTATGGCTGGACATTCACACCTACTTGCAGCCGAACACCACCTCTCCCGCTTTTGATGATGTATGGACCGGCATTCTTACCTTTTCTAACACATTTTTCAGCAATTATGGTCGGAGATTCACACTTACTCACAGCCGAACAACTCCGCTCCCGCATTTGATGGTGTATAGTCGGGCATTCTCACCCTTTCTCATCAGCTTTTTGCAAATTATGATCTGACATTCACACCTGCTTTTGATAATGTATGGTTGGGCATTCGCACCTTTTCTTACCCATTTTTCAGTAATTATGGGTGTACATTCACACCTTCTTGCAGCTGAACACCTCCTCTCCCGCTATTGATTGTGTACAGTCGGGTATTTTAACCTTTTCTTACCCGCTTTTTACCAACTATGGTTGGACATTCACACCGTCTTACAGCGGAACACCTCTGCTCCCGCTTTTGATGGTGTATAGTCAGGCGCTTGAACCTTTTCTTACCCGCTTTTTACAAACTATGGTCGGACATTCAAACCTTCTTGTAGCCGAAAACCTCCGCTCCCTCTTTTGATTATACATTGTTGGGCATTCGCACCTTATTTACAAACTATAGTCACACATTCACACCTTGCAGCTGAGCCACCTCAGCTCCCTGTTTTGATAGTGTATGTTCGGGCATTCGAACCTATTCTTACCCCCTTTTTACAAACTATGCTCGGAGATTCACACCTACTCACAGCCGAACAACTCCGCTCCCGCATTTGATGATGTATTGTCCGGCATTCTAGTCTCTTCTAACACATTTTTCAGCAATTATGGTCGGACATTCACACCTACTCACAGCCAAAAACTTCCGCTCCCGCATTTGATGGTGCCGGGCATTCTCACCCTTTCTCATCAGCTTTTTGCAAATTATGATCTGACATTCACACCTACTTGCAGTCGAACAGCTCTTTTCCCGCTTTTGATTATGTTTGGTTGGATATTCGAAACTTTTCTCAACTGCTTTTTACAAACTTTGGTCGGACGTTCACACCTTCTTGCAGCCGAACACATCCACTTCCACTTTTGATGGTATATATTCGGGCATTCGAACCTTTTCTTACCCGCTTTTTACAAACCGTGGTCGGACTTTCACACCTTCTTGTAGCCAAACAACTCCGCTCCCGCTATTGATTGTGTACAGTCGGGTATTTTAACCTTTTCTTACCCGCTTCTTACCAACTATGGTCGGACATTTACACATTCTTACAGCGGAACACCTCCGCTCCCTCTTTTGATGGTCTATGTTCGGGCATTCGAACCTTTTCTTACCCGCTTTTTACAAACTATGGTCGGACATTCAAACCTTCTTGTAGCCGAACACATCCACTCCTGCTTTTGATGATGTATGGTTTGGAATTTTCACCTTTTCTTGCCCATTTTTCAGTAATTATGGGTGGACATTCACACCTTCTTGCAGCTGAACAACTCCTCTCCCGCTTATGATCATGTGCGGTTTGATATTCGAAAATTTTCTTTCATGTTTTAAAGCAATTATTGATGGACATTCAAATCTTCTTGTAGCCGAACACATCCACTCCTGCTTTTGATGATGTATGGTTTGGCATTCGCACCCTTTTTTTACCCATTTTTCAGGAATTTTGGGTGGACATTCAGACCTTCTTGTAGCCGAAAACCTCCGCTCCCTCTTTTGATCATACATTGTCGGGCATTCGCACCTTATCTTACCCGCTTTTTACAAACTATAGTCAGACATTCACACCTTGCAGCTGAACCACCTCCGCTCCCTGTTTTGATCATGTATGGTCTGGCAATACTGCCTTTTCTTACCCGTTTGTGAGTAATTAATCCCAAAATATTGAGCATAAAATAAGTCTTTATGCTGATGATGTATTACTTTTCCTTCAGAACTCACAGACGTCTCTCAGTCACACGATCACACTCATAAATAAATTCTCAGCACTTTCTGACTACTCTATCAACTGGTCTAAGACCACAGTTCTGCCCATTAACTGTAGGGTCCATAATATACCTGCGATCACTTTACAGTCAGGAAATATTAGATATTTAGGCATAAACATTTCCTCCAGGCTCTCAGAGCTAACAAAGCTAAATTATGTGCAATTATTAAAGACAGTAGAGGACGATCTCTCGTTGGAAGTCCTTACCTATATCACTTATGGGGAGAGTTACATCCATTAAAATGATGATACTACCAAAAGTTAACTATTTGTTCTCAATGATCCCCATAAAACCATCTGCTACTTGGTTTAAGTCACTAGATTCATGCATCTCCAAATTTCTGTGGAAAAACAAACCACCACGTATTAGTTTAAAAACCCTACACAAGACCAAGGACAGTGGTGGATTAGATTTACCTCATTTTCAGCACTATTCCTTAGACAATAGGTTACAATATATATCAAAATGGTTTAAACCTTGTTGTTGTCACAGTTCCCAGAGACGTTGTAATCGTTGAGGATTCTATATTCACCCCCTCATTAGAGGCACGTAATGCAGATTGATGACACTGAATCTTCTTCTCTGTTCATTGCTGGCATCATTCCCAGCATCGTAAGTGTTCGTGGCATTGTTAGCCTCTTCTTCTGGATCTTGATATCGAGAATCCTTTTGTATTTCTGGTTTGTCAGTCCTCTGTCTTCGTTCACCGGAGTCTTTGTCTTTTTGTCCTTGAGTTTGGTGATTTTTTCTTCTTTTGATGCCTTGACACAATGTGACAGGTGATACCACGTGGGAGATCCTGTAACTTGGACTGCTGTCCCTGTGCTGCGAAATGGCTGTGCTGCTCAAATGGTCTCTCCTTCATCATGGTTACATGCTGCCATTCCGACATCTCGCCATTCCGACATGGGTCTCCAATTGTCGTAATGGCGACACTTAATTTTTTATCAAACGTCCCACCATTCCGACACTTTTTTCCTCCTATGGTCGGAATGGCGGTATGTTTTTTGTTTTTTTTAACATACCGCCATTCCGACAGTTCCTTTTAATAGCCTATTTTTTACCCAAAACATTTTGCACTAATGATATGCCGGCGCAAATACGCCCTAAAGTTTGGCGCACAAGCTTTGCACATGCAGAGGCCACAGCCTCGCAAACAAACTTTAATAATCTATTATCAAAATCCCCTGAATTTCAAATATAAAAATACAGATATTAATGTAACTCTGGCGAGACTGAAACTGATTAAGCAGAAATACAGTGTCAGTGAGCTGTCACAGCAGCCAGCTGGAGCGGAGCTCTCCACAGAGCCCATGCGTCTTTTGCACGCTGTCATCATATGCAAAAGTAATAATTGCAATTACAGATATCACGGCTACTGCACAGGACACAGTTGCGAGCACTCTGCCTTGCCTTGCCAATAGGAGAAGAGAGAAATGACAGCATAGAACGTATAAAACACAACAAAATTCAGTAAAAACGTTTATTCATGTTATTCACGTGATTTATGAGTACTCACTCCAATTTTTGGAAGCGTGGATGGGCTTTGCGCATTTGGCACAAACACACAGCCGCAACGGTTGTAGCTTTATACAGCCTGTTGATATCTTAAGGACCTAACTGGTCACACAATGTCATGTAGAGATTGTTTTTACATGACATTACAGCTGAACATATAGCTTTCATCCACAAACCAACGTGGGAGAGCCCGAAGACGCATGTGCCAGACGCACATAGGCATGCGTAAAACCAATTTTGACCACTTCATACTGTTTATTTGCTTTCTTTTAGTTAACTTTCGTTTCTTTTGGATTCTTGTGCGTGTTATGGAGCCGTTTTGGTCCATGTTTGTAAGCCTTTTTTTCCTGGATTAAATTTTCGGAAGTTGAAACAAGTGGCATTGGAGTGTGTGATTGAAAACCACCGCGGACTGCTTCTCCTCCTCCAGTCGCCGAGACTTTGTGTTTTTAATAACGCTTGTCTATAAACATGTGTTAAACATATAAATTGCATGAACAGAAAGAAGGGACTCACCTGTTGAGTAACACACATTTCCTTATACGGAAAGCCTTGTCGGAATGGTGGGACATTTGAACGTCAGAATAGCGGGATGTCGCAATGGTGGGATGTCGGAATGGTGGGACGTTTGCATGTCGGAATGGTGGTATGTCGGAATGGTGGGATGTCGGAATAGCGGGATGGCGGAATGGCGGGATTTCGGAATGGGTGTTGCCACCCCCTTCATCATATACACAGTTATTTATACATCACCTTCCACCATGAAGCGTTGTCCCTTTTTGTTTCTCTCTTTGTTCTTAAAATGCTGTTATGCATGTCTAAACCAATCCATTAAATTAGATCATTTTGGCAGTAAAGCGATCTACAATGTGCTTGGTCGCAAAGCTGCTCATCTGTGGTAAACAGCTCTTCAGAAAGGCATTCTTCAATTGATTTCACTAATTCTATGTAATAATTTTGTGATTTCCTACAAAACTACACTTCTTCTCCCATCTGTCTGAGTATTTAATATTGTCTGGGTCCCGTTAAAACATGTATTTTTCCCATCTAATTCCTTGTTTGCTTTAAAACAAGTATTCCCCATTTTCTATCCCTTCAGTAGCCGACCAGTTTGTATGGAGTACACTGGAGCAACTTGACTGATCAGTAAAACACTGCTTTTGTTGTCACCGCAAGGCTTCCCCCGTCGGTTGTTTCACTGAGACACTACTGAGTAACTATAACTCAACACAGTTTATACACATAACATTCCTATACATACTAACAAACAAACAAACAATTATTTATCGCAATTTTCTCATCTCTGTTTGAACGTACACCCAGGTAAATATTCCTGTAGTCTTCTCATACCGACTATGGACCCATTCATTGTTTAACTTCACTGTTTTGCAAATCCTAATTGAATATTACACATTGACATTGAACTTTACTTGATAAGCAGGTCTTCATTGCATTCAGCAGCCTATATGTGAGCATCTATGTGTAAGCTGTTCTTCTTTGCATTTATCAGCAGCAAGCAATTCTTCATTGCACATGCATATGAAAATAGTAAAACAATTCCAATGCGTTAGCGAAACCTTCTATATCAGGAGTGTCCATCATGATGCTGGGAATAGAACCTCTTTCCCAGAATAGTTCAACCTTCATTACTCAACTGATCATAACTCCGCAATGAGCACATTTCAAAGTATCATTCCTCTACATATATTCAAAAATCTATGTGTAAATGTTTAATATTTCTTATATTTGTTGATGTCATTCTGTGTGCATGTGGCCTAAACCCAATCTCTGTGTGGCAATTTTAATTTAAACAAGTTGAACTCTGCCTCTGATCATTTAAAAAAGGTGTGTACCAATATCAACCTTTCTCAGGTAATTACTGATCCTACAAAACCAAAGAGATCCTTCAAGGTTGTCCCTGATTGGCTCAATCTTAACAAATCAAAGGTAGAAAATCCGCAGTATCTGAACTTGGTGTTAGTTATCACTGCTCTATAGCCTGTATCAGAATTGCAAAAATGAAAACATTAGGTCCACGCTTGGTATCCAGATCCTGAAACATCTCCATGAGCAGGCTTTTTTTTAACTGATCTGTTGAATAGTTATATGACACTGTTAAAATCCCAGATGAAGATCTAGCACTTGACCATTTTTTTAAATCTTCTAATTCCACAGTTGATAAACACGCCCCTTTTAAAAAGTATAGAACTTAGAACAGGTCTATCCCTGGCTTTCGGCAGAACTGTCTTCTTTACTTTTTTTTCCCCTTGTCCTGTTCAGCATTATGTCAGAAGAATTGTAGTCTGAATACCTTTGATGCCAAACAGATTTGTTTTGCCAAGGGAAGTTTTATAAATGTAAAGCTCCCCTTGATGCCCATTTATTTATTTCTGTTTACAATATATGACATGAACTGAACTGAACCGGACCGGGGGACAAGGAAAGAAGAAGAGGAAAGAAGAGGAAACAGAACAAAAATAGAAACAAAAACCAGACAACCAGCTGCTACACCTGTAAAAAACAAAACAGACAACAATCCATGGCCTATGAGGGGAATCCAGCCTTAGCGCCACCAGGAGCACCTGAAAGCAGACAAGCAGAGAAAAAACAAACACACAAACAAACAAAAACAAGCACAAGAAGCGGCAATCGCATACAACACAGCTGTGGATATAGATGACCTGAGACGACATGATAATACATCAACTGCTTAGTGACCATGCTACTGGACTAATGAATGTGTGTGTGTGTGTGTGAGAACATGCAACACCCATGGCACAGGACCAACATGATAACCGTGCTTAGTTATGAGTGTATAAGCGTACAGGGCCACAATCCACAGCCCCCCCCCAAGCAATCAGAAGCAGGCAGAGAGGGCCACAAGACCCAGGCCACCAGCAGCCCCCACAGAGCACAGAACCCAGGCAGCCCACCGCAGGGGCAACCACGCATCCACCCAGAAGACTGCAGAGGAAGCCCCCGGAAAGAGCCCCCATAAGCATAGGGCAGAGGCACTCCGGGAACCAGGGGTAACAGCCCACCGACCCCGCCAGGCCCCAGCCGCCCAGACATGGGCCGTGCACTGGACCTGGGCCCAAGGAGCCCGAGCGCCCCCAAACCCCCCGGCAGAGGCCCCACCCAATACCCAGGAGGGCCAAGCGCCCCAGACAGCCACAAAGTGGGTCAGCGCCTGCCCCAGCGCCCCTGGCCAAGTGCCCTGGGAGTCAAGACGTGCCCACAGGTGGGTGAAGTCGCGAGCAGTGGGGAGAGGCAACGCTGATGCCCCATCGGGAGAAACACAGGCAGGCCAGGCGACAGCAAGTCCCAGATCCAGGCCCAATCATTACCACACACACTTTCACGTCCCATACATCCACACATCCACACATCCTACCTCCCTCGACTCTGCTGGGGTGTAGTGCAGCGGGCACACCAGGAGGCCAGCAACCCCCCAGCCACCACAGACCCCGAACCAGCAGAACAATTAATTAATCCTCCTGGCCCCTCCTGCCCCGAGCAGACACCAGGAAGCAGGGGTGTGCGAAGAAGACCCCTCCCCTCACCCTTCTGGCTCTTCAATATTTTCTAATAGTGAGCAATTAAAATTGAGGGGCAGCCAAACTTGTAGAACTGGGAGCCCGGCACTCTGGGCAGCCTACATACCCAAAGAGCCCCGCCCACCAGATGCCACTCAGTGTAACCACCCCCCAAGACCTAATGTGTGTGTGTGAGTGTGTTTGATAAGTAGTAATGTCTAAGGTGAAATTAAAACAGGGGCAGGGAACTGCAGAGTGCAACCAAAGGGGACCACCTACGTGGCCCCATCCACTACACCCCACCGAACACACACGCCCCCAAAACCCTTCATGTGTGAGTGTGTGCTGTGTACAGGAGCCAGAAGGGAGAGGGGTATGGGGATATATACCGGGGGAGCTACTCTCCCCCAGAGAGGGCAGCCAGGGACTGGCTGCAATAGGCAACAATGGGCAGGAGGGCCTGATGTCCACCAGGCTCGGGGCCTGCAGCGACCATATTCCGGGAGCTACTGTACCCCCAGAAGGTACCCATCCCGCCCCACCCCACTCAACCCAACCCCACCCAGGAGGACCTCTACAAAAAACAAACAAACAACATCAAAAAACAAACAAACAAACCACCCGGTCACACCAGTCACAGCAGCCCGGGCCTGAGACCCACCATCGCCCAGCAACCCACCACCACCACTATGTGATAAAACTAATCAGAGGGGACCAGAGAGAATGAAATCCAGCCAATTGATGTTTTGAGGAGGCAGACATTGTTTCCATGCTAATATAATCTAAAAGAACATTTCTAAACTGGTTAATACACAATTGTTCTTCGCTTTCCAGTTCATGAGAATAGTTTTCTTTGCGATACATAACACTGTGACAACCATTTGTGCTGAGTTAATTTCCATGTTGATGTTGTCTAAGTCACCCAGTATGCACAGTGTGGGGCATGCAGGGATGCTACACTTTAGCCATGTTGATAGGTCCTTACAGACTTCAAGCCAGAACTTCTGGACAGGCGCAGAAAACCACAAAGCGTGTGCATAATCATCAGGTGTGTTATCTGTGCAATGTGAGCAGATGTTTGAGTGTGTTAGACCCAACCTGAACATCCTTTGTCCTGTATAGTGTGTTCTATGAAGGATTTTGTATTGTATGAGCTGTAAATTAGGATTTCGAGTCTTTATGAAGGTGTTCAAACATATTTGTGGTTAGAAGCTATGACCAGAACTGATGGATAAATCTGCCTCCCATTTTGAGGATGGAAGAGACATTGTGTCATCTATCTTAGACAATAATTTATATATTTTTGATAGTAGTTTTGGGGTACAGATGCTTAGAAATTCTGCTACCCTAGTCGGGGGTTGTAAGTCTGGTTAGTGGAGGATATATCCATCCATCCATCCATCATCTGCCGCTTATCCGGGGGTCGGGTCGCGGGGGCAGGAGCTTGAGCAGAGAAACCCAGACGTCTCTGTCCCCGGCCACTTCCTCCAGCTCTTCCGGGGGGACCCCGAGGCGTTCCCAGGCCAGCCGAGAGACATAGTCTCTCCAACGTGTCCTGGGTCTCCCCCGGGGTCTCCTCCCAGTGGGACGTGCCCGGAACACCTCCCCAGGGAGGCGCCCAGGGGGCATCCTAACCAGATGCCCGAGCCACCTCATCTGACTCCTCTCAATGCGGAGGAGCAGCGGTTCTACTCCGAGCCCCTCCCGGATGACTGAGCTTCTCACCCTATCTCTAAGGGAGAGCCCAGACACCCTGCGGAGGAAACCCATTTCGGCCGCTTGTATTCGCGATCTTGTTCTTTCGGTCACTACCCACAACTCGTGACCATAGGTGAGGATGGGAACGTAGATTGACCAGTAAGTAGAGAGCTTCGCCTTCTGGCTCAGCTCCCTCTTCACAACGACGGGTCGGTGCAGAGCCTGCAACACTGCAGGCGCCGCACCGATCCGCCCGTCAATCTCCCGCTCCATTCGTCCGTCACTCGTGAACAAGACCCCGAGATACTTGAACTCCTCCTCTTGGGGAAGGATCTCATTCCCGACCCGGAGAGAGCATTCCACCCTTTTCCGGCTGAGAACCATAGTCTCGGATTTGGAGGTGCTGATTCTCATCCCAGCCGCTTCACACTCGGCTGCGAATCACTCCAGTGAGAGCTGAAGGTCACGGCCTGACGACGCTAATAGAACCACATCATCTGCAAAAAAGCAGAGACCTGATTCTGAGGTCGCCAAATGGGACACCCTCAACGCCCTGGTTCCGCCTAGAAATTCTGTCCATAAAAGTTAGGAACAGAATCGGTGACAAAGGGCAGCCCTGACGGAGTCCAACTCTCACCGGAAACGTATCCGACTTACTGCCGGCAATGCGGACCAAACTCTGGCACCGGTCATACAGAGACCGAACGGCCCCTATCAAGGGGTCCGGCACTCCATATTCCCGGAGCACCCCCCACAGGACTCCACGAGGGACACGGTCGAACGCTTTCTCCAAGTCCACAAAACACATGTAGACTGGTTGGGCGAACTCCCATGCACCCTCCAGGATCCTGCCGAGGGTATAGAGCTGGTCCACTGTTCCACGGCCAGGACGAAAGCCACACTGCATCTCCTGAATCCGAGGCTCGATTATCCGACGGATCCTCCTCTCCAATACCCCCGAATAGACCTTACCAGGGAGGCTGAGGAGTGTGATACCCCTATAGTTGGAACACACCCTCCGGTCCCCCTTTTATAAGAGGGGGACGACCACCCCAATCTGCCAGTCCAGAGGCACTGTCCCCGATGTCCACGCGATACTGCCGAGGCGTGTCAGCCAAGACAGCCCTACAACATCCAGAGCCTTGAGAAACTCAGGACGGACCTCATCCACCCCCGGGGCCTTGCCACCGAGGAGCTTTTTAACCACCTCGGCAACCTCAGCCCCAGAAATGGGAGGCCCCGTCTCCGAGCTCTCCGACTCTGCCTCTTCCGAGCACGTGTTGGTAGGATTGAGGAGTTCCTCGAAGTACTCCCCCCACCGACTCACAACATCCCTAGTTGAGGTCAGCAAAGCCCCGTCCCCACTGTAAACAGTGTTGACTGTGAGCCGCTTCCCCCCCCCTGAGACGCCGGATGGTGGACCAGAATCTTTTCGAGGCCGTCCGGAAATCGTTCTCCATGGTCTCACCGAACTCCTCCCAGGCCCGAGTTTTTGCCTCAGCAACCGCCGAAGCCGTGGCCCGTCTGGCCCGTCGGTACCTATCAGCTTCTTCCAGGGTCCCACTGGCCAAAAAGGCCCGATAGGACTCCTTCTTCAGCTTGACGGCTTCCCTCACCACTGGTGTCCACCAGCAGGTTCGAGGGTTGCCGCCACGACAGGCACCGACCACCTTACGGCCACAACTCCGACCAGCTGCCTCGGCAATGGAGTCACGGAACATGGCCCATTCGGACTCAATATCCCCCACCTCAAATATGGTTGAAGCTCTGCCGGAGGTGGGAGTTAAAGCTCCTTCTGACGGGGGATTCTGACAAACGCTCCCAGCAGACCCTCACAATACGTTTGGGCCTGCCAGGTCTGATCGGCATCCTCCCCCACCAGCGGAGCCAACTCACCACCAGGTGGTGATCAGTTGACAGCTCCGCCCCTCTCTTCACCCGAGTGTCCAGGACATACGGCCGCAAGTCCGATGATACAACCACAAAGTCGATCATCGAACTGCGGCCAAGGGTGTCCTGGTGCCAAGTGCACATATGGACACCCTTATGCCTGAACATGGTGTTCGTTATGGACAGTCTATGACTGGCACAGAAGTCCAACAACATAACACCACTCTGATTCAGATCGGGGGGGCCGTTCCTCCCAATCACACCCCTCCAGGTCTCACTGTCATTGCCCACGTGAGCATTGAAGTCCCCCAGCAGAATGAGGGAGTCTCCGGTAGGAGCATTCTCCAGTGCCTCCCCCAGAGACTCCAAAAAGGGTAGGTACTCTGAACTGCTGTTTGGCGCATAGGCACAAACAACAGTCAGGACTCGTCCCCCCACCCAAGGCGGAGGGAGGCTACCCTCTCGTTCACTGGGGTAAACCCCAATGTACTGGCACACAGCCGGGGGGCAATAAGTATGCCCACACCTGCTCTGCGCCTCTCACCACGGGCAACTCCAGAGTGGAAGAGAGTCCAACCCCTCTCAAGAGTACTGGTTCCAGATCCCAAGCCGTGCGTCGAGGTGAGTCCGACTATATCTAACGGTCTGATGAAGTTTCAACAATAAACAACAAACTTTGTATTATGAGAAAGAACCAGACTCATTCTTCAGGAATCCGAAAATAAGCTCTATTTTACGAGTTATGCACGAATTCGGATTCTCCTATAAAACGAATTCCTTAACTCAAACCAAGTTAAGACTGCTTTGTCCTTCATATTTATTCATGTCTAATCAAGTTTCAATGATAAACAACGTTGTACTTTGTAGAATGAGAAAGAACTTCTTCAGCAATAAGCATCTCTCGACAAATGACGAAATACAGATTTTGCTATAAAATTAATTGCTATCAGCCTGACTTAAAACTGTTTGTCTTCCTTATTTATCCACTTCAAATCAAGTTTCAACAATTAAAAAAATTTTGTAGTTTGAGAAAGAACAACTTAATCTTGAGCAATCAGTATAAAAAGAGGGTGGGCAAAGGTGCGAATGTCAAACATACATGATCAAAACAGGGAGCGGAGGTGTTTGGCTGAGACAAGGTGTGAATGTCCACCCATAATTAATGAAGAGCGGGCAACAAGTAGGTTCGAATGCCCAACCATACATCATCAAAAGCAGGAGTGGATATGTTCGGCTACAAGAAGGTTTGAACGTCTGACCATAGTTTGTAAAAAGCGGGTAAGAAAAGGTTCGAATGCCCGAACATACACCATCAAAGGAGGGAGCGGAGGTGTTCCGCTGTAAGAAGGTGTGAATGTCCGACCATAGTTGGTAAAAAGCGGGTAAGAAAAGGTTAAAATACCCGACTGTACACAATCAATAGCGGGAGCGGAGTTGTTTGGCTACAAGAAGGTGTGAAAGTCCGACCACGGTTTGTAAAAAGCGGGTAAGAAAAGGTTCGAATGCCCGAATATATACCATCAAAAGTGGAAGTGGATGTGTTCGGCTGCAAGAAGGTGTGAACGTCCGACCAAAGTTTGTAAAAAGCAGTTAAGAAAAGGTTCGAATATCCAACCAAACATAATCAAAAGCGGGAGCAGAGCTGTTCAACTGCAAGTAGGTGTGAATGTCAGATCATAATTTGCAAAAACCTGATGAGAAAGGGTGAGAATGCCCGGCTATACACCATCAAATGCGGGAGCGGAAGTGTTCGGCTGTGAGTAGGTGTGAATGTCCGACCATAATTGCTGAAAAATGTGTTAGAAGAGACTAGAATGCCGGACAAGACATCATCAAATGCGGGAGCGGAGTTGTTCAGCTGTGAGTAGGTGTGAATCTCCGAGCATAGTTTGTAAAAAGGGGGTAAGAATAGGTTCGAATGGCCGAACATACACTATCAAAACAGGGAGCTGAGGTGGCTCAGCTGCAAGGTGTGAATGTGTGACTATAGTTTGTAAATAAGGTGCGAATGCCCAACAATGTATAATCAAAAGAGGGAGCGGAGGTTTTCGGCTACAAGAAGGTTTGAATGTCCGACCATAGATTGTAAAAAGCGGGTAAGAAAAGGTTCAAATGCCTGACTATACACCATCAAAAGCGGGAGAGGAGGTGTTCAGCTGCAAGAAGGTGTGAATGTCCACCCATAATTACTGAAAAATGGGTAAGAAAAGGTGCGAATGCCCAACCATACATTATCAAAAGCGGGAGAGGTGGTGTTCGGCTGCAAGTAGGTGTGAATGTCCAGCCAGAATTACTAACAAACGGGTAAGAAAAGGTAGTATTGCCAGACCATACATGATCAAAACAGGGAGCGGAGGTGGTTCAGCTGCAAGAAGGTGTGAATGTCCGACTAAAGTTCAAATATATCAACAAAAGCGGGAGGAGAGGTCTTCGGATGAGAGTGGTTGAGAATTTCCAACCATAATCTATAAAATGCGGTGAAAAAAAAGGTGTTATAGAACACTAAAAGGTGGAGCGGAAGTGTTCGGCTGCAAGAAGGTGTGAATGTCCGACTATATTTGGTGAAAAGCAGGTGAAGCAAGGTCTGAATGCCCAACCTTACATCATCTAAAGCGAGATCAGAGGTGTTTGGCTGCATGAAGGCCATAGTTTGCCAAAAGCGGGTAAGCTGCGAATGACCGACTAAATATCAACAAAAGGTCTTCGGATGCAAGTGGGTGTGAATATCCCACCATACAAGTATGGTGGAGAGGAAGCTGTGAACAGCCGACCATAGTTGGCAAAAAGCAGTTAAGAAAAGGTTCGAATATCCAACCAAACATAATCAAAAGCGGGAGCAGAGCTGTTCGACTGCAAGTAGGTGTGAATGTCCAGCCATAATTACTCACAAAGGGGTAAGAAAAGGTAGTATTGCCAGACCATACATGATCAAAACAGGGAGCTGAGGTGGTTCAGCTGCAAGGTGTGAATGTCTGACTATAGTTTGTAAAAAGCGGGTAAGACAAGGTGCGAATGCCCGACAATGTATGATCAAAAGAGGGAGTGGAGGTCTTCGGCTGCAAGGTCTGAATGTCCAACCATAATTTCTAAAAACCGGGTAAGAAAAGGCTCGAAAGCCCGACTATACACAATCAAAAGCGGTAGCGGGAGGTTTTCAGCTGCAAATCCTTCACTCAAACCAAGTGAAAACTGCTTTGTCCTTCATATTTATCAATGTCTAGATTTACTTCAACAAAGAACAACATTGTATTTTGCAGTAGTAGAAAGAGAAACACTTGAAGGAACAGGAATCCGAGAATAAGCTTATTTTCATACGTTCTGCATGATTTGGGATTTTATGTATAAAATTAATTCCTTCACTCAAACAAAGTGGAAACTGCTTTGTCCTTCATATTTATCAATGTCTATATCGATTTCAACAAAGAACAAGGCTGTATTTTGCAGTATAGGAAAGAGCAACACTGGAGGATCAGGAATCCGAGAATAAGCTTACTTTCATGAGTCCTGCACGATTTCGGATTTTCCTATAAAATGAATTGCTTTGCTCAAACCAAGTTAAAATTGCTTTGTCCTTCATAGTTATCCATGTCTAAAATGTATCAAGCATAAAGTTCCTCATATTACCCTGAATGAGAAAGAAGCATCCCTTTGGTTGAGCAATACGTTCCTTTTGCGGAGTTATGCATGATTTCGGATTTTGCTATAAAATTAATTCCTTCACACCTTTTTTTTTCACCGCATTTTATAGATTATGGTTGGAAATTTCAACCACTCAAATCCGAAGACCTCTCCTCCCGCTTTTGTTAATATATTTGAACTTTAGTTGGACATTCACCCCTTTTTGCAGCTAAACCACCTCCGCTCCCTGTTTTGATCATGTATGGTCTGGCAATACTACCTTTTCTTACCCGTTTGTGAGTAATTATGGCTGGACATTCACACCTACTTGCAGCCGAACACCACCTCTCTCGCTTTTGATGATGTATGGACCGGCATTCTTACCTTTTCTAACACATTTTTCAGAAATTACGGTTGGAGATTCACACCTACTCACAGCCGAACAACTCCGCTCCCGCATTTGATGGTGTGCAGTCGGACATTTTCACCCTTTCTCATCAGCTTTTTGCAAATTATGATCTGAAATTCACACCTGCTTTTGATAATGTATGGTTGGGCATTCGCACCTTTTTTTACCCATTTTTCCAGGAATTATGGGTGGACATTCACACCTTCTTGCAGCTGAACACCTCCTCTCCTTCTTATGATCATGTGCGGATGATATTCGAAAATTTTCTTTCATGTTTTAAAGCAATTATTGATGGACATTCAGACCTTCTTGCAGCTGAACCACTCTGCTCCCGCTTTTGATGGTGTATAGTCGGGCTTTCGAGCCTTTCCTTCCCGGTTTTTACAAATTATGGTTGGACATTCAGACCTTCTTGCAGCCGAACACCTCCGCTCCCTCTTTTGATCATACATTGTCGGGCATTAGCACCTTTTCTTACCCGCTTTTTACAAACCATAGTCGGACTTTCACATCTTTTAGTAGCCGAACACCTCCGCTCCCGCTATTGATTGTGTACAGTCGGGTATTTTAACCTTTTCTTACCCGCTTTTTACCAACTATGGTCGGACATTCACACCTTCTTACAGCGGAACACCTCCGCTCCCTCTTTTGATGGTGTATGTTCGGGCATTCAAACCTTTTCTTACCTGCTTTTTACAAACTATGGTCAGACATTCAACCCTTCTTGGAGCCGAACACATCCACTCCTGCTTTTGATTATGTATAGTTGGGCATTCGCACCTTTTCTTACCCATTTTTCAGTAATTATGGGTGTACATTCACACCTTCTTGCAGCCGAACACCTCCGCTCCCTCTTTTGATCATACATTTTCGGGCATTCGCACCTTTTCTTACCCGCTTTTTACAAACCATGGTCGGACTTTCACACCTTTTAGTAGCCAAACAACTCCGCACCCGCTACTGATTGTGTACAGTCGGGTATTTTAACCTTTTCTTACCCGTTTTTTACCAACTATGGTCGGACATTCACACCTTCTTACAGCGGAACACCTCCGCTCCCTCCTTTGATGGTGTATGTTTGGGCATTCGAACCTTTTCTTACCCGCTTTTTACAAACTATGGTCAGACGTTCAAACCTTCTTGTAGCCGAACATATCCACTCCTGCTTTTGATGATGTATGGTTGGGCATTCGAACCTACTTGTTGCCCGCTTTTCATTAATTATGGGTGGACATTCACACCTTGTCTCAGCCAAACACCTCCGCTCCCTGTTTTGATCATGTATGGTTTGACATTCGCACCTTTGCTTACCCTCTTTTTATACTGATTGCTCAAGATTAAGTTGTTCTTTCTCAAACTACAAAATTTTTTTAATTGTTGAAACTTGATTTGAAGTGGATAAATAAGGAAGACAAACAGTTTTAAGTCAGGCTGATAGCAATTAATTTTATAGCAAAATCTGTATTTCGTCATTTGTCGAGAGATGCTTATTGCTGAAGAAGTTCTTTCTCATTCTACAAAGTACAACGTTGTTTATCATTGAAACTTGATTAGACATGAATAAATATGAAGGACAAAGCAGTCTTAACTTGGTTTGAGTTAAGGAATTCGTTTTATAGGAGAATCCGAATTCGTGCATAACTCGTAAAATAGAGCTTATTTTCGGATTCCTGAAGAATGAGTCTGGTTCTTTCTCATAATACAAAGTTTGTTGTTTATTGTTGAAACTTCATCAGACCGTTAGATATAGTCGGACTCACCTCGACGCACGGCTTGGGATCTGGAACCAGTACTCTTGAGAGGGGTTGGACTCTCTTCCACTCTGGAGTTGCCCGTGGTGAGAGGCGCAGAGCAGGTGTGGGCATACTTATTGCCCCCCGGCTGTGTGCCAGTACATTGGGGTTTACCCCAGTGAACGAGAGGGTAGCCTCCCTCCGCCTTTGGGTGGGGGGACGAGTCCTGACTGTTGTTTGTGCCTATGCGCCAAACAGCAGTTCAGAGTACATACCCTTTTTGGAGTCTCTGGGGGAGGCACTGGAGAATGCTCCTACCGGAGACTCCCTCATTCTGCTGGGGGACTTCAATGCTCACGTGGGCAATGACAGTGAGACCTGGAGGGGTGTGATTGGGAGGAACGGCCCCCCCGATCTGAATCAGAGTGGTGTTATGTTGTTGGACTTCTGTGCCAGTCATAGACTGTCCATAACGAACACCATGTTCAGGCATAAGGGTGTCCATATGTGCACTTGGCACCAGGAAACCCTTGGCCGCAGTTCGATGATCGACTTTGTGGTTGTATCATCGGACTTGCGGCCGTATGTCCTGGACACTCGGGTGAAGAGAGGGGCGGAGCTGTCAACTGATCACCACCTGGTGGTGAGTTGGCTCCGCTGGTGGGGGAGGATGCCGATCAGACCTGGCAGGCCCAAACGTATTGTGAGGGTCTGCTGGGAGCGTTTGTCAGAATCCCCCGTCAGAAGGAGCTTTAACTCCCACCTCCGGCAGAGCTTCAACCATATTTGAGGTGGGGGACATTGAGTCCGAATGGGCCATGTTCCGTGACTCCATTGCCGAGGCAGCTGGTCGGAGTTGTGGCCGTAAGGTGGTCGGTGCCTGTCGTGGCGGCAACCCTCGAACCTGCTGGTGGACAGCTGAAGAAGGAGTCCTATCGGGCCTTTTTGGCCAGTGGGACCCTGGAAGAAGCTGATAGGTACCGACGGGCCAGACGGGCCACGGCTTCGGCGGTTGCTGAGGCAAAAACTCGGGCCTGGGAGGAGTTCGGTGAGACCATGGAGAACGATTTCCGGACGGCCTCGAAAAGATTCTGGTCCACCCTCTCAGGGGGGGGGGAAGCGGCTCACAGTCAACACTGTTTACAGTGGGGACGGGGCTTTGCTGACCTCAACTAGGGATGTTGTGAGTCGGTGGGGGGAGTACTTCGAGGAACTCCTCAATCCTACCAACACGTGCTCGGAAGAGGCAGAGTCGGAGAGCTCGGAGACGGGGCCTCCCATTTCTGGGGCTGAGGTTGCCGAGGTGGTTAAAAAGCTCCTCGGTGGCAAGGCCCCGGGGGTGGATGAGGTCCGTCCTGAGTTTCTCAAGGCTCTGGATGTTGTAGGGCTGTCTTGGCTGACACGCCTCTGCAGTATCGCGTGGACATCGGGGACAGTGCCTCTGGACTGGCAGATTGGGGTGGTGGTCCCCCTCTTTAAAAAGGGGGACCGGAGGGTGTGTTCCAACTATAGGGGTATCACACTCCTCAGCCTCCCTGGTAAGGTCTATTCGGGGGTATTGGAGAGGAGGATCCGTCGGATAATCGAGCCTCGGATTCAGGAGATGCAGTGTGGCTTTCGTCCTGGCCGTGGAACAGTGGACAAGCTTTATACCCTCGGCAGGATCCTGGAGGGTGCATGGGAGTTCGCCCAACCAGTCTACATGTGTTTTGTGGACTTGGAGAAAGCGTTCGACCGTGTCCCTCGTGGAGTCCTGTGGGGGGTGCTCCGGGAATATGGAGTGCCGGACCCCTTGATAGGGGCCGTTCGGTCTCTGTATGACCGGTGCCAGAGTTTGGTCCGCATTGCCGGCAGTAAGTCGGATACGTTTCCGGTGAGAGTTGGACTCCGTCAGGGCTGCCCTTTGTCACCGATTCTGTTCCTAACTTTTATGGACAGAATTTCTAGGCGGAGCCAGGGCGCTGAGGGTGTCCCATTTGGCGACCTCAGAATCGGGTCTCTGCTTTTTGCAGATGATGTGGTTCTGTTAGCGTCGTCAGGCCGTGACCTTCAACTCTCACTGGAGTGATTCGCAGCCGAGTGTGAAGCGGCTGGGATGAGAATCAGCACCTCCAAATCCGAGACTATGGTTCTCAGCCGGAAAAGGGTGGAAAGCTCTCTCCGGGTCGGGAATGAGATCCTTCCCCAAGAGGAGGAGTTCAAGTATCTCGGGGTCTTGTTCACGAGTGACGGACGAATGGAGCGGGAGATTGACGGGCGGATCGGTGCGGCGCCTGCAGTGTTGCAGGCTCTGCACCGACCCGTCGTTGTGAAGAGGGAGCTGAGCCAGAAGGCGAAGCTCTCTACTTACTGGTCAATCTACGTTCCCATCCTCACCTATGGTCACGAGTTGTGGGTAGTGACCGAAAGAACAAGATCGTGAATACAAGCGGCCGAAATGGGTTTCCTCCGCAGGGTGTCTGGGCTCTCCCTTAGAGATAGGGTGAGAAGCTCAGTCATCCGGGAGGGGCTCGGAGTAGAACCGCTGCTCCTCCGCATTGAGAGGAGTCAGATGAGGTGGCTCGGGCATCTGGTTAGGATGCCCCCTGGGCGCCTCCCTGGGGAGGTGTTCCGGGCACGTCCCACTGGGAGGAGACCCCGGGGGAGACCCAGGACACGTTGGAGAGACTATGTCTCTCGGCTGGCCTGGGAACGCCTCGGGGTCCCCCCGGAAGAGCTGGAGGAAGTGGCCGGGGACAGAGACGTCTGGGTTTCTCTGCTCAAGCTGCTGCCCCCGCGACCCGACCCCCGGATAAGCGGCAGATGATGGATGGATGGATGGATATATCCTCCACCAACCAGACTTACAACCCCCGACTAGGGTAGCAGAATTTCTAAGCATCTGTACCCCAAAACTACTATCAAAAATATATAAATTATTGTCTAAGATAGATGACACAATGTCTCTTCCATCCTCAAAAGGGGAGGCAGATTTATCCATCAGTTCTGGTCATAGCTTCTAATCACAAATATGTTTGAACACCTTCATAAAGACTCGAAATCCTAATTTACAGCTCATACAATACAAAATCCTTCATAGAACACACAATGGGTCTAACACACTCAAACATCTGCTCACATTACACAGATAACACACCTGATGATTATGCACACGCTTTGTGGTTTTCTGCGCCTGTCCAGAAGTTCTGGCTTGAAGTCTGTGAGGACCTATCAACATGGCTAAAGTGTAGCATCCCTGCATGCCCCACACTGTGCATACTGGGTGACTTAGACAACATCAACATGGAAATTAACTCAGCACACATGGTTGTCACAGTGTTATGTATCGCAAAGAAAACTATTCTCATGAACTGGAAAGCGAAGAACAATCTGTGTATTAACCAGTTTAGAAATGTTCTTTTAGATTATATTAGCATGGAAACAATGTCTGCCTCCTCAAAACATCAATTGGCTGAATTTCATTCTCTCTGGTCCCCTCTGATTAGTTTTATCACATAGTGGTGGTGGTGGGTTGCTGGGTGATGGTGGGTCTCAGGCCCGGGCTGCTGCGACTGGTGTGACCGGGTGGTTTGTTTGTTTGTTTTTTGATGTTGTTTGTTTGTTTTTTGTAGAGGTCCTCCTGGGTGGGGTTGGGTTGAGTGGGGTGGGGCGGGATGGGTACCTTCTGGGGGTACAGTAGCTCCCGGAATATGGTCGCTGCAGGCCCCGAGCCTGGTGGACATCAGGCCCTCCTGCCCATTGTTGGCTCCCAGGTAGCGGGGATGCCTATTGCAGCCAGTCCCTGGCTGCCCTCTCTGGGGGAGAGTAGCTCCCCCGGTATATATCCCCATACCCCTCTCCCTTCTGGCTCTTGTACACAGCACACACTCACACATGAAGGGTTTTGGGGGCGTGTGTGTTCGGTGGGGTGTAGTGGATGGGGCCACGTAGGTGGTCCCCTTTGGTTGCACTCTGCAGTTCCCTGCCCCTGTTTTTAATTACACCTTAGACATTACTACTTATCAAACACACTCACACACACACATTAGGTCTTGGGGGGTGGTTACACTGAGTGGCATCTGGTGGGCGGGGCTCTTTGGGTATGTAGGCTGCCCAGAGTGCCGCGCTCCCAGTTCTACAAGTTTGGCTGCCCCTCAATTTAAATTGCTCACTATTAGAAAATATTGAAGAGCCAGAAGGGTGAGGGGAGGGGTCTTCTTCGCACACCCCTGCTTCCTGGTGTCTGCTCGGGGCAGGAGGGGCCAGGAGGATTAATTAATTGTTCTGCTGGTTCGGGGTCTGTGGTGGCTGGGGGGTTGCTGGCCTCCTGGTGTGCCCGCTGCACTACACCCCAGCAGAGTCGAGGGAGGTAGGATGTGGGAATGTGTGGATGTATGGGACGTGAAAGTGTGTGTGGTAATGATTGGGCCTGGATCTGGGACTTGCTGTCGCCTGGCCTGCCTGTGTTTCTCCCGATGGGGCATCAGCGTTGCCTCTCCCCACTGCTCGCGACTTCACCCACCTGTGGGCACGTCTTGACTCCCAGGGCACTTGGCCAGGGGCGCTGGGGCAGGCGCTGACCCACTTTGTGGCTGTCTGGGGCGCTTGGCCCTCCTGGGTATTGGGTGGGGCCTCTGCCGGGGGGTTTGGGGGCGCTCAGGCTCCTGGGGCCCAGGTCCAGTGCACGGCCCATGTCTGGGCGGCTGGGGCCTGGCGGGGTCGGTGGGCTGTTACCCCTGGTTCCCGGAGTGCCTCTGCCCTATGCTTATGGGGGCTCTTTCCGGGGGCTTCCTCTGCAGTCTTCTGGGTGGATGCGTGGTTGCCCCTGCGGTGGGCTGCCTGGGTTCTGTGCTCTGTGGGGGCTGCTGGTGGCCTGGGTCTTGTGGCCCTCTCTGCCTGCTTCTGATTGCTTAGGGGGGGGGGCTGTGGATTGTGGCCCTGTATGCTTATACACTCATAACTAAGCACGGTTATCATGTAGGTCCTGTGCCATGGGTGTTGCATGTTCTCACACACACACATTCATTAGTCCAGTAGCATGGTCACTAAGCAGTTGATGTATTATCATGTCGTCTCAGGTCATCTATATCCACAGCTGTGTTGTATGCGATTGCCGCTTCTTGTGCTTGTTTTTGTTTGTTTGTGTGTTTGTTTTTTCTCTGCTTGTCTGCTTTCAGGTGCTCCTGGTGGCGCTAAGGCTGGATTCCCCTCATAGGCCATGGATTGTTGTCTGTTTTGTTTTTTACAGGTGTAGCAGCTGGTTGTCTGGTTTTTGTTTCTATTTTTGTTCTGTTTCCTCTTCTTTCCTCTTCTTCTTTCCTTGTCCCCTGGTCCGGTTCAGTTCAGTTCATGTCATATATTGTAAACAGAAATAAATAAATGGGCATCAAGGGGAGCTTTACATTTATAAAACTTCCCTTGGCAAAACAAATCTGTTTGGCATCAAAGGTATTCAGACTACAATTCTTCTGACATAATGCTGAACAGGACAAGGGGAAAAAAAAGTAAAGAAGACAGTTCTGCCGAAAGCCAGGGATAGACCTGTTCTAAGTTCTATACTTTTTAAAAGGGGCGTGTCTATCAACTATGGAATTAGAAGATTTACAAAAATGGTCAAGTGCTAGATCTTCATCTGGGATTTTAACAGTGTCATATAACTATTCAACAGATCAGTTAAAAAAAAGCCTGCTCATGGAGATGTTTCAGGATCTGGATACCAAGCGTGGACCTAATGTTTTCATTTTTGCAATTCTGATACAGGCTATTGAGCAGTGATAACTAACACCAAGTTCAGATACTGCAGATTTTCTACCTTTGATATGTTAAAATTGAGCCAATCAGGGACAACCTTGAAGGATCTCTTTGGTTTTGTAGGATCAGTAATTACCTGAGAAAGGTTGATATTGGTACACACCTTTTTTAAATGATCAGAGGCAGAGTTCAACTTGTTTAAATTAAAATTGCCACACAGAGATTGGGTTTAGGCCACATGCACACAGAATGACATCAACAAATATAAGAATTTTGAATATATGTAGAGGAATGATACTTTGAAATGTGCTCATTGCGGAGTTATGATCAGTTGAGTAATGAAGGTTGAACTATTCTAGGAAAGAGGTTCTATTCCCAGCATCATGATGGACACTCCTGATATAGAAGGTTTCGCTAACGCATTGGAATTGTTTTACTATTTTCATATGCATGTGCAATGAAGAATTGCTTGCTGCTGATAAATGCAAAGAAGAACAGCTTACACATAGATGCTCACGTATAGGCTGCTGAATGCAATGAAGACCTGCTTATCAAGTAAAGTTCAATGTCAATGTGTAATATTCAATTAGGATTTGCAAAACAGTGAAGTTAAACAATGAATGGGTCCATAGTCGGTATGAGAAGACTACAGGAATATTTACCTGGGTGTACGTTCAAACAGAGATGAGAAAATTGCGATAAATAATTGTTTGTTTGTTTGTTAGTATGTATAGGAATGTTATGTGTATAAACTGTGTTGAGTTATAGTTACTCAGTAGTGTCTCAGTGAAACAACCGACGGGGGAAGCCTTGCGGTGACAACAAAAGCAGTGTTTTACTGATCAGTCAAGTTGCTCCAGTGTACTCCATACAAACTGGTTGGCTACTGAAGGGATAGAAAATGGGGAATACTTGTTTTAAAGCAAACAAGGAATTAGATGGGAAAAATACATGTTTTAACGGGACCCAGACAATATTAAATACTCAGACAGATGGGAGAAGAAGTGTAGTTTTGTAGGAAATCACAAAATTATTACATAGAATTAGTGAAATCAATTGAAGAATGCCTTTCTGAAGAGCTGTTTACCACAGATGAGCAGCTTTGCGACCAAGCACATTGTAGATCGCTTTACTGCCAAAATGATCTAATTTAATGGATTGGTTTAGACATGCATAACAGCATTTTAAGAACAAAGAGAGAAACAAAAAGGGACAACGCTTCATGGTGGAAGGGGATGTATAAATAACTGTGTATATGATGAAGGGGGTGGCAACACCCATTCCGAAATCCCGCCATTCCGACATCCCGCTATTCCGACATCCCACCATTCCGACATCCCACCATTCCGACATACCACCATTCCGACATGCAAACGTCCCACCATTCCGACATCCCACCATTGCGACATCCCGCTATTCTGACGTTCAAATGTCCCACCATTCCGACAAGGCTTTCCGTATAAGGAAATGTGTGTTACTCAACAGGTGAGTCCCTTCTTTCTGTTCATGCAATTTATATGTTTAACACATGTTTATAGACAAGCGTTATTAAAAACACAAAGTCTCGGCAACTGGAGGAGGAGAAGCAGTCCGCGGTGGTTTTCTTCTTGTAGCCGAACACATCCACTCCTGCTTTTGATGATGTATGGTTTGGCATTCGCACCCTTTTTTTACTCATTTTTCAGGAATTTTGGGTGGACATTCAGACCTTCTTGCAGCCGAAAACCTCCGCTCCCTCTTTTGATCATACATTGTCGGGCATTCGCACCTTATCTTACCCGCTTTTTACAAACTATAGTCAGACATTCACACCTTGCAGCTGAACCACCTCCGCTCCCTGTTTTGATCATGTATGGTCTGGCAATACTACCTTTTCTTACCCGTTTGTGAGTAATTAATCCCAAAATATTGAGCATAAAGTAAGTCTTTATGCTGATGATGTATTACTTTTCCTTCAGAACTCACAGACGTCTCTCAGTCACACGATCACACTCATAAATAAATTCTCAGCACTTTCTGACTACTCTATCAACTGGTCTAAGACCACAGTTCTGCCCATTAACTGTAGGGTCCATAATATACCTGCGATCACTTTACAGTCAGGAAATATTAGATATTTAGGCATAAACATTTCCTCCAGGCTCTCAGAGCTAACAAAGCTAAATTATGTGCAATTATTAAAGACAGTAGAGGACGATCTCTCGTTGGAAGTCCTTACCTATATCACTTATGGGGAGAGTTACATCCATTAAAATGATGATACTACCAAAAGTTAACTATTTGTTCTCAATGATCCCCATAAAACCATCTGCTACTTGGTTTAAGTCACTAGATTCATGCATCTCCAAATTTCTGTGGAAAAACAAACCACCACGTATTAGTTTAAAAACCCTACAGAAGACCAAGGACAGTGGTGGATTAGATTTACCTAATTTTCAGCACTATTCCTTAGACAATAGGTTACAATATATATCAAAATGGTTTAAACCTTGTTGTTGTCACAGTTCCCAGAGACGTTGTAATCGTTGAGGATTCTATATTCACCCCCTCATTAGAGGCACGTAATGCAGATTGATGACACTGAATCTTCTTCTCTGTTCATTGCTGGCATCATTCCCAGCATCGTAAGTGTTCGTGGCATTGTTAGCCTCTTCTTCTGGATCTTGATATCGAGAATCCTTTTGTATTTCTGGTTTGTCAGTCCTCTGTCTTCGTTCACCGGAGTCTTTGTCTTTTTGTCCTTGAGTTTGGTGATTTTTTCTTCTTTTGATGCCTTGACACAATGTGACAGGTGATACCACGTGGGAGATCCTGTAACTTGGATTGCTGTCCCTGTGCTGCGAAATGGCTGTGCTGCTCAAATGGTCTCTCCTTCATCATGGTTACATGCTACCATTCCGACATCTCGCCATTCCGACATGGGTCTCCAATTGTCGGAATGGCGACACTTAATTTTTTATCAAACGTCCCACCATTCCGACACTTTTTTCCTCCTATGGTCGGAATGGCGGTATGTTTTTTGTTTTTTTTTTAAAATACCGCCATTCCGACAGTTCCTTTTAATAGCCTATTTTTTACCCAAAACATTTTGCACTAATGATATGCCGGCGCAAATACGCCCTAAAGTTTGGCGCACAAGCTTTGCACATGCAGAGGCCACAGCCTCGCAAACAAACTTTAATAATCTATTATCAAAATCCCCTGAATTTCAAATATAAAAATACAGATATTAATGTAACTCTGGCGAGACTGAAACTGATTAAGCAGAAATACAGTGTCAGTGAGCTGTCACAGCAGCCAGCTGGAGCGGAGCTCTCCACAGAGCCCATGCGTCTTTTGCACGCTGTCATCATATGCAAAAGTAATAATTGCAATTACAGATATCACGGCTACTGCACAGGACACAGTTGCGAGCACTCTGCCTTGCCTTGCCAATAGGAGAAGAGAGAAATGACAGCATAGAACGTATAAAACACAACAAAATGCAGTAAAAACGTTTATTCATGTTATTCACGTGATTTATGAGTACTCACTCCAATTTTGGGAAGCGCGGATGGGTTTTGCGCATTTGGCACAAACACACAGCCGCAACGATTGTAGCTTTATACAGCCTGTTGATATCTAAAGGACCTAACTGGTCACACCTGGGACTAAATGTCATGTAGAGATTGTTTTTACATGACATTACAGCTGAACATATAGCTTTCATCCACAAACCAACGTGGGAGAGCCCGAAGACGCATGTGCCAGACGCACATAGGCATGCGTAAAACCAATTTTGACCACTTCATACTGTTTATTTGCTTTCTTTTAGTTAACTTTCGTTTCTTTTGGATTCTTGTGCGTGTTATGGAGCCGTTTTGGTCCATGTTTGTAAGCCTTTTTTTCCTGGATTAAATTTTCGGAAGTTGAAACAAGTGGCATTGGAGTGTGTGATTGAAAACCACCGCGGACTGCTTCTCCTCCTCCAGTTGCCGAGACTTTGTGTTTTTAATAACGCTTGTCGATAAACGTGTGTTAAACATATAAATTGCATGAACAGAAAGAAGGGACTCACCTGTTGAGTAACACACATTTCCTTATACGGAAAGCCTTGTCGGAATGGTGGGACATTTGAACGTCAGAATAGCGGGATGTCGCAATGGTGGGATGTCGGAATGGTGGGACGTTTGCATGTCGGAATGGTGGTATGTCGGAATGGTGGGATGTCGGAATGGTGGGATGTCGGAATAGCGGGATGTCGGAATGGCGGGATTTCGGAATGGGTGTTGCCACCCCCTTCATCATATACACAGTTATTTATACATCACCTTCCACCATGAAGCGTTGTCCCTTTTTGTTTCTCTCTTTGTTCTTAAAATGCTGTTATGCATGTCTAAACCAATCCATTAAATTAGATCATTTTGGCAGTAAAGCGATCTACAATGTGCTTGGTCGCAAAGCTGCTCATCTATGGTAAACAGCTCTTCAGAAAGGCATTCTTCAATTGATTTCACTAATTCTATGTAATAATTTTGTGATTTCCTACAAAACTACACTTCTTCTCCCATCTGTCTGAGTATTTAATATTGTCTGGGTCCCGTTAAAACATGTATTTTTCCCATCTAATTCCTTGTTTGCTTTAAAACAAGTATTCCCCATTTTCTATCCCTTCAGTAGCCAACCAGTTTGTATGGAGTACACTGGAGCAACTTGACTGATCAGTAAAACACTGCTTTTGTTGTCACCGCAAGGCTTCCCCCGTCGGTTGTTTCACTGAGACACTACTGAGTAACTATAACTCAACACAGTTTATACACATAACATTCATATACATACTAACAAACAAACAAACAATTATTTATCGCAATTTTCTCATCTCTGTTTGAACGTACACCCAGGTAAATATTCCTGTAGTCTTCTCATGCCGACTATGGACCCATTCATTGTTTAACTTCACTGTTTTGCAAATCCTAATTGAATATTACACATTGACATTGAACTTTACTTGATAAGCAGGTCTTCATTGCATTCAGCAGCCTATATGTGAGCATCTATGTGTAAGCTGTTCTTCTTTGCATTTATCAGCAGCAAGCAATTCTTCATTGCACATGCATATGAAAATAGTAAAACAATTCCAATGCGTTAGCGAAACCTTGTATATCAGGAGTGTCCATCATGATGCTGGGAATAGAACCTCTTTCCCAGAATAGTTCAACCTTCATTACTCAACTGATCATAACTCCGCAATGAGCACATTTCAAAGTATCATTCCTCTACATATATTCAAAATTCTTATATTTGTTGATGTCATTCTGTGTGCATGTGGCCTAAACCCAATCTCTGTGTGGCAATTTTAATTTAAACAAGTTGAACTCTGCCTCTGATCATTTAAAAAAGGTGTGTACCAATATCAACCTTTCTCAGGTAATTACTGATCCTACAAAACCAAAGAGATCCTTCAAGGTTGTCCCTGATTGGCTCAATCTTAACAAATCAAAGGTAGAAAATCCGCAGTATCTGAACTTGGTGTTAGTTATCACTGCTCAATAGCCTGTATCAGAATTGCAAAAATGAAAACATTAGGTCCACGCTTGGTATCCAGATCCTGAAACATCTCCATGAGCAGGCTTTTTTTTAACTGATCTGTTGAATAGTTATATGACACTGTTAAAATCCCAGATGAAGATCTAGCACTTGACCATTTTTGTAAATCTTCTAATTCCATAGTTGATAAACACGCCCATTTTAAAAAGTATAGAACTTAGAACAGGTCTATCCCTGGCTTTCGGCAGAACTGTCTTCTTTACTTTTTTTTCCCCTTGTCCTGTTCAGCATTATGTCAGAAGAATTGTAGTCTGAATACCTTTGATGCCAAACAGATTTGTTTTGCCAAGGGAAGTTTTATAAATGTAAAGCTCCCCTTGATGCCCATTTATTTATTTCTGTTTACAATATATGACATGAACTGAACTGACCCGGACCAGGGGACAAGGAAAGAAGAAGAGGAAAGAAGAGGAAACAGAACAAAAATAGAAACAAAAACCAGACAACCAGCTGCTACACCTGTAAAAAACAAAACAGACAACAATCCATAGCCTATGAGGGGAATCCAGGCTTAGCGCCACCAGGAGCACCTGAAAGCAGACAAGCAGAGAAAAAACAAACACACAAACAAACAAAAACAAGCACAAGAAGCGGCAATCGCATACAACACAGCTGTGGATATAGATGACCTGAGACGACATGATAATACATCAACTGCTTAGTGACCATGCTACTGGACTAATGAATGTGTGTGTGTGTGTGTGTGTGAGAACATGCAACACCCATGGCACAGGACCTACATGATAACCGTGCTTAGTTATGAGTGTATAAGCGTACAGGGCCACAATCCACAGCCCCCCCCCAAGCAATCAGAAGCAGGCAGAGAGGGCCACAAGACCCAGGCCACCAGCAGCACCCACAGAGCACAGAACCCAGGCAGCCCACCGCAGGGGCAACCACGCATCCACCCAGAAGACTGCAGAGGAAGCCCCCGGAAAGAGCCCCCATAAGCATAGGACAGAGGCACTCCGGGACCTGGGCCCCAGGAGCCCGAGCGCCCCCAAACCCCCCGGCAGAGGCCCCACCCGATACCCAGGAGGGCCAAGCGCCCCAGACAGCCACAAAGTGGGTCAGCGCCTGCCCCAGCGCCCCTGGCCAAGTGCCCTGGGAGTCAAGACGTGCCCACAGGTGGGTGAAGTCGCGAGCAGTGGGGAGAGGCAACGCTGATGCCCCATCGGGAGAAACACAGGCAGGCCAGGCGACAGCAAGTCCCAGATCCAGGCCCAATCATTACCACACACACTTTCACGTCCCATACATCCACACATCCACACATCCTACCTCCCTCGACTCTGCTGGGGTGTAGTGCAGCGGGCACACCAGGAGGCCAGCAACCCCCCAGCCACCACAGACCCCGAACCAGCAGAAAAATTAATTAATCCTCCTGGCCCCTCCTGCCCCGAGCAGACACCAGGAAGCAGGGGTGTGCGAAGAAGACCCCTCCCCTCACCCTTCTGGCTCTTCAATATTTTCTAATAGTGAGCAATTAAAATTGAGGGGCAGCCAAACTTGTAGAACTGGGAGCGCGGCACTCTGGGCAGCCTACATACCCAAAGAGCCCCGCCCACCAGATGCCACTCAGTGTAACCACCCCCCAAGACCTAATGTGTGTGTGTGAGTGTGTTTGATAAGTAGTAATGTCTAAGGTGTAATTAAAACAGGGGCAGGGAACTGCAGAGTGCAACCAAAGGGGACCACCTACGTGGCCCCATCCACTACATCACGTCATCTATCTTAGACAATAATTTATATATTTTTGATAGTAGTTTTGGGGTACAGATGCTTAGAAATTCTGCTACCCTAGTCGGGGGTTGTAAGTCTGGTTGGTGGAGGATATATCCATCCATCTATCCATCATCTGCCGCTTATCCGGGGGTCGGGTCGCGGGGGCAGCAGCTTGAGCAGAGAAACCCAGACGTCTCTGTCCCCGGCCACTTCCTCCAGCTCTTCCGGGGGGACCCCGAGGCGTTCCCAGGCCAGCCGAGAGACATAGTCTCTCCAACGTGTCCTGGGTCTCCCCCGGGGTCTCCTCCCAGTGGGACGTGCCCGGAACACCTCCCCAGGGAGGCGCCCAGGGGGCATCCTAACCAGATGCCCGAGCCACCTCATCTGACTCCTCTCAATGCGGAGGAGCAGCGGTTCTACTCCGAGCCCCTCCCGGATGACTGAGCTTCTCACCCTATCTCTAAGAGAGAGCCCAGACACCCTGCGGAGGAAACCCATTTCGGCCGCTTGTATTCGCGATCTTGTTCTTTCGGTCACTACCCACAACTCGTGACCATAGGTGAGGATGGGAACGTAGATTGACCAGTAAGTAGAGAGCTTCGCCTTCTGGCTCAGCTCCCTCTTCACAGCGACGGGTCGGTGCAGAGCCTGCAACACTGCAGGCGCCGCACCGATCCGCCCGTCAATCTCCCGCTCCATTCGTCCGTCACTCGTGAACAAGACCCCGAGATACTTGAACTCCTCCTCCTGGGGAAGGATCTCATTCCCGACCCGAAGAGAGCATTCCACCCTTTTCCGGCTGAGAACCATAGTCTCGGATTTGGAGGTGCTGATTCTCATCCCAGCCGCTTCACACTCGGCTGCGAATCACTCCAGTGAGAGCTGAAGGTCACGGCCTGACGACGCTAACAGAACCACATCATCTGCAAAAAGCAGAGACCCGATTCTGAGGTCGCCAAATGGGACACCCTCAACGCCCTGGCTCCGCCTAGAAATTCTGTCCATAAAAGTTAGGAACAGAATCGGTGACAAAGGGCAGCCCTGACGGAGTCCAACTCTCACCGGAAACGTATCCGACTTACTGCCGGCAATGCGGACCAAACTCTGGCACCGGTCATACAGAGACCGAACGGCCCCTATCAAGGGGTCCGGCACTCCATATTCCCGGAGTACCCCCCACAGGACTCCACGAGGGACACGGTCGAACGCTTTCTCCAAGTCCACAAAACACATGTAGACTGGTTGGGCGAACTCCCATGCACCCTCCAGGATCCTGCCGAGGGTATAGAGCTGGTCCACTGTTCCACGGCCAGGACGAAAGCCACACTGCATCTCCTGAATCCGAGGCTCGATTATCCGACGGATCCTCCTCTCCAATACCCCCGAATAGACCTTACCAGGGAGGCTGAGGAGTGTGATACCCCTATAGTTGGAACACACCCTCCGGTCCCCCTTTTTAAAGAGGGGGACTACCACCCCAATCTGCCAGTCCAGAGGCACTGTCCCCGATGTCCACGCGATACTGCAGAGGCGTGTCAGCCAAGACAGCCCTACAACATCCAGAGCCTTGAGAAACTCAGGACGGACCTCATCCACCCCCGGGGCATAGCCACCGAGGAGCTTTTTAACCACCTCGGCAACCTCAGCCCCAGAAATGGGAGGCCCCGTCTCCGAGCTCTCCGACTCTGCCTCTTCCGAGCACGTGTTGGTAGGATTGAGGAGTTCCTCGAAGTACTCCCCCCACCGACTCACAACATCCCGAGTTGAGGTCAGCAAAGCCCCGTCCCCACTGTAAACAGTGTTGACTGTGAGCCGCTTCCCCCCCCTGAGACGCCGGATGGTGGACCAGAATCTTTTCGAGGCCGTCCGGAAATCGTTCTCCATGGTCTCACCGAACTCCTCCCAGGCCCGAGTTTTTGCCTCAGCAACCGCCGAAGCCGCGGCCCGTCTGGCCCGTCGGTACCTATCAGCTTCTTCCAGGGTCCCACTGGCCAAAAAGGCCCGATAGGACTCCTTCTTCAGCTTGACGGCTTCCCTCACCACTGGTGTCCACCAGCAGGTTCGAGGGTTGCCGCCACGACAGGCACCGACCACCTTACGGCCACAACTCCGACCAGCTGCCTCGGCAATGGAGTCACGGAACATGGCCCATTCAATGTCCCCCACCTCAAATATGGTTGAAGCTCTGCCGGAGGTGGGAGTTAAAGCTCCTTCTGACGGGGGATTCTGACAAACGCTCCCAGCAGACCCTCACAATACGTTTGGGCCTGCCAGGTCTGATCGGCATCCTCCCCCACCAGCGGAGCCAACTCACCACCAGGTGGTGATCAGTTGACAGCTCCGCCCCTCTCTTCACCCGAGTGTCCAGGACATACGGCCGCAAGTCCGATGATACAACCACAAAGTCGATCATCGAACTGCGGCCAAGGTGTCCTGGTGCCAAGTGCACATATGGACACCCTTATGCCTGAACATGGTGTTCGTTATGGACAGTCTATGACTGGCACAGAAGTCCAACAACATAACACCACTCTGATTCAGATCGGGGGGGCCGTTCCTCCCAATCACACCCCTCCAGGTCTCACTGTCATTGCCCACGTGAGCATTGAAGTCCCCCAGCAGAATGATGGAGTCTCCGGTAGGAGCATTCTCCAGTGCCTCCCCCAGAGACTCCAAAAAGGGTAGGTACTCTGAACTGCTGTTTGGCGCATAGGCACAAACAACAGTCAGGACTAGTCCCCCCACCCAAGGCGGAGGGAGGCTACCCTCTCGTTCACTGGGGTAAACCCCAATGTACTGGCACACAGCCGGGGGGCAATAAGTATGCCCACACCTGCTCTGCGCCTCTCACCACGGGCAACTCCAGAGTGGAAGAGAGTCCAACCCCTCTCAAGAGTACTGGTTCCAGATCCCAAGCCGTGCGTCGAGATGAGTCCGACTATATCTAACGGTCTGATGAAGTTTCAACAATAAACAACAAACTTTGTATTATGAGAAAGAACCAGACTCATTCTTCAGGAATCCGAAAATAAGCTCTATTTTACGAGTTATGCACGTATTCGGATTCTCCTATAAAACGAATTCCTTAACTCAAACCAAGTTAAGACTGCTTTGTCCTTCATATTTATTCATGTCTAATCAAGTTTCAATGATAAACAACGTTGTACTTTGTAGAATGAGAAAGAAATTCTTCAGCAATAAGCATCTCTCGACAAATGACGAAATAGAGATTTTGCTATAAAATTAATTGCTATCAGCCTGACTTAAAACTGTTTGTCTTCCTTATTTATCCACTTCAAATCAAGTTTCAACAATTAAAAAAATTTTGTAGTTTGAGAAAGAACAACTTAATCTTGAGCAATCAGTATAAAAAGAGGGTAAGCAAAGGTGCGAATGTCAAACCATACATGATCAAAACAGGGAGCGGAGGTGTTTGGCTGAGACAAGGTGTGAATGTCCACCCATAATTAATGAAAAGCGGGCAACAAGTAGGTTCGAATACCCAACCATACATCATCAAAAGCAGGAGTGGATATGTTCGGCTACAAGAAGGTTTGAACGTCTGACCATAGTTTGTAAAAAGCGGGTAAGAAAAGGTTCGAATGCCCGAAACATACACCATCAAAGGAGGGAGCGGAGGTGTTCCGCTGTAAGAAGGTGTGAATGTCCGACCGTAGTTGGTAAAAAACGGGTAAGAAAAGGTTAAAATACCCGACTGTACACAATCAGTAGCGGGTGCGGAGTTGTTCGGCTACTAAAAGGTGTGAAAGTCCGACCATGGTTTGTAAAAAGCGGGTAAGAAAAGGTGCTGATGCCCGAAAATGTATGATCAAAAGAGGGAGAGGAGTTGTTCAGCTGCAAGAAGGTGTGAATGTCCACCCATAATTACTGAAAAATGGGTAAGAAAAGGTGAAAATGCCCAACCATACATCATCAAAAGCAGGAGTGGATGTGTTCGGCTACAAGAAGGTTTGAATGTCCGACCATAGTTTGTAAAAAGCGGGTAAGAAAAGGTTCGAATGCCCGAATATAGACCATCAAAAGAGGGAGCGGAGGTGTACCGCTGTAAGAAGGTGTGAATGTCCGACCATAGTTGGTAAAAAGCGGGTAAGAAAAGGTTAAAATACCCGACTGTACACAATCAATAGCGGGAGCGGAGTTGTTTGGCTACAAGATGGTGTGAAAGTCCGACCATGGTTTGTAAAAAGCTGGTAAGAAAAGGTTCGAATGCCCGAATATATACCATCAAAAGCGGAAGCGGAAGTGTTCGGCTGCAAGAAGGTGTGAACGTCCGACCAAAGTTTGTAAAAAGCAGTTAAGAAAAGGTTCGAATATCCAACCAAACATAATCAAAAGCGGGAGCAGAGCTGTTCGACTGCAAGTAGGTGTGAATGTCCAGCCATAATTACTCACAAACGGGTAAGAAAAGGTAGTATTGCCAGACCATACATGATCAAAACAGGGAGCTGAGGTGGTTAAGCACCAAGGTGTGAATGTCTGACTATAGTTTGTAAAAAGCGGGTAAGATAAGGTGCGAATGCCCGACAATGTATAATCAAAAGAGGGAGCAGAGGTTTTCGGCTACAAGAAGGTTTGAATGTCCGACCATAGTTTGTAAAAAGCGGGTAAGAAAAGGTTCAAATGCCTGACTATACACCATCAAAAGCGGGAGCGGAGGTGTTCCGCTGTAAGACGGTGTGAATGTCCGACCATAGTTGGTAAAAAGCGGGTAAGAAAAGGTTAAAATACCCGACTGTACACAATCAATAGGGGGAGCGGAGTTGTTCGGCTACAAGAAGGTGTGAAAGTCCAACCATGGTTTGTAAAAAGCTAGTAAGAAAAGGTTCGAATGCCCGAATATATACCATCAAAAGCGGAAGCGGAGGTGTTCGGCTGCAAGAAGGTGTGAACGTCCGACCAAAGTTTGTAAAAAGCAGTTAAGAAAAGGTTAGAATATCCAACCAAACATAATCAAAAGCGGGAGCAGAGCTGTTCGACTGCAAGTAGGTGTGAATGTCCAGCCATAATTACTCACAAACGGGTAAGAAAAGGTAGTATTGCCAGACCATACATGATAAAAATGGGAGCTGAGGTGGTTCAGCACCAAGGTGTGAATGTCTGACTATAGTTTGTAAAAAGCGGGTAAGATAAGGTGCGAATGCCCGACAATGTATAATCAAAAGAGGGAGCAGAGGTTTTCGGCTACAAGAAGGTTTGAATGTCCGACCATAGTTTGTAAAAAGCAGGTAGGAAAAGGTTCAAATGCCTGACTATACACCATCAAAAGCGGGAGCGGAGGTGTTCCGCTGTAAGACGGTGTGAATGTCCGACCATAGTTGGTAAAAAGCGGGTAAGAAATGGTTAAAATACCCGACTGTACACAATCAATAGGAATGAATTTTATAGCAAAATCCGAAATCATGCATAACACCGCAAAAGGAACGTATTGCTCAACCAAAGGGATGCTTCTTTCTCATTCAGGGTAATATGAGGAACTTTATGCTTGATACATTATAGACATGGATAACTATGATGGACAAAGCAATTTTAACTTGGTTTGAGCAAAGCAATTCATTTTATAGGAAAATCCGAAATCGTGCAGGACTCATGAAAGTAAGCTTATTCTCGGATTCCTGATCCTCCAGTGTTGCTCTTTCCTATACTGCAAAATACAGCCTTGTTCTTTGTTGAAATCGATATAGACATTGATAAATATGAAGGACAAAGCAGTTTCCACTTTGTTTGAGTGAAGGAATTAATTTTATAGCAAAATCCCAAATCAAGCAGAACGTATGAAAATAAGCTTGTTTTCGGATTCCTGATCCTTCAGTGTTGCTATTTCTTCTACTGCAAAATACAATGTTGTTCTTTGTTGAAGTAAATCTAGACATTGATAAATATGAAGGACAAAGAAGTTTTCACTTGGTTTGAGTGAAGGAATTCATTTTATACATAAAATCCCAAATCATGCAGAACGTATGAAAATAAGCTTATTCTCGGATTCCTGATCCTTCAGTGTTGCTTTTTCTTCTACTCCAAAATACAATGTTGTTCTTTGTTGAAGTCGATATAGACATTGATAAATATGAAGGACAAAGCAGTTTTAACTTGGTTTGAGTGAAGGAATTCATTTTATACATAAAATCCCAAATCATGCAGAACGTATGAAAATAAGCTTATTCTCGGATTACTGATCCTTCAGTGTTGCTCTTTCTTCTACTGCAAAATCCAGTGTTGTTCTTTGTTGAAGTCAATCTAGACATTGATAAATATGAAGGACAAAGCAGTTTTAACATAGTTTGAGTGAAGGCATTCATTTATAGTAAAATCAATAATCGTGCAGAACTCATGAAAATAAGCTTATTCTCGGATTCCTAAAACTTTTGATTTGCTCTTTCTTTACTGCAAAGTACAATGTTGTTCTTTGTTGAAGTCGATCTAGACATTGATAAATATGAAGGACAAAGCGGTTTTCACTTGGTTTGAGTGAAGGATTTGCAGCTGAAAACCTCCCGCTCCCGCTTTTGATTGTGTATAGTCGGGCTTTCGAGCCTTTTCTTACCCGGTTTTTAGAAATTATGGTTGGACATTCAGACCTTGCAGCCGAAGACCTCCACTCCCTCTTTTGATCATACATTGTCGGGCATTCGCACCTTGTCTTACCCGCTTTTTACAAACTATAGTCAGACATTCACACCTTGCAGCTGAACCACCTCAGCTCCCTGTTTTGATCATGTATGGTCTGGCAATACTACCTTTCCTTACCCGTTTGTGAGTAATTATGGCTGGACATTCACACCTACTTGCAGTCGAAAAAGCTCTGCTCCCGCTTTTGATGGTATATATTCGGGCATTCAAACCTTTTCTTAACTGCTTTTTGCAAACTTTGGTCGGACGTTCACACCTTCTTGCAGCCGAACACCTCCGCTTCCGCTTTTGATGGTATATATTCGGGCATTCGAACCTTTTCTTAGCAGCTTTTTACAAACCATGGTTGAACTTTCACACCTTCTTGTAGCCGAACAACTCCGCTCCCGCTATTGATTATATACAGTCAGGTATTTTAACCTTTTCTTACCCGCTTTTTACCAACTATGGTTGGACATTCACACCGTCTTACAGCGGAACACCTCTGCTCCCGCTTTTGATGGTGTATAGTCAGGCATTTGAACCTTTTCTTACCCGCTTTTTACAAACTATGGTCGGACATTCAAACCTTCTTGTAGCCGAAAACCTCCGCTCCCTCTTTTGATCATACATTGTCGGGCATTCGCACCTTTTCTTACCCGTTTTTTACAAACCATGGTCGGACTGTCACACATTCTCGTAGCCAAACACATCCGCTCCCGCTATTGATTGTGTACAGTCGGGTATTTTAACCTTTTCTTACCCATTTTTTACCAACTATGGTCGGACATTCACACCTTCTTACAGCGGAACACCTCCTCTCCCTCTTTTGATGGTGTATGTTTGGGCATTCGAACCTTTTCTTACCCGCTTTTTACAAACTATGCTCGGACATTCAAACCTTCTTGTAGCCGATCACATCCACTCCTGCTTTTGATGATGTATGGTTGGGCATTCAAACCTACTTGTTGCCCGCTTTTCATTAATTTTGGGTGGACATTCACACCTTGTCACAGCCAAACACCTCCGCTCCCTGTTTTGATCATGTATGGTTGGACATTCGCACCTTTTCTCACCCGCTTTTTGCCAACTATGGTCGGCTGTTCACAGCTTCCTCTCCACCATACTTGTATGGTGGGATATTCACACCCACTTGCATCCGAAGACCTTTTGTTGATATTTAGTCGGTCATTCGCAGCTTACCCGCTTTTGGCAAACTATGGCCTTCATGCAGCCAAACACCTCTGATCTCGCTTTTGATGATGTAAGGTTGGGCATTCAGACCTTGCATCACCTGCTTTTCACCAAATATAGTAGGACATTCACACCGTCTTGCAGCCGAACACTTCCGCTCCACCTTTTAGTGTTCTATCACACCTTTTTTTCACCGCATTTTATAGATTATTTTTGGAAATTCTCAACCACTCTCATCCGAAGACCTCTCCTCCCGCTTTTGTTAATATATTTGAACTTTAGTCGGACATTCACACATTCTTGCAGCTGAACCACCTCCGCTCCCTGTTTTGATCATGTATGGTCTGGCAATACTACCTTTTCTTACCCGTTTGTTAGTAATTATGGCTGGACATTCACACCTACTTGCAGCCGAACACCACCTCTCCCGCTTTTGATGATGTATGGACCGGCATTCTTACCTTTTCTAACACATTTTTCAGCAATTATGGTCGGAGATTCACACTTACTCACAGCCGAACAACTCCGCTCCCGCATTTGATGGTGTATAGTCGGGCATTCTCACCCTTTCTCATCAGCTTTTTGCAAATTATGATCTGATATTCACACCTGCTTTTGATAATGTATGGTTGGGCATTCGCACCTTTTCTTACCCATTTTTCAGTAATTATGGGTGGACATTCACACCTTCTTGCAGCTGAACACCTCCTCTCCCGCTTATGATGGTGTATAGTCGGGCTTTCAAGCCTTTTCTTACCCGGTTTTTACAAATTATAGTTGGACATTCAGACCTTCTTACAGCCGAAAACCTCCACTCCCTCTTTTGATCATACATTGTCGGGCATTAGCACCTTTTCTTACCCGCTTTTTACAAACCATAGTCGGACTTTCACATCTTTTAGTAGCCGAACAACTCCGCTCCCGCTATTGATTGTGTACAGTCGGGTATTTTAACCTTTTCTTACCCACTTTTTACCAACTATGGTCGGACATTCAAACCTTCTTGTAGACGAAAACCTCTGCTCCCTCTTTTGATTATACATTGTCGGGCATTCGCACCTTTTCTTACCCGCTTTTTACAAACTATAGTCAGACATTCACACCTTGGTGCTGAACCACCTCAGCTCCCTGTTTTGATCATGTATGGTCTGGCAATACTACCTTTTCTTACCCGTTTGTGAGTAATTATGGCTGGACATTCACACCTACTTGCAGTCGAACAGCTGTGCTCCCGCTTTTGATTATGTTTGGTTGGATATTCGAACCTTTTCTTAACTGCTTTTTACAAACTTTGGTCGGACGTTCACACCTTCTTGCAGCCGAACACCTCCGCTTCCGCTTTTGATGGTATATATTCGGGCATTCGAACCTTTTCTTAGCAGCTTTTTACAAACCATGGTTGGACTTTCACACCTTCTTGTAGCCGAACAACTCCGCTCCCGCTATTGATTGTGTACAGTCGGGTATTTTAACCTTTTCTTACCCGCTTTTTACCAACTATGGTCGGACATTCACACCGTCTTACAGCGGAACACCTCCGCTCCTGCTTTTGATGGTGTATTGTCAGGCATTTGAACCTTTTCTTACCTGCTTTTTACAAACTATGGTCGGACATTCAAACCTTCTTGTAGCCCAACACATCCACTCCTGCTTTTGATGATGTATGTTTGGGCATTCGCACCTTTTCTTACCCATTTTTCAGTAATTATGGGTGGACATTCACACCTTCTTGCAGCTGAACACCTCCTCTCCCGCTTATGATGGTGTATAGTCGGGCTTTCAAGCCTTTTCTTACCCGGTTTTTACAAATTATAGTTGGACATTCAGACCTTCTTACAGCCGAAAACCTCCACTCCCTCTTTTGATCATACATTGTCGGGCATTAGCACCTTTTCTTACCCGCTTTTTACAAACCATAGTCAGACTTTCACATCTTTTAGTAGCCGAACAACTCCGCTCCCGCTATTGATTGTGTACAGTCGGGTATTTTAACCTTTTCTTACCCGCTTTTTACCAACTATGGTCGGACATTCACACCTTCTTACAGCGGAACACCTCCGCTCCCTCTTTTGATGGTGTATGTTCGGGCAGTCAAACCTTTTCTTACCCGCTTTTTACAAACTATGGTCAGACATTCAACCCTTCTTGGAGCCGAACACATCCACTCCTGCTTTTGATTATGTATAGTTAGGCATTTGCACCTTTTCTTACCCATTTTCAGTAATTATGGGTGTACATTCAAACCTTCTTGCAGCCGAACACCTCCGCTCCCTCTTTTGATCATACATTTTCGGGCATTCGCACCTTTTCTTACCCGTTTTTTACCAACTATGGTCGGACATTCACACCTTCTTACAGCAGAACACCTCCGCTCCCTCCTTTGATGGTGTATGTTCGGGCATTCGAACCTTTTCTTACCCGCTTTTTACAAACTATGGTCAGACGTTCAAACCTTCTTGTAGCCGAACATATCCACTCCTGCTTTTGATGATGTATGGTTGGGCATTCGAACCTACTTGTTGCCCGCTTTTCATTAATTATGGGTGGACATTCACACCTTGTCTCAGCCAAACACCTCCGCTCCCTGTTTTGATCATGTATGGTTTGACATTCGCACCTTTGCTTACCTTCTTTTTATACTGATTGCTCAAGATTAAGTTGTTCTTTCTCAAACTACACAATTTTTTTAATTGTTGAAACTTGATTTGAAGTGGATAAATAAGGAAGACAAACAGTTTTAAGTCAGGCTGATAGCAATTAATTTTATAGCAAAATCTGTATTTCGTCATTTGTCGAGAGATGCTTATTGCTGAAGAAGTTCTTTCTCATTCTACAAAGTACAACGTTGTTTATCATTGAAACTTGATTAGACATGAATAAATATGAAGGACAAAGCAGTCTTAACTTGGTTTGAGTTAAGGAATTCGTTTTATAGGAGAATCCGAATTCGTGCATAACTCGTAAAATAGAGCTTATTTTCGGATTCCTAAAGAATGAGTCTGGTTCTTTCTCATAATACAAAGTTTGTTGTTTATTGTTGAAACTTCATCAGACCGTTAGATATAGTCGGACTCACCTCGACGCACGGCTTGGGATCTGGAACCAGTACTCTTGAGAGGGGTTGGACTCTCTTCCACTCTGGAGTTGCCCGTGGTGAGAGGCGCAGAGCAGGTGTGGGCATACTTATTGCCCCCCGGCTGTGTGCCAGTACATTGGGGTTTACCCCAGTGAACGAGAGGGTAGCCTCCCTCCGCCTTGGGTGGGGGGACGAGTCCTGACTGTTGTTTGTGCCTATGCGCCAAACAGCAGTTCAGAGTACCTACCCTTTTTGGAGTCTCTGGGGGAGGCACTGGAGAATGCTCCTACCGGAGACTCCCTCATTCTGCTGGGGGACTTCAATGCTCACGTGGGCAATGACAGTGAGACCTGGAGGGGTGTGATTGGGAGGAACGGCCCCCCCGATCTGAATCAGAGTGGTGATATGTTGTTGGACTTCTGTGCCAGTCATAGACTGTCCATAACGAACACCATGTTCAGGCATAAGGGTGTCCATATGTGCACTTGGCACCAGGACACCCTTGGCCGCAGTTCGATGATCGACTTTGTGGTTGTATCATCGGACTTGCGGCCGTATGTCCTGGACACTCGGGTGAAGAGAGGGGCGGAGCTGTCAACTGATCACCACCTGGTGGTGAGTTGGCTCCGCTGGTGGGGAGGATGCCGATCAGACCTGGCAGGCCCAAACGTATTGTGAGGGTCTGCTGGGAGCGTTTGTCAGAATCCCCCGTCAGAAGGAGCTTTAACTCCCACCTCCGGCAGAGCTTCAACCATATTTGAGGTGGGGGACATTGAATGGGCCATGTTCCGTGACTCCATTGCCGAGGCAGCTGGTCGGAGTTGTGGCCGTAAGGTGGTCGGTGCCTGTCGTGGCGGCAACCCTCGAACCTGCTGGTGGACACCAGTGGTGAGGGAAGCCGTCAAGCTGAAGAAGGAGTCCTATCGGGCCTTTTTGGCCAGTTGGACCCTGGAAGAAGCTGATAGGTACCGACGGGCCAGACGGGCCGCGGCTTCGGCGGTTGCTGAGGCAAAAACTCGGGCCTGGGAGGAGTTCGGTGAGACCATGGAGAACGATTTCCGGACGGCCTCGAAAAGATTCTGGTCCACCATCCGGCGTCTCTGGGGGGGAAGCGGCTCACAGTCAACACCGTTTACAGTGCGGACGGGGCTTTGCTGACCTCAACTAGGGATGTTGTGAGTCGGTGGGGGGAGTACTTCGAGGAACTCCTCAATCCTACCAACACGTGCTCGGAAGAGGCAGAGTCGGAGAGCTCGGAGACGAGGCCTCCCATTTCTGGGGCTGAGGTTGACGAGGTGGTTAAAAAGTTCCTCGGTGGCTATGCCCCGGGGATGGATGAGGTCCGTCCTGAGTTTCTCAAGGCTCTGGATGTTGTAGGGCTGTCTTGGCTGACACGCCTCTGCAGTATTGCGTGGACATCGGGGACAGTGCCTCTGGACTGGCAGATTGGGGTGGTGGTCCCCCTCTTTAAAAAGGGGGACCGGAGGGTGTGTTCCAACTATAGGGGTATCACACTCCTCAGCCTCCCTGGTAAGGTCTATTCGGGGGTATTGGAGAGGAGGATCCGTCGGATAATCGAGCCTCGGATTCAGGAGATGCAGTGTGGCTTTCGTCCTGGCCGTGGAACAGTGGACCAGCTCTATACCCTCGGCAGGATCCTGGAGGGTGCATGGGAGTTCGCCCAACCAGTCTACATGTGTTTTGTGGACTTGGAGAAAGCGTTCGACCGTGTCCCTCGTGGAGTCCTGTGGGGGGTGCTCCGGGAATATGGAGTGCCGGACCCCTTCATAGGGGCCGTTCGGTCTCTGTATGACCGGTGCCAGAGTTTGGTCCGCATTGCCGGCAGTAAGTCGGATACGTTTCCGGTGAGAGTTGGACTCCGTCAGGGCTGCCCTTTGTCACCGATTCTGTTCCTAACTTTTATGGACAGAATTTCTAGGCGGAGCCAGGGCGTTGAGGGTGTCCCATTTGGCGACCTCAGAATCGGGTCTCTGCTTTTTGCAGATGATGTGGTTCTGTTAGCGTCGTCAGGCCGTGACCTTCAGCTCTCACTGGAGTGATTCGCAGCCGAGTGTGAAGCGGCTGGGATGAGAATCAGCACCTCCAAATCCGAGACTATGGTTCTCAGCCGGAAAAGGGTGGAATGCTCTCTCCGGGTCGGGAATGAGATCCTTCCCCAAGAGGAGGAGTTCAAGTATCTCGGGGTCTTGTTCACGAGTGACGGACGAATGGAGCGGGAGATTGACGGGCGGATCGGTGCGGCGCCTGCAGTGTTGCAGGCTCTGCACCGACCCGTCGTTGTGAAGAGGGAGCTGAGCCAGAAGGCGAAGCTCTCTACTTACTGGTCAATCTACGTTCCCATCCTCACTTATGGTCACAAGTTGTGGGTAGTGACCGAAAGAACAAGATCGCGAATACAAGCGGCCGAAATGGGTTTCCTCCGCAGGGTGTCTGGGCTCTCCCTTAGAGATAGGGTGAGAAGCTCAGTCATCCGGGAGGGGCTCGGAGTAGAACCGCTGCTCCTCCGCATTGAGAGGAGTCAGATGAGGTGGCTCGGGCATCTGGTTAGGATGCCCCCTGGGCGCCTCCCTGGGGAGGTGTTCCGGGCACGTCCCACTGGGAGGAGACCCCGGGGGAGACCCAGGACACGTTGGAGAGACTATGTCTCTCGGCTGGCCTGGGAACGCCTCGGGGTCCCCCCGGAAGAGCTGGAGGAAGTGGCCGGGGACAGAGACGTCTGGGTTTCTCTGCTCAAGCTGCTGCCCCCGCGACCCGACCCCCGGATAAGCGGCAGATGATGGATGGATGGATGGATATATCCTCCACCAACCAGACTTACAACCCCCGACTAGGGTAGCAGAATTTCTAAGCATCTGTACCCCAAAACTACTATCAAAAATATATATTTATATAATATATAATATAATATTATATATAATATAATTATTGTCTAAGATAGATGACACAATGTCTCTTCCATCCTCAAAATGGGAGGCAGATTTATCCATCAGTTCTGGTCATAGCTTCTAACCACAAATATGTTTGAACACCTTCATAAAGACTCGAAATCCTAATTTACAGCTCATACAATACAAAATCCTTCATAGAACACACTATACAGGACAAAGGATGTTCAGGATGGGTCTAACACACTCAAACATCTGCTCACATTGCACAGATAACACACCTGATGATTATGCACACGCTTTGTGGTTTTCTGCGCCTGTCCAGAAGTTCTGGCTTGAAGTCTGTGAGGACCTATCAACATGGCTAAAGTGTAGCATCCCTGCATGCCCCACACTGTGCATACTGGGTGACTTAGACAACATCAACATGGAAATTAACTCAGCACACATGGTTGTCACAGTGTTATGTATCGCAAAGAAAACTATTCTCATGAACTGGAAAGCGAAGAACAATCTGTGTATTAACCAGTTTAGAAATTTTCTTTTAGATTATATTAGCATGGAAACAATGTCTGCCTCCTCAAAACATCAATTGGCTGAATTTCATTCTCTCTGGTCCCCTCTGATTAGTTTTATCACATAGTGGTGGTGGTGGGTTGCTGGGTGATGGTGGGTCTCAGGCCCGGGCTGCTGCAACTGGTGTGACCGGGTGGTTTGTTTGTTTGTTTTTTGTAGAGGTCCTCCTGGGTGGGGTTGGGTTGAGTGGGGTGGGGCGGGATGGGTACCTTCTGGGGGTACAGTAGCTCCCGGAATATGGTCGCTGCAGGCCCCGAGCCTGGTGGACATCAGGCCCTCCTGCCCATTGTTGGCTCCCAGGTAGCGGGGATGCCTATTGCAGCCAGTCCCTGGCTGCCCTCTCTGGGGGAGAGTAGCTCCCCCGGTATATATCCCCATACCCCTCTCCCTTCTGGCTCCTGTACACAGCACACACTCACACATGAAGGGTTTTGGGGGCGTGTGTGTTCGGTGGGGTGTAGTGGATGGGGCCACGTAGGTGGTCCCCTTTGGTTGCACTCTGCAGTTCCCTGCCCCTGTTTTAATTACACCTTAGACATTACTACTTATCAAACACACTCACACACACACATTAGGTCTTGGGGGGTGGTTACACTGAGTGGCATCTGGTGGGCGGGGCTCTTTGGGTATGTAGGCTGCCCAGAGTCCCGCGCTCCCAGTTCTACAAGTTTGGCTGCCCCTCAATTTTAATTGCTCACTATTAGAAAATATTGAAGAGCCAGAAGGGTGAGGGGAGGGGTCTTCTTCGCACATCCCTGCTTCCTGGTGTCTGCTCGGGGCAGGAGGGGCCAGGAGGATTAATTAATTGTTCTGCTGGTTCGGGGTCTGTGGTGGCTGGGGGGTTGCTGGCCTCCTGGTGTGCCCGCTGCACTACACCCCAGCAGAGTCGAGGGAGGTAGGATGTGTGGATGTGTGGATGTATGGGACGTGAAAGTGTGTGTGGTAATGATTGGGCCTGGATCTGGGACTTGCTGTCGCCTGGCCTGCCTGTGTTTCTCCCGATGGGGCATCAGCGTTGCTTCTCCCCACTGCTCGCGACTTCACCCACCTGTGGGCACGTCTTGACTCCCAGGGCACTTGGCCAGGGGCGCTGGGGCAGGCGCTGACCCACTTTGTGGCTGTCTGGGGCGCTTGGCCCTCCTGGGTATTGGGTGGGGCCACTGCCGGGGGGTTTGGGGGCGCTCGGGCTCCTGGGGCCCAGGTCCAGTGCACGGCCCATGTCTGAGCGGCTGGGGCTTGGCGGGGTCGGTGGGCTGTTGCCCCTGGTTCCCGGAGTGCCTCTGCCCTATGCTTATGGGGGCTCTTTCCGGGGGCTTCCTCTGCAGTCTTCTGGGTGGATGCGCGGTTGCCCCTGCGGTGGGCTGCCTGGGTTCTGTGCTCTGTGGAGGCTGCTGGTGGCCTGGGTCTTGTGGCCCTCTCTGCCTGCTTCTGATTGCTTGGGGGGGGGCTGTGGATTGTGGCCCTGTACGCTTATACACTCATAACTAAGCACGGTTATCATGTAGGTCCTGTGCCATGGGTGTTGCATGTTCTCACACACACACACACACATTCATTAGTCCAGTAGCATGGTCACTAAGCAGTTGATGTATTATCATGTCGTCTCAGGTCATCTATATCCACAGCTGTGTTGTATGCGATTGCCGCTTCTTGTGCTTGTTTTTGTTTGTTTGTGTGTTTGTTTTTTCTCTGCTTGTCTGCTTTCAGGTGCTTCTGGTGGCGCTAAGGCTGGATTCCCCTCATAGGCCATGGATTGTTGTCTGTTTTGTTTTTTACAGGTGTAGCAGCTGGTTGTCTGGTTTTTGTTTCTATTTTTGTTCTGTTTCCTCTTCTTTCCTCTTCTTCTTTCCTTGTCCCCCGGTCCGGTTCAGTTCAGTTCATGTCATATATTGTAAACAGAAATAAATAAATTGGCATCAAGGGGAGCTTTACATTTATAAAACTTCCCTTGGCAAAACAAATCTGTTTGGCATCAAAGGTATTCAGACTACAATTCTTCTGACATAATGCTGAACAGGACAAGGGGAAAAAAAAGTAAAGAAGACAGTTCTGCCGAAAGCCAGGGATAGACCTATTCTAAGTTCTATACTTTTTAAAAGGGGCGTGTTTATCAACTATGGAATTAGAAGATTTACAAAAATGGTCAAGTGCTAGATCTTCATCTGGGATTTTAACAGTGTCATATAACTATTCAACAGATCAGTTAAAAAAAAGCCTGCTCATGGAGATGTTTCAGGATCTGGATACCAAGCGTGTACCTAATGTTTTCATTTTTGCAATTCTGATACAGGCTATTGAGCAGTGATAACTAACACCAAGTTCAGATACTGCGGATTTTCTACCTTTGATTTGTTAAGATTGAGCCAATCAGGGACAACCTTGAAGGATCTCTTTGGTTTTGTAGGATCTGTAATTACCTGAGAAAGGTTGATATTGGTACACACCTTTTTTAAATGATCAGAGGCAGAGTTCAACTTGTTTAAATTAAAATTGCCACACAGAGATTGGGTTTAGGCCACATGCACACAGAATGACATCAACAAATATAAGAAATATTAAACATTTACACATAGATTTTTGAATATATGTAGAGGAATGATACTTTGAAATGTGCTCATTGCGGAGTTATGATCAGTTGAGTAATGAAGGTTGAACTATTCTGGGAAAGAGGTTCTATTCCCAGCATCATGATGGACACTCCTGATATAGAAGGTTTCGCTAACGCATTGGAATTGTTTTACTATTTTCATATGCATGTGCAATGAAGAATTGCTTGCTGCTGATAAATGCAAAGAAGAACAGCTTACACATAGATGCTCACATATAGGCTGCTGAATGCAATGAAGACCTGCTTATCAAGTAAAGTTCAATGTCAATGTGTAATATTCAATTAGGATTTGCAAAACAGTGAAGTTAAACAATGAATGGGTCCATAGTCGGTATGAGAAGACTACAGGAATATTTACCTGGGTGTACGTTCAAACAGAGATGAGAAAATTACGATAAATAATTGTTTGTTTGTTTGTTAGTATGTATATGAATGTTATGTGTATAAACTGTGTTGAGTTATAGTTACTCAGTAGTGTCTCAGTGAAACAACCGACGGGGGAAGCCTTGCGGTGACAACAAAAGCAGTGTTTTACTGATCAGTCAAGTTGCTCCAGTGTACTCCATACAAACTGGTTGGCTACTGAAGGGATAGAAAATGGGGAATACTTGTTTTAAAGCAAACAAGGAATTAGATGGGAAAAATACATGTTTTAACGGGACCCAGACAATATTAAATACTCAGACAGATGGGAGAAGAAGTGTAGTTTTGTAGGAAATCACAAAATTATTACATAGAATTAGTGAAATCAATTGAAGAATGCCTTTCTGAAGAGCTGTTTACCACAGATGAGCAGCTTTGCGACCAAGCACATTGTAGATCGCTTTACTGCCAAAATGATCTAATTTAATGGATTGGTTTAGACATGCATAACAGCATTTTAAGAACAAAGAGAGAAACAAAAAGGGACAACGCTTCATGGTGGAAAGTGATGTATAAATAACTGTGTATATGATGAAGGGGGTGGCAACACCCATTCCGAAATCCCGCCATTCCGACATCCCGCTATTCCGACATCCCACCATTCCGACATACCACCATTCCGACATACCACCATTCCGACATGCAAACGTCCCACCATTCCGACATCCCACCATTGCGACATCCCGCTATTCTGACGTTCAAATGTCCCACCATTCCGACAAGGCTTTCCGTATAAGGAAATGTGTGTTACTCAACAGGTGAGTCCCTTCTTTCTGTTCATGCAATTTATATGTTTAACACATGTTTATAGACAAGCGTTATTAAAAACACAAAGTCTCGGCAACTGGAGGAGGAGAAGCAGTCCGCGGTGGTTTTCAATCACACACTCCAATGCCACTTGTTTCAACTTCCGAAAATTTAATCCAGGAAAAAAAGGCTTACAAACATGGACCAAAACGGCTCCATAACACGCACAAGAATCCAAAAGAAACGAAAGTTAACTAAAAGAAAGCAAATAAACAGTATGAAGTGGTCAAAATTGGTTTTACGCATGCCTATGTGCGTCTGGCACATGCGTCTTCGAGCTGTCCCACGTTGGTTTGTGGATGAAAGCTATATGTTCAGCTGTAATGTCATGTATAAACAATCTCTACATGACATTTACTCCCAGGTGTGACCAGTTAGGTCCTTAAGATATCAACAGGCTGTATAAAGCTACAACCGTTGCGGCTGTGTGTTTGTGCCAAATGCGCAAAACCCATCCGCGCTTCCCAAAATTGGAGTGAGTACTCATAAATCACGTGAATAACATGAATAAACGTTTTTACTGCATTTTGTTGTGTTTTATACGTTCTATGCTGTCATTTCTCTCTTCTCCTTTTGGCAAGGCAAGGCAGAGTGCTCGCAACTGTGTCCTGTGGAGTAGCCGTGATATCTGTAATTGCAATTATTACTTTTGCATATGATGACAGCGTGCAAAAGACGCATGGGCTCTGTGGAGAGCTCCGCTCCAGCTGGCTGCTGTGACAGCTCACTGACACTGTATTTCTGCTTAATCAGTTTCAGTCTCGCCAGAGTTACATTAATATCTGTATTTTTATATTTGAAATTCAGGGGATTTTGATAATAGATTATTAAAGTTTGTTTGCGAGGCTGTGGCCTCTGCATGTGCAAAGCTTGTGCGCCAAACTTTAGGGCGTATTTGCGCCGGCATATCATTAGTGCAAAATGTTTTGGGTAAAAAATAGGCTATTAAAAGGAACTGTCGGAATGGCGGTATGTTAAAAAAAACAAAAAACATACCGCCATTCCGACCATAGGAGGAAAAAAGTGTCGGAATGGTGGGACGTTTGATAAAAAATTAAGTGTCGTCATTCCGACAATTGGAGACCCATGTCGGAATGGCGAGATGTCGGAATGGCAGCATGTAACCATGATGAAGGAGAGACCATTTGAGCAGCACAGCCATTTCGCAGCACAGGGACAGCAATCCAAGTTACAGGATCTCCCACGTGGTATCACCTGTCACATTGTGTCAAGGCATCAACAGAAGATAAAATCACCAAACTCAAGGACAAAAAGACAAAGACTCCGGTGAACGAAGACAGAGGACTGACAAACCAGAAATACAAAAGGATTCTCGATATCAAGATCCAGAAGAAGAGGCTAACAATGCCACGAACACTTACGATGCTGGGAATGATGCCAGCAATGAACAGAGAAGAAGATTCAGTGTCATCAATCTGCATTACGTGCCTCTAATGAGGGGGTGAATATAGAATCCTCAACGATTACAACGTCTCTGGGAACTGTGACAACAACAAGGTTTAAACCATTTTGATATATATTGTAACCTATTGTCTAAGGAATAGTGCTGAAAATTAGGTAAATCTAATCCACCACTGTCCTTGGTCTTCTGTAGGGTTTTTAAACTAATACGTGGTGGTTTGTTTTTCCACAGAAATTTGGAGATGCATGAATCTAGTGACTTAAACCAAGTAGCAGATGGTTTTATGGGGATCATTGAGAACAAATAGTTAACTTTTGGTAGTATCATCATTTTAATGGATGTAACTCTCCCCATAAGTGATATAGGTAAGGACTTCCAACGAGAGATCGTCCTCTACTGTCTTTAATAATTGCACATAATTTAGCTTTGTTAGCTCTGAGAGCCTGGAGGAAATGTTTATGCCTAAACATCTAATATTTCCTGACTGTAAAGTGATCGCAGGTATATTATGGACCCTACAGTTAATGGGCAGAACTGTGGTCTTAGACCAGTTGATAGAGTAGTCAGAAAGTGCTGAGAATTTATTTATGAGTGTGATCGTGTGACTGAGAGACGTCTGTGAGTTCTGAAGGAAAAGTAATACATCATCAGCATAAAGACTTATTTTATGCTCAATATTTTGGGATTAATTACTCACAAACGGGTAAGAAAAGGTAGTATTGCCAGACCATACATGATCAAAACAGGGAGCGGAGGTGGTTCAGCTGCAAGGTGTGAATGTCTGACTATAGTTTGTAAAAAGCGGGTAAGATAAGGTGCGAATGCCCGACAATGTATGATCAAAAGAGGGAGCGGAGGTTTTTGGCTACAAGAAGGTTTGAATGTCCGACCATAGTTTGTAAAAAGCGGGTAAGAAAAGGTTACCATACATCATCAAAAGCAGGAGTGGATGTGTTCGGCTACAAGAAGATTTGAATGTCCATCAATAATTGCTTTAAAACATGAAAGAAAATTTTCGAATATCAAACCGTACATGATCTTAAGCGGGAGAGGAGTTGTTCAGCTGCAAGAAGGTGTGAATGTCCACCCATAATTACTGAAAAATGGGTAAGAAAAGGTGAAAATGCCCAACCATACATCATCAAAAGCAGGAGTGGATGTGTTCGGCTACAAGAAGGTTTGAATGTCCGACCATAGTTTGTAAAAAGCGGGTAAGAAAAGGTTCGAATGCCCGAACATAGACCATCAAAAGAGGGAGCGGAGGTGTTCCGCTCTAAGAAGGTGTAAATGTCCGACCTTAGTTGGTAAAAAGCGGGTAAGAAAAGGTTAAAATACCCGACTGTACACAATCAATAGCGGGAGCGGAGTTGTTTGGCTACAAGAAGGTGTGAAAGTCCGACCACGGTTTGTAAAAAGCGGGTAAGAAAAGGTTCGAATGCCCGAATATATACCATCAAAAGTGGAAGTGGATGTGTTCGGCTGCAAGAAGTTGTGAACGTCCGACCAAAGTTTGTAAAAAGCAGTTAAGAAAAGGTTCGAATATCCAACCAAACATAATCAAAAGCGGGAGCAGAGCTGTTTGACTGCAAGTAGGTGTGAATGTCAGATCATAATTTGCAAAAAGCTGATGAGAAAGGGTGAGAATGCCCGGCTATACACCATCAAATGCGGGAGCGGAAGTGTTTGGCTGTGAGTAGGTGTGAATGTCCAACCATAATTGCTGAAAAATGTGTTAGAAGAGACTAGAATGCCGGCCAAGACATCATCAAATGCGGGAGCGGAGTTGTTCGGCTGTGAGTAGGTGTGAATCTCCGAGCATAGTTTGTAAAAAGGGGGTAAGAATAGGTTCGAATGCCCGAACATACACTATCAAAACAGGGAGCTGAGGTGGCTCAGCTGCAAGGTGTGAATGTCTGACTATAGTTTGTAAATAAGGTGCGAATGCCCAACAATGTATAATCAAAGGAGGGAGCGGAGGTTTTCGGCTACAAGAAGGTTTGAATGTCCGACCATAGTTTGTAAAAAGCGGGTAAGAAAAGGTTAAAATGCCTGACTATACACCATCAAAAGCGGGAGCAGAGGTGTTCCGCTGTAAGACGGTGTGAATGTCCGACCATATTTGGTAAAAAGCGGGTAAGAAAAGGTTAAAATACCCGACTGTACACAATCAATAGCGGGAGAGGAGGTGTTCAGCTGCAAGAAGGTGTGAATGTCCACCCATAATTACTGAAAAATGGGTAAGAAAAGGTGCGAATGCCAAACCATACATTATCAAAAGCAGGTGTGAATGTCAGATCATAATTTGCAAAAAGCTGATGAGAAAGGGTGAGAATGCCCGACTATACACCATCAAATGCGGGAGCGGAGTTGTTCGGCTGTGAGTAAGTGTGAATCTCCGACCATAATTGCTGAAAAATGTTTTAGAAAAGGTAAGAAATCCGGTCCATACATCATCAAAAGCGGGAGAGGTGGTGTTCGGCTGCAAGTAGGTGTGAATGTCCAGGCATAATTACTAACAAACGGGTAAGAAAAGGTAGTATTGCCAGACCATACATGATCAAAACAGGGAGCGGAGGTGGTTCAGCTGCAAGAAGGTGTGAATGTCCGACTAAAGTTCAAATATATTAACAAAAGCGGGAGGAGAGGTCTTCGGATGAGAGTGGTTGAGAATTTCCAACCATAATCTATAAAATGCGGTGAAAAAAAAGGTGTGATAGAACACTAAAAGGTGGAGCGGAAGTGTTCGGCTGCAAGAAGGTGTGAATGTCCGACTATATTTGGTGAAAAGCAGGTGAAGCAAGGTCTGAATGCCCAACCTTACATCATCAAAAGCGAGATCAGAGGTGTTTGGCTGCAAGAAGGCCATAGTTTGCCAAAAGCGGGTAAGCTGCGAATGACCAACTAAATATCAACAAAAGTGGGGGCGGAGGTCTTCGGATGCAACTGGGTGTGAACATCCCACCATACAAGTATGGTGGAGAGGAAGCTGTGAACAGCCGACCATAGTTTGCAAAAAGCGGGTGAGACAAGGTGCGAATATCCAACCATACATGATCACAACAGGGAGCGGAGGTGTTTGGCTGTGACAAGGTGTGAATGTCCACCCAAAATTAATGAAAAGCGGGCAAAAAGTAGGTTTGAATGCCCAACCATACATCATCAAAAGCAGGAGTGGATGTGTTCGGCTACAAGAAGGTTTGAATGTCCGAGCATAGTTTGTAAAAAGCGGGTAAGAAAAGGTTCGAATGCCCAAACATACACCATCAAAAGAGGGAGCGGAGGTGTTCCGCTGTAAGAAGGTGTGAATGTCCCACCATAGTTGGTAAAAAACGGGTAAGAAAAGGTTAAAATACCCGACTGTACACAATCAATAGCGGGAGCGGATGTGTTTGGCTACAAGAATGTGTGACAGTCCGACCATGGTTTGTAAAAAACGGGTATGAAAAGGTGCGAATGCCAAACAATGTATGATCAAAAGAGGGAGCGGAGGTTTTCGGCTACAAGAAGGTTTGAATGTCCGACCATAGTTTGTAAAAAGCGGGTAAGAAAAGGTTCAAATGCCTGACTATACACCATCAAAAGCGGGAGCGGAGGTGTTCGGCTACAAGAAGGTGTGAAAGTTCAACCATGGTTTGTAAAAAGCTGCTAAGAAAAGGTTCGAATGCCCGAATATATACCATCAAAAGCGGAAGCGGAGGTGTTCGGCTGCAAGAAGGTGTGAACGTCCGACCAAAGTTTGCAAAAAGCAGTTAAGAAAAGGTTCGAATGCCCGAATATATACCATCAAAAGCGGGAGCGGAGGTGTTCGGCTGCAAGAAGGTGTGAACCTCCGACCAAAGTTTGCAAAAAGCAGTTAAGAAAAGGTTCGAATGCCCGAATATATACCATCAAAAGCGGGAGCAGAGCTGTTCGACTGCAAGTAGGTGTGAATGTCCAGCCATAATTACTCACAAACGGGTAAGAAAAGGT